>NC_041388.1:370971433-371017798 GCF_002162155.2 Triticum dicoccoides | reverse complement strand
ACACACACACACTGTGAATCCACCGCAACTGCGATGCATGTTAAATTAATTACCCCACGGTGAACATATGTTACCAAAGGAGGGACGTTTTAATTTTGAAAAAAACAAAGATCATTAAGACATTTTAGTACATTAATTGATTGATTTTCTACGGGTATAATGGGCAAAAATCAAATTTGAGCTACATGCACACGTGAGAGTGCACCTAAATGGATTGCAAAAACATATGTGTCTCACTAGGTGCATGTTTACTCCCCGTGCAACAAATTTCAAACAATGGGAACCTTGATTTTTAAATTCTAGTACATCCAAAACTTATTTGAAGTTCATGAAACTTAATCATGTTTCCATATGGGCACCAATACAAAGTGGCATTGTACTTTTTTGTCAAATTTGAGACCAGTTTTAATGTAATCTTTATCTAATTACAAACGGGAGATTATTAATAATTGGGAACCAATATCACAAACAGATTATTTATTCGAACCATGAGCGTTAGACCAACAATGGATACGTGCCATGCTTCGGTTAAGCAATAAAGCGGCAGCATTAATCATCCAAATAGAAAAACAATATACGTGCCGCCACACGACCCGTGTGCCGTGCGAGCAGACGTGAGTTGATGGGACGCATGCAAGCAGTTCGACACTTAGGCAGACCGGGAGGCGTGCGTGCAGGTGTGTGAATTGACGGAGGCGTGCTCGCTGCACAGTGTCATCGGGAGGCGTGCGAGTAGCTGTGTGAAACGACGGTAGGCATGCCAGCAGAGGTGGAGACAGAGGTTGCCGTCACCGCCGGTGAGTTATTGCTGCACCCTGGCGTCATCGACGGCGTCGAGCTTCCACAGCAGGAGGCGGAGTTCCACACCAACTCTGGTGACGACTTAGGCTACGACCCCGGCGACGACTCCAATAACGACGGACAATTGGTTAGTCATCTATACCATTTATGTGTCAAATAGATCCTAGGGTTTCTATGGTTACTCCTGCCTCCCCTTTTTGGAATAGAAATCCTATGGTTATGTTCTCCCAATCCATGAAATCTGAGTAAGTTCCGTTAGATCCGTGTAGTGTATTAGTTGTTTGAATGGTACAAGTGATAAGTGATTAGTTGTTTCATCTGTGGAAATGATTTCTGCCAGTAATCCGACTAGGGTTAGTGTTCGTGCTAATAATTCCTAGCCAGGACTTGACAATTGATTTTGGATGACCTACATATGTTTGTGCCATTATTTTCTTCAAGATTGGTCTGTACATAGACGAATGTGCTTAAAAATTGAACCATAACTCTGGATATGTATAAATAAATAGCCATCAATTCCTAATCCTACTTCACCTCATGTAATCGTTGATTTGATGCCATTTTTGGCAACTGCCAAATGTTCGCTAGAGATTAGTTTGTAAACATTAGTTTGACGCCAAATTTTGTTTACTATTTGTATAGGTGCCGTCTGACGATGTGGATAGAGAGGATGAAGATGTCCAGAGGAATTACACGAGGCAAATCCTGAGGGAGATTTATGCGGGAATGCATAACAGACGTATTAGGACCTGGGACGGCGGCTATTGATGCCCATTTTGCAACCACAAGCTTCATGACGTGTATTAAAGTGTTCTGGCGCATGCAAGAGGACGGACCGTTGGCTCCTTCAAGCAGAAGTATTCTCGCAGGGTGGCGCACGACACATACGCCAAGTACCTGGAGAAGCTTCAGGATCGTGCCGGCATGTGAGATGAGATGTGGGATAGAACTATGTACGCTTGAGCATGCTTAATGATGGTTGAACTATGTACTTATGGTTGAACTATGCTTGTGTACATGTACGCTTATTATTTATGTCTGAGTATGTTTAATCTATCTTTACTTATGTCTAACTATGGGATATGGATGCAATCAGTTTGGTTGATGGAATCTACCTCCATCCTTGTTTATTGGTCCCCTTTGTAATTTGTGTTAAATGTTGACCAAAGATTTAACTTACAAAATGTTAGTGCAGGTCAGCAAAAATTATATCGTTGGATGCGTATTTGAACATTGTGTTTAATGATATAATTTTGGTGACATGCATAAACATTTCTTAGTTAAATATTTGGTCGAAATTTGGTACAAATTACAAAGAGGACCAATAAACCAGGACGGAGGTAGTACATAAATCACAAATGGTTCCCAAAATTGGAATCATGTGCAATGACTTTCATTTTGCCTGTTGCGTTGATCACACACACTTGGCTCTAGCAAACAGTTGCCTCCGAAATTCTTTGTGGGACAGAAAACCCTCAGCACCGAATTCAAAAAAGAAAAAAGAAAACCCTCACCATCCCCATGTCACAAAAACCCTCACCCCACCTACCACCCCCGCTGGTCCCCATTCACACCTGCACAAGCTCCTCCACATCTATGCATGCCACCGCCTATCACGGTGGTAACCACTTAGCTCGCCGCCTGCCGCCGCCGCCAGGCTGCCGACAAACGCCACGACATTTCGCCACTTCCTCTTGCCGCCGCCTATCGCCATCGACTTTCTCGACGCTGCTCGCGGTCGACCCAGCTCATCTGCCGTACTAAGGATTCTTTCTCATGGACAACAAGGTAACTAATTTAATGAGATATTATCTCATCTCTTATCCCAGTTCATCTACCTCCTTTAATCACCCGACCGAAATCGTCGTGAATTAATTTTTATTCAAGTTGATTTGAGGGTTTTCTTTCATTCATAGACTGTAAAGTACGCGGACACATCAGGACTTTGCGGCCTCCGCCAAACATTCCATCTCACCATACCAGACGACATGAGGATACGCGCGGTATGTTCAATCTCACCCTAAATCGGTTGGCATGGTCTACTTTCCTGAACATATGCTAAATATTGCTACATTTGGATAATAGGTGCCACATGCACCATATAGGTCAAAGGGGATTTTTTCCCTCTTCTTTCTATATTTGGAAAATTAATGATATATTGTTCTTTCGATTACTCTCATATTTCCATGACATCATGTTTACCCAATCTGTTTAATTATAGATTTTTGTCCTTCGATTTCAACTGTTGTACAGTTCTTTCAATTTGGGCCCATATTTGCATGTTACTATATTTTCTTTAACAATCCTACCATTTTTTGCAGCGCGTCCCTTGCTATGCAATAGAATTTGTAGTGCACAATCTTTCCCTTTACATAAATCAAGACTGCGGAGATGTCATACTGAACACAAACCATGGATTTACAATCGTTGCTACTATAAGACTTGATGAATGTGGTGACTCCTATTTTGGCACTGGCCTTTGGAAAGAAATTTCTAAGTTTTATGTACTGAAAGCTAGCACTAAAATTGCACTACACATAAAAGAGTCTAGCCATGAGACATATGCTAACTTCCCCGACGATATCATCCGTCCATACTTTGTTCGAAGTAAGTTTTCTTTTCAAGTATCTGCATGTTGACTTACCCAGCAATATCAAATGAGTTGTGTGGTATTTAAGCAACCAATTGTTATTCCCTTTTCTTACTATATTCCTACCTAATAACTTCTAGTTCCCAATACACTATTCTATTACCCTGTTTTAACTAAATATTCCCTGTACTCCCACTTCTATTAGAAAGCGTCGCTGATAAGGAGACTCTGGAGGTGGAGAACAGGGCTGCCAACAAGCAGAGGCGGGGCGAGCAAAGAACCGCAAGCGACTCCGGCAGGCCTAGACTTCATCACTAGCCTCCCCGATGATATGTTGAAAGTCATCATCTCCCTCCTCCCAATCAAATATGGGGCGTGGACAGCCGTCCTTTCCCGGTGGTGGCGCCCCCTATGGAACTCCACCCCTCTCGACCTCATAGACACCCCCGAGCTCTGCCATGGCTATCGCAAAAGCTTGGATGTGTTCTCCAAGATCCTCGGCAGTCACCTTGGCCCTACCAGAGGCCTTAGAATGGGCAAGTTCCGTTCCAACGGCAAGGACCGAGCCAAGCTTGACGACTGGTTCCGATCCCCCGCCCTAGATCAGCTCGAGGAGCTCACTTTTGATGATGGGCATATGACCTCGCTGCCAACGTCCGCGCTCTATCTCGCGCCCACACTGCGCGTCACCAAGTTCAGTAAGTGCCATCCCCCCTTAATGACGCGCCCACTCATATTCTACCATGACTGAAGCACCTCGAGCTCGTCGTCGTCTGCCTCCCAAACGGTGACATGGAGTGCCTGCTCCGTGGCTGTACTACACTCGAGTACCTTTGTCTTCAGGCGATCAGTGGGTTGTGTAGCTTCCACATCACCTCCATGACTCTCCGGAATATTTATGTGTGTTGCTGGTTCGGCAAGAAGACATCACAAGATGTGTGCCATGGTATGGTCATTGAGGACACACCTGCACTCGAGAGATTAGTTGTAGTTGATCAAGTAGGTCCAACAAGAATAAATGTCATTTCTGCGCCGAAATTGACAGTGGTGGGCTACTCGTCTAACAAATACTCTGAACTTGTTATTGGATCCACACCCGTTCAGGTACAACAGCCGCCTTCTACCTCTCCTTCTACAAATTAACATTATTTCTAATTTTGAAGATGTTTGTTTGTCTGTCATCCAGAAAATGATTCCGACAAGCTTGACCCCAAAACTGCGTACAGCGAAGGTCTTGGCACTAGAATATATCGGCCCCAACCTGGAGCAAGTTGTCAGTTTCCTTAGATGCTTTCCGTGCCTGGAGAAGCTATATATCGAGGTGATGTTCCTTTCCTGTTAAATGTTAACCATAAGGGAGTTTAATTTGTGACACCTTTTTCCAACTTTACAATGACAATGTACTATGATTTCTGAAGGATTCTTTTGGAGGATTTCAGTACATACATGCCCCCCCCCATATTGGTTGCTTGATCCATATGGTTACAATCCATAAGCATTTCTCCTTTGGATTCATCTGTACTAGTTTTCTTAGGGAACTTTCCATCCACTCCAACCTCTTGTGAAGAAGGCTAATTTTTTCTAGAATGTAATCAAATGCCCATGTTAATCATGTCAGATCGAAGATGGCATGTTAGTGCATTTTACAAATCCTGCAGACCAAATAGGCCTGAAGTAGTGTTCAAAACTACATGTAGGCACTAACACGTTTTCTTCTTTTGCAGATAAGATTAGGCCCAATGGTGGATAATGTGATACAATATAACAATCACGTCGAATGCCTAGATCTGCATCTCTCAGAAATTAGTTTGAACTCCTACCGAGGGACCTTACCGGAGATTGTATTGGCCAGGCTCTTTGTTGTCAGAGCAAGGGTGTTGAAGGTAATGAGGTTTGCCCTACATTTATTTCTCAGAAATGAATGGTTTGTTGATCAGCGCCGGCGCCTGCGGCAGAATGGAATAGGCTCCGAAAATGCTGGATTTCATTTTAGAACTTTAGATGACAGAGTAATCGGAAGTCATCATGTCAACCCCATACATGACTTCTCAGTGGCTGACCCCTTTCCGAAAATTATGAGGTTTCGAAACCAGACTTAGAAGTGGTAATATTAGTTTGAACCTCTCTGATATCCATGTTCAGCGGATCAGCGCGAGCGTTTGCAGCTGATGAGCTGAACTTCATTTCTGATATCAGTTTGAACCTTGTAACCTTTGAATTTGAGCCATATAACTCTGGAATTTGAACCTTGTAATATTTCGAGCTTTTGTGGTACAATCATTGAAATGGCATCGTATGAGACTCGTATATTGGTAGCACTATTTTGACCTTAGTATGCAATGGTCTTAGATTTTATTAACCATTCTCGAATCTATTTACCTTGTCCATCTCACAACACACGATCTTTATACCTAACTCGACTGCGACCTTTGACATTATTGCACACAGTTGGTTTCTTCCACCGTATGACCTATAGAGCGCAGAATTAATTATCGCACTCGAGTGTCCATCATCACCCTTCTGTGTAACTTTGATCTCATCACCCACGGGTAAACTTATGACCGAAGTCATTCCACACACTTCGTTTTTACAAAGCTTTTTGCCAATAAACGCCCATGATTTGTCCCTCTTCTAGCCGACGCGTGGCCAAACTAGCCGGGCGGGAAGTTTGCGCGGTAAACTGCGCGGTAGCGCGGGAATAGGCTCATCGACGATACATTTGGCGCCTCTTTGAGCCCACGTGTGGTCAAACGAAACGCGTGCGGTGCAGTGTTGTCAAGCATGCACTTGAATCCTCCGCTATGAACGACGTGATAGTCACGTGACGATTACAGGCCGACCGGCCTCCATTTATTATAGTGGCCATTTAACCCTTGTGTCTCTTCAACCTTCCGATCGTGCCCCACCATTGCAAGAAGCACACCCACCACGACAAATTCTTAGAGGGTATCCTGCGGGGCTCTAATGGCGCTCTGAGCGGCTGCCGACGACGAGCAGCAGTTCACCATGCATGTCGTGGTGGACGCCCACGGAAGGTTCACAGAGCTCTCGGTGGTGTACACCAATAACCCGGTCTAGGTGGAGAACTCCATCCACATCATGGAGTTATTGCTTGCCGAGAAGAAGTACAAGGTGGTCGGGTTCGACCTCAAGTACACCGGCACTCGTGTTGGGTCTCGTCCCAAGGTCGCTGTCGCCCAGGTGTGCCTGCGCAACCACGTCCTCGTCTACCACTACTGCCTGGCCACAAGGCCTTGCGAGCGTTTCGCCAGGTTTGTCAACAGCCCCCACTACATGTTCACTATGGTGGACATCACCAATGATGTAAAGGTGTTCAAGAATTCGGGCATCGCCTGCCAGAATCTTGTCGACCTCCAGGGCCAATACAAGATCCGGGGTAGCAAGGGGCATGAGAAGGACTCACTGGTTCACCTCACCGAGGCCATCATCGACCCCTACTACAGAGACATGAAGGATTCCTGCAATAAGGACAAGTGTGCCTGGCATTCGGCCTGGATGGAGAAACTCGACAAAGCTCACGTCGTGTACGCAGCCAAGGAGCCGTACACGAGCTACGACATGTACAGGCGGATCGTTGACATGAGGAAGTGCCTCCTTCCCCAAAATGCCAGGGATCCGTCCAGAAGCAGATCAATGGCAAGCGTCGTTGCAACAAAAAGTAGATGATTAGATCCTCGTTTCTCATAGATTAGTATGCATGTAATTGCTTACTTTGGTGTGTGGAAATGTTATGTGTGTAGTCACTTGTGTAATTGTATGCTAAATTTGGTTATGCAATGCTGTCTTTTTAAGTATATATGTTGATGCTCTGTAGACAGAGGAAATCACATTGCACACAGATTAAACAATGGAACCCGTCGGTGATGATTTCATCAATCACTGACAATTGTATACCAGCAATCGTTTGCTCACAACACACACAGCTTGTTAACAGGAATCGTTTGTGTTGTTATCGGTCTTCCCACACATTTCCGATTACAGACCTGTTTAACGCGTATTACACACATCTTGTTAAGTTGAACCATTTTTGTTCTCTTCGCTCAACGCAAACAATTCATCCGAGTGAATTGTATGTCGTATATCGCACACACACACCTTCATCTGGCTACCCATTTCTGTTGTCCCGCCACATCACGAACAATTCATTTAAGTGAACCATATGATGTATATCGCACATGCCTTCATCTGGCTGCCTGTTTCTTTTGTTCCTCCTCATTGCAAACAGTTAATTGAACTGAACTGTATGCCCTGCATCGCACACACAACTAAAATCTGAACCGTGTTTGATCATCCGTCATCGCAAACATTTTGCACCTTTCTTGATGGTTTTTTACACCACCATTTGCAATTATTGCATCGCACACAGTTTCATCGAAGGGTCTCTGATCGTAGTGTCGCGTTAGCAGCATCCTGCAGTAGTGTGAATATGTCCTTCTCAGGATGACGTCGCCCGAGCCTCAAGCCCAGGGGCGGCGGGATAAATTTTTTGCTCCCACCCACCACATTGAGTACTCCCTGAGTAACTACGGGCCATCCGATGTCTAGGATCTTGTCTACATACAGCAACAACCCGGAGAAACAGTGAGGCAATTCTGGGCCATATTCCTGCTCGTCAAGAACAGGATGACCAATTGCCCTGACTCCGATATACTAGCCAACCTTCCAACACAATTGCAAGGATGAAGGCATGTTAAGTGCCCTTGCTCAACACTGCATCTGAATGTTCTCTGAGCTATCAGATCTGGTGTTAAATTTCTGCACTATAGAGGACACTTGATTGGCCCAAAAGGCGCAGTCATAGTCAATCAACACCAAAAGGACAAAGCATGAAAGCCCAGCATTCTGGAAGGGCTACCCTCTTCAGCAATCAATGGACGACTCACGTGGAAAGAGGAGAAAGCCTTTTATCGGAGCTAGGACCGTTTTGGATGGCCTGCGCAACAAACCAGGCCCAATACATTCCGTCCTTCTCAATATCATCCCTACCCACAGTCTTTGAGATTGTTGGGTAATCAAACAAGTGGACAGGGGAGGTGAATCCCTCCTCTGGAGCAAGAAAGAATGCAGGCATCTGGCAACATCCTCGGATGAGGCCGAGGTCCTTATGATATATGAATTTTTTAAGTCCAAAAATCAGAGAAAAAGAACCCTGTGGGAGCTTAACTCTGTCCAATATATCACAACACCAGGCACGTGGATAGACACGCCAATCACCTTTGACCAAGGAGATCAACCGAAAAATGGTTCGGGCAGATGCCTGGCCGCTTTGGTTCTTGACCCAATCATTGTTGTGTGTCGACTTCGGAAGGTGCTAATGAATGGCGGCAGCAGCCTAAATCTCATCTACACAGACACTCAAGACAAGATGCACATCGATAAAACGTGCATCGAGCAGAGCCACACCACCTTTACAGGAATAATACCAGGCGGAGAGGCGCAGTGCATTGGGGAAATTACCTTCGATGTGATCTTTGGAACTCCCAAGAACTACCGACTCGAAGAGGTAACGTTTCATATAGCCCCCTCTCAAAGTGGTTACCATGCCCTTTTAGGGCGCGACGCTTTCTCAAATTAATTCCATGCAATCCCGCATTATGGCTATATGAAGATCAAGATGCCAGGCCCAGACGGGGTGATCACTATCTCAAGCAACCCCGATAGGGTACTTAGAGCCGAAAATAAAATGGTGTCACTAGCCCTCAAGTCGCTATCCGAGGCCTCACAACCGAGGAACTAACAACACTACGGTCCTCAGTCGATAAAGACGATGTCATCTTGGACAAATGATCCAAGGCAACCACATTCAAGCCAACTGATGAGATCATCAAATTTCAAGTACATTGATCTGAATAAAACGGCATCTATTGGGGCACATCTGGAGCCAGTGGTTGATGAGGCCTTGCGCAATTTTCTTAAAGAAATTTGGGATATATTTGCCTGGCACCCTTTCGATGTCGGGAATCCCACACAAGCTTGCCAAGCATAGCCTGAGTATCATTAAAGTCTCAAAGTTTGTTAAACAGGCGCTTCGGAGGTTCTCAAAACCCAAGCATCAAGC
Source organism: Triticum dicoccoides (assembly GCF_002162155.2). Lineage (NCBI taxonomy): Eukaryota > Viridiplantae > Streptophyta > Magnoliopsida > Poales > Poaceae > Triticum > Triticum dicoccoides. The sequence continues at coordinate 371,008,328 of NC_041388.1, read as the reverse complement.
AATGGCAGAAGAGCTGGCTAAATTACTCGAAGCCGAGTTCATCTGATATATTAAGCACCCCGACTCGCTAGCCAACCTAGTTATGGTACCAAAAGGACAAACCTGGCACCTTTGCGTCGATTTTAAAGACCCCAACAAAGCTTGCCGTAAGGATCCATTCCTCCTGACACGCATTGACCGGATTATGGACGTCACAGCGGGGCACGATTTGTTGTTCTTCCTAGATGCCTACTCAGGGTACCATCAGATAGAAATCAATTAGTTCGGCCAGACAGCCACCACCTTCATTGCACCCTATGGGCCATTCTGCTTCAACACAATGCCCTTTGGACTAAAAAACTTTGACGTAATGTACCAGCATATGATTCAAGCATGCCTGGGAAAACAAATCGGAAAAACCATGGAGGCTTATGTCAATGACGTGGTCGTTAAAACCAAACACGTCGATCAGCTGGTTGACAACCTCTATGATACGTTTGATAGCCTTCGGGCATATCAAATCAAACTGAACCTGGAAAAGTGCGTCTCCGGAGTACCTACTGGCAAACTCCTCGGCTTTATCATTTCCAGCCGAGGTATTGAAGCAAAACCGGCTAAGATCCGAGCCCTAGGTTGACTCGAAGTGCCAACCGAGCTCAAAGACGACCAAAAATTGGCAGGCTACATGGCCGCGCTAAGCCGATTTATTTCATGACTTGGAGAAAAAGCAATACCGCTTTATAGGCTGCTGAAGTAAACACAAAAAATTAAGTGGACCAGTGAAGCGACGGCCGCCCTAGAGGAAATAAAAGCCCTCCTGGCCACTAATCCTATAGTAGCAGCACCAAGAGTTTGTGAGCCGATGTTGTTATACATCTCGGCCACCAACCAGGTAGTCAGTGCAGTCCTCGTAGTCGAACGAGGCATGGAAGGAAATAAATTCCAGGTCCAAAGGCCTGTCTACTACGCCTCTGAGGTTCTTACACCATGCAAAACACGCTATCCTCACTACCAGAAGATAGCATACGCCGGTTCATGGCGTCACAAAAACTTTGGCACTTCTTTCAAGAGTCCTCACTAAGTGGGCCATTGAACTCCTCCCCTTTGAAATAACATATCGGCCGCGTCGAGCTGTTAAATTCCAGGTGCTAGTAGTTTTCATTGCCGAATGGACGGAAGCCGAAGTCCCTAAAGAGTACAATACATATTCGAACTAGACCATGTATTTTGACGGCTCAAAAATGCTCGCTGGATTAGGGGCTAGAGTAGTACTCACATCGCCAACTAGCTCATGAGGTCATGGTAGTGATCGTTGATGACCCACAAGTGTAGAGGATCTATCGTAGCCGTTTCGATAAGTAAGAGTGTCAAACCCAACGAGGAGAAGAAGGAAATGATAAGCAGTTTTCAGTAAGGTATTCTCTGCAAGCACTGAAATTATCGGTAACCTATAGTTTTGTGATAAGGTAATTCATAACGAATAGCAAGTAATAAAAGTAAATAAGATGCAGCAAGATGGCCCAATCCTTTTTGTAGCAAAGGACAAGCCTGGACAAACTCTTATATGAAGGAAAATGCTCCCAAGGACACATGGGAATTATCGTCAAGCTAGTTTTCATCACGATCATATGATTCGTGTTCAGTACTTTGATAATTTGGTATGTGGGTGGACCGGTGCTTGGGTAATGTCCTTACTTGGAAAAGCATCCCACTTATGATTAACTCCCATTGCAAGCATCCGCAACTACAATAGAAGTATTAAGGTAAACCTAACCATAGCATGAAACATATGGATCCAAATCAGCCCCTTACGAAGCAACGCATAAACTAGGGTTTAAGCTTCTGTCACTCTAGCAACCCATCATCTACTTATTACTTCCCAATGCCTCCCTCTAGGCCCAAACAATGGTGAAGTGTCATGTAGTCGACGTTCACATGACACCACTAGAGGGATGACAACATACATCTCATCAAAATATCGAACAAATACCAAATTCACATGACTACTTATAGCAAGACTTCTCCCATGTCCTCAGGAACAAACGTAACTACTCACAAAGCATATTCATGTTCATAATCAAAGGGGTATTAATATGCATAATGGATCTGAACATATGATCTTTCACCAAGTAAACCAACTAGCATCAACTACAAGTTGTAATCAACACTACTAGCAACCCACAGGTACCAATCTGAGGTTTGGATACAAAGATTGGATACAAGAGATGAACTAGGGTTTGAGATGAGGTGGTGCTGGTGAAGATGTTGATGGAGATTGACCCCCTCCCGATGATAGGATCGTTGGTGATGACGATGGTGATGATTTCCCCCTCCCGGAGGGAAGTTTCCCCGGCAGAACAGCTCTGCCGGAGCCCTAGATTGGTTCCGCCTCGTGGCGGCGGAGTTTCTTCCCGAAAGCTTGCTTGTGATTTTTTTTTCTCGACGAAAGACTTCATATAGCAGAAGATGGGCACCGGAGGCCTGCCAGGGGGCCCACAAGGCAGGGGGAGCGCCCAGGGGGTAGGGCACGCCCCCCACCCTCGTGGCCAGGGTGTGGGCCCCCTCTGGTGGATTCTTTCGCCAGTATTTTTTATTAATTCCAAAAATAACTTACGTGAAGTTTCAGGACTTTTGGAGCTGTGCAGAATAGGTCTCTAATATTTGCTCATATTCCAGCCCGGAATTCCAGCTACCGGCATTCTCCCTCTTCATGTAAACCTTGTAAAATAAGAGAGAATAGGCATAAGTATTGTGACATGACGTGTAATGACAACCCATAATGCAATAAATATCGATATAAAAGCATGATGCAAAATGGATGTATCAATCGCACCCTGGACCGAGCCATTCCTTGCATACCTACTACGCAATGAGTTACCCGATGACCAGAACGAGGCACGTCAAATTATCCAACGATCCAAGGCCTATAAAGTCCATGACAGGAAACTCTATAAGCAAAGCATCATAGTAGTGCTCCCACGGTGTATATCTGAGGTGGAGGGGAGACAACTTCTCGCTGAATTACACTCCGACATGAGCGGACACCACGCCCTTGCTTGGGCTTTGGTAAGCAGAACATTCCGAGCTGGATTCTGCTGGCCAACGGTAGGAGCGGACGCCAAAACACTAGTCCAACACTGCCCAGGTTGCCAAGTCTTTGCTAAACAAAGCCACATGCCACCAACGGATCTTCGTACCATTCCGATCACCTGGCCCCTCGTGGTCTAGGGGGTAGATATGGTTGGTCCACTTCGAGGATGCAACACCGTGGTTGCCTTTTTCTTTTTATTTGGTTTTATTGAATATTTCTTTTGCAAATGGGTTTTCTGTCAATTCATTTGGACATAGCACTCGGAAACATTTTTGAATTTCTTCGAAGTGAACCCTGTCATCCTAAATCCCTTCCAAAATCTCATATCTCTCACTCTCTTGCCATGCCATAATTTTTCTTTATGGGTTTGTATACATTTTCCCCTCAGAATAGCATCTTTTCTCTTTGTGCTATGAAGCAACCATCATTTTTATTGCTCAGAAAATTCTCAAAAAATTCCCTAAAATCCTTTGTATCATGCCTCTCCACCCCATGCAAAAATATACCATGGTCCTTTATAAATTTTCAGCTAGGGGAAATATTTTTGCTTCTGGTCAGTATAGGCAGTTTGTGAAGCAAGTATATTTTTCCTTTATCCGACAGAGCTGGAATTTTTATCACATGGCTACCTTCCTAAGTGATGCTTAACCAAAAAAATTCAGCCTTCTTCTCCAAGCCATTTGAGCTAAACTTCATGTCGAAGTTTCTGTCCAGAAACTTTGCAGCAAGCTTCCGTCACATCCTTTAACTAGGTGGCAAGCCAAGGGCGTTTTGCAGCACTGCGTTGAAGGGACAACACCATAGACACAATATGCACAACCCAAAAGCATCACGTATGCTAGTGCACATGGTGAGCACGCGGAACCGAGGTGTTTGACATGCAAAGCTCGTGCTCTGGACATCGTTGCCCTCAACCACCGTCCAATCTTCCTCCTCACGCCACTGTAGCTCATCCATGCCACTCAGCTTGCTCTCCCGCATCCACCTGTCCACCTCTTGAGCCTCCCTGGCGCCAACAGGTGGCATGCCAGACGCAGACACGGCGCATCCCGGCGGAACAATGAGCGCGAGTGCGCGTCCTGTCCTACTTAGTGCGTTCCATTGTGCCCGCGTGCATCCACAGCTTCTCCGCACCCCTCTACTTCTTTCCTGACCTGTGCCCGAGCCTCACGCCTTACCAGAATGCCCACAGCTTCACCACAGCAGAGCTCAGTGCTCGTACACCTCCTCCGCCTATACATAGAGCACTCCTGAGCCTCTCTAACCATTACAATCACTCACATTGGCGACAAATCGATCACCGACAAGTGGGGCAAGGCCAGGATGGCCTCCTGCCTCCAATCCTCGCCAGAGTTGGCCGTGGGTCCACCTCGGTCGTCCACTCACTCCGGTCGCCTCCTTCTTTATCCACTACCTCAGACGAAGTCATGGTGATTTCCTAGACGCAGCGGTGCAACCAGCTGGTCGGAATATTGCTGGTAACGACAACTCTGACGACTCCGCCACCCGCCATTTCTGAAGACAGACCTCGCCTCACCATCCATCCACCTCCGTCCATGTTTCGAGTACGTGTGTGACCCTCACATCGCCCTGCATCCATCCCAACCCTTGCCGACGACCGCCGTGGCCAACTCGTAGGAGAACCACCGACGACAGAGCCGTCGTGCCCCTGTTCAATCTATCTCTCTTTTAACCCTAGCAAAGGGGACCCACCCGTTAGCCTCTCTCTCCGCCTCCCGAATCATATTCTAAGTGGAGTCACCCTAGGAAAATACACCTTCGACGTGGCCTCCCCTCGAATTTCTGTTAAATTCATTTAATTTCATATTTTGACCAGCTCTAATTCCTAAACCATAAGTCCAAATGATTTGAAACCTTTTGCTATAGTTTGCATTGAGCTAATGTTTCTACTGGTGCAATTTGAGATTTTTCCTTGTTGTGTAGAATTTTTGGTGAAATAAAATGCTCCATGTGACATTCTTTTTTTGCATTTAAATTTATTTTCGAAAGAACTTAGTTGTGCTGGAGAAGACTAGGAGTATTGTGACACTCCTCTAAACTAAGGCAAGCCACACCATTAATTTGCAAGGATGACATTGCAATGGCAATGGTTCCACTTGAATTTAAATTCATTATATGCTTCATTATTTAAATGATTTACTTTATAATACATGATGCATTAAGCTCATTTCAAGTCACATGATTATTGTAGACAATAGAGCTCATGTTACATGCCATGATTTAGTATGATGCATTCATTACTTATGTTCATGTTATCATGACCCCGTGCACCATATTGCATACTATGACTTGAATGGTTTTCATTCATGTTAAACTTGACTATAATTCAACTTGAACAAACCGTTCATCGAGTCATGGTGCCACCGAATCGAGCTCACCAGTGCAACCACACTGTCCTGGATGGGGAGGCCCTAATTTTGTCTATTGTCATGCCTCTCGCCAGTGCCTCCAACTAGGGAAGGTTATGTGCTCACGCTACCCTAGCCCGGTAGGCGGTCATAACCTTGTGTACCTGATTTTTATGGTACCGATGTCCCTGTTTGGGATTATTATGTTTTAGTTTTGCCACGACGGTGGCTATGACAAAGGTGGCGGATGTCACGAGTTGACATCGGGGCCACCCACGACATAATCCAGAGGGGAGTTTGTCGGAGTGGCCGGGAGAGTGTCATGCAATAAATTGGTTTTGTTGGAACATTGTTGGTCCGCCCGAATGGGAGCACGAGGCCATGAGTTCCATGGTGTGGGTACAACATACTATCCTCTGCAGGGTGTATAATCTATCGATAGCAGCGTCCTCGGCCATCAACACAGTTCATAGTAGGTCACACTATGGGTTAACAAAAATAAATAACTTGCACACTTAAGAACACCAAGATGGCACATGCAGAAGTTGGTGATCATGTGAGGATCACTACGGTGGTATTGTTGTGATCGAGAGGTGATCACGATGGTAAGATACTGAGGGTGGTTATGAGGTAACCCCAAGATGGTAAGTTGGTCCAATGGACCGTGACAGTAATCCACGTGCACATCATGAATGGTAGCATCATGTTCATGTTCATGCCCATGCTATAAATCTATTAAATGCCTTGCTATTGTTTGTCGTGTTTGCATTTGTTGTTGTGTGCTTGCGAGTACATTCAAAGTACTCACCTGGCGTGTCATGCCAGATGTAGGAGAAGCCGTGCAAGGAGTTGATGTTGACCGGTACTTCGCTTTGTAGGTTGTGTCCCAGCAGTGTCCTTGTGGAGTGGAGTTCCGCTACCTCGTTCTTCTACTACCATGTAGAAGTTTCCCCTATCGTCGAGGCCACTGAGTTGTCTACTAAATAATGCACATAAGTGCAGCCGCACCATGTGTCCCACTTGTCCTCATTTGTTATGTAATCATCAAACCTATTTATCCTCAAGTGATCAATAAAGAGGTTATTTCTGTACCAAGTTCTTGTGTATTGCCAGAAGACTTGATCTCAAGGTTGTCAATGCAAGGTAAACTGGTTGCTCAGAGCCGGGTTGCCACAACGTTCGGTATCAGAGCCGCATTGACTGTAGGACACCCTAGACAGCTAGCACATTAGAAAATGGTAGATAGAAGTCTTTGTGTGATTGGAGTGTGCAATTGCACTTGATTGTTGCATTGCATGCATATAGTTTACTTTTGTTGCTGATGAGATAATGTTGTGAGTGTAGATGGCACTTGTTCCGTATCCATATCATCTTGAGCCCGCACCTTCAACTTTTCCGCACCTGCTTCACAACGTTTGGCACCAACTCTACCTCGACGGTGATGACCCTGTGTACTAGGTGTACCGAGAGCAACTTGCAGACGGTGTGTACGAGTATCACATGGAGGTAATTATGCACAATAGCACCTTGGTGGGTACCTACACCCATTCCTCCAAGGGCAGGACTACTTCTACACCCGACCAGGCGATCCAGTTCACCGCATTTGAGTCTCTCACCGACTTGCGATAGAACGAGATTCAGATGCAGACGCAAGCATGTTTCTATTTCTACCCGTCCATGTTCGACAAAGGGCGAGTCTGTTTCCCTATCATTGATCTGGAGTGTGATCATTTAACTAGCCACATGTCTCGCCACATAACCGTTGGGTACCTTCTGATCCACAGTTTGTCCCAGGAGCTGAACCGCACTAGAGACGCGCTTGCTATCGCTCAAGCTGCATTTACCCCACCTTCACTTTCGTTTAGACCACTCATCCCTCCAGTTACTTTAACCCCACCCACGTTTGGTACGTCAGTACTTTCCCAAAGTAACTCGGATACCTCGACTATGACACCTCACGAATCTCCAGCCGAGTGGGATTTACTTCCCGCTACCCTAGCTACTCCTATGATTCGGAACCATCCTGCCCTAGACTCTAAGGGAGAGCCATCTCGTCAGCATCGTCATGTTTCCTTTACTCTGGAGCTTTCCTTTAGTATCATCAGTTCTGATTCAGAGACTGAGACAAATTAGACGCCAGCTAGATCGTCATCTTGCCAATGAGAATTCTGCATCCACGAGTAGACAAGTATGATGTCGAAGTATGGTCGTATGCATGTAGTAGTACTATCGATTATGTTGTATTTCCATGTATGATGTGGGATGGTATGTATAATTATGTTGCTTTCTTTTATTCGTCTTGGTTTTTCCCTCGTCTTTTTCGGGGTTTAAAAGGATCGAGAAGAGGGGTCTAGAGGGTGATTAGACCCTCAACAAGCAAAAGTGACAATTTTTAATTTCTTCAAGTTGAGGTTGAGTTTAGCACATGTTAAAGCATTCACAATACATTTCAAGCGAGCATGAAAAAACATAGGTAGCGGAAAAGGTAAAGCATGCAATTTGCAAGAAAGTAAAAGGAGGGGATTGGAGAGTGCACGCAATGGAGACATGGAGATTTTTGGCGTGGTTTCGATAGATGGTGCTATCGTACGTCCACATTGATGGAGACTTCAACCCATGAAGGGTAATGGTTGCACGAGTCCACAGAGGGCTCCACCCACGAAGGGTCCACGAAGAAGCAACCTTGTCTATCCCACCATGGCCATCATCCACGAAAGACTTGCCTCACTCGGGTGGATCTTCATGAAGTAGGCAATCTCCTTGCCCTTACAAACTTCTTGGTTCAACTCCACATCATGTCGGAGGCTCCCAAGCGACACCTAACCAATCTAAGAGACACCACTCTCCAAAAGGTAATAGACAGTGTGTTGATGATGAACTCCTTGCTCTTGTGCTTCAAATGATAGTCTCCCCAACACTCAACTCTCTCTCTCTCTCTCTCTTAGATTTGGCTATGGTGGAAGAGATTTGAGTAGAAGGCAACTTGGGGAAGGCTAGAAATCAAGGTTCAAATGGTAGGAATGGAATCTCTTGATCTCAACACATGAGTAGGTGGTTCTCTCAGAAAATGAATTGTAGAAGTGTAGGCACGTTCTGATGACTCTCTCTCAAATGAAGATGGGGGTGGAGGGGTATATATAGCCTCCACACAAAATCCAACCGTCACACACATTTGACTCATCTCGGTGGGACCGAATGGTTAAACTCGGTGGCGCCGATTAGTTCAAAAATATGAACATTAGGAATCTCGGTGGGACCAACTGGAACAACTCGGTGGGACTGATGTGTGCTTGCTCAAAATTCTTAGTGATATGCTCCAAAATCCCCCAACCACTTTCTCATATCCACATATGTCCCAAACCAAAAGTCAAACTCGGCCCCGCCGCTTTGATCTATCCGGTGCCATCGAGTTCATTTGACAAAGCCATAGCCAGAAACCCTAATTAGTTTGGTCTCACCAAGATGGGATTGCAAACTCTCTGTTTCCCTCCGTAACGTTTCAGTCTAACCGAGATGAGCGATCAGTCCCACCGAGTTCGCAATGCAAACTCTCTGTTTCCTTTTCGTAACGTTTTGGTCTCACCGAAATGAGCGATCGGTCCCATCGAGTTTGCCTGACCAACTCTGTGTTTGCCTATTACTGAAATCGGTCTCACCGAGTTCATGTGATCGGTCTCACCGAGATCAAGTTATTCCCTAACCCTAGCAAAATCGGTCCCACCGAGTTGATCAAGTCGGTCCACCAAAAATCCTAACGTTCACATTTTGAACTGAATTAGTCTGACCGAGTTTTACTATTCGGCCCCATCAAGTTTGGTAAATTGTGAGTAACGGTTAGATTTTGTGTGGAGGCTGTATATACCCCTCCACCCTTCCTCCATTCGTGGAGAGAGCAATCAGAACATGCCTACACTTCCACTACTCATTTTCTGAGAGAGAACCACCTACTCATGTGTTGAGACCAAGACATTCCAATCCAACCACAAGAATCGTGATCTCTAGCCTTCCCCAAGTTGCTTCCCACTCAAATCATCTTTCCACCATATCCAAATCTTTGAGAGAGAGTTGAGTGTTGGGGATACTATCATTTGAAGCACAAGAGCAAGGAGTTCATCATCAACACACCATCTATTACCTTTTGGAGAGTGGTGTCTCCTAGATTGGTTAGGTGTCACTTGGGAGCCTCCGTCAAGATTGTGGAGTTGAACCAAGGAGTTTGTAAGGGCAAGGAGATTGCCTACTTCGTGAAGGTCTACCCAAGTGAGGCAAGTCCTTCGTGGGCGATGGCCATGGTGGGATAGACAAGGTTGCTTCTTCGTGGACCCTTCATGGACTCTTGTCTACTTACATGCCACAAGTAAAATCTAGCAACAAGAGTAAGAAAGATTATTCTTCTAGTAGTAACAATAATCATGCTAAATCCAATATTGTTGCTTCTGGTAGTTCTCTTGATTCCACTAATGATTCTCTTAGCCAGGTTATACTTGAGAAAGAAAATAGCTTATTGAAGGAAATTATAGAGAAAGGTGATTACAAGAGCCTTGCCGGAAGTAAGCAATTTGAGGAAATTGTACGCAAGCAAGGAAGGCACCAGAAGAACCAAGGTGTTGGTTTTGAACGAAAGTTCAATTCCAATGGAGTTGAGTGGGAAGAAGATCAATACCCCAAGACGAAGTTTGTTCCTCAACAAGAGAAGTATGATCCTACTTCCTTCAAAGGTTCACAATCTCAAGATGATTTTCCACCACAAGACCACAAGCAAAAAGGCAAGAACAAGCTTCAAGAGGAGATTAATGCATTCGAAGAAGCTCTGAAGGCCTTGGTCAAGTGGGTTCCCAAGACTACATCAAGTTCTGCTTCATCAAGTACGACTACAACTCCAAGGATTCCCATTAAGATGACGTGGATCCCGAAGAATAAGAACTAGAGAGTTCTTGAGGGTGACTTCGCCAACATACTTCACTCATATCATTTTGGCGAGAACAAGTGCAAACAACTTCCACATCTTGCACTAGTTCAAGGAGTCACAAACCCTCTTGTTGGTAAGACAGGGGACAAGGTAATCTAATGCTTTCATGGACATTATCTTGTGTCTACTTCACTCTATGTCTATGGATATCCTTGTTTGTTCCTTGTGGGACTAACCCATGTAGGTATTGAAAGTGCAACTCACTCCAACGGATTGCTCCAAATGATCTACATCAACATTGAGCATCCACATCTTCAACATCTACATGAAGTCATCATCGACAAAACCCAAGGTTAGTTCATCCCTCTTAGGGGGGATATCACATCTAGGGGGAGCTTTACTCTAAGAATTGAGCTAAAGCAACTCTAATGGTGTGAACACAACAATGCTTTATGTAAAAGTGGTAACCCCACTTGTGCTTAAACGATGAGTATGACCTACGATCAAATGTTCTCATTTCACTCCTCAGTCAATATACTCATATATAGATGACCTAGTCATTGCCAATTTCTGGATAGATGCTAGAGTGATTGTGCATGCTTTGCCACATATTTCATTTGCCATCTTATTATGCGAGCATGTTGATTGCATGTCTTCTCATTCGAGGACATCCATTTGTTGCTTTGATTGTTTGGTCTTTTTCTCTTGCCAAATGGATGGACAAGAATGCATAAGAACTTCCTGTAGCTATCTATGCTTTTATCGTCTCAAACTCTATTCATGCTACATCACAAAGTTTGATCAAGTCAGATTCGAAACCTCTGGGTGAGGAGCACTCGGAGTCACTGATTCATCATAGACTTAAACTTCCAAAACCTCTCTATGTATTTCGGTCTGACCGATTCATTCCTTTCAATCATACCGAGTTCATTGAGTTGATCTAGGTTTTCAATCTCGGTGCAACCGATTTGAACAATTGAGTCACACCGGCTTGCAGTAACCGCTTGCGATTCTGCATCTCAGTGCCACCAAGTCGTTCCACTCGGTCACACTGACAGGGTCAGGATATATATACTCACGGGCCAAATTTTGGAAATTCCTCCGAAACCTTTCGCCCGCGTGTGTCCTGCTCTGCTGACTCGGGTCTCCGGATCGTCTTCTCATCGCCAGCAACCTCCTGCCGCTGGTCTCGGCCGCCATCAACGGGAATCTTCACCGCCGTTGCCGCCGTAGCGAGCTCATCGCAAAGTTAGGGTATGAGTTCGATCCTTTGTGCAATCTTTACCTCCGATTCTTAGCACAAAGTCAATGCCATGATTCTTACCACGTATGAGATCACTCTATCCAACAAAAACTTCCTATAGATTAGTTTTGATTTGAAAATTTAGGGTTAGGTTTCCGCCGAACTCATCTCGGACCGACCGAGTTGTAGAAATCGGTCTCACCGATTTGGCTTAGGCCATTGCACCTATAACTTTCGGTCTGACCAAAACTTGCAAATCGGTGTGACCGAGTTCGATTCTCAGTGAAACCCTAGCAATCTTGGAGCCATTGAACTGTGTCTCGGTCTGACCGATTCCACTAGTTCAGACTCCAATATTGCTTCGGTGGCTGAGGGAGTCCTGGATTAGGGGGTCTCCGGACAGCCGGACTGTTGGACTATGAAGATACAAGATTGAAGACTTCGTCCCGTGTCCGGATGGGACTTTACTTGGCATGGAAGGCAAGCTAGGCAATACGGATATGCATATCTCCTCCTTTGTAACGGACCTTGTGTAACCCTAGCCCCCTCCGATGTCTATATAAACAGGAGGGTTTTAGTCCGTAGGACAACAGACAATCATACCATAGGCTAGCTTCTAGGGTTTAGCCTCTCTGATCTCGTGGTAGATCTACTCTTGTAATACTCATATCATCAAGAACAATCAAGCAGAACATAGGGTTTTACCTCCATCAAGAGGGCCCGAACCTGGGTAAACATCGTGTCCCCTGCCTCCTGTTACCATCCGCCTTAGATGCACAGTTCGGGACCCCCTACCCGAGATCCGCCGGGTTTGACACCGACATTGGTGCTTTCATTGAGAGTTCCACTGTGTCGTCACCATAAGGCTTGATGGCTCCTTCGATCATCACTAGCGATGCGGTCCAGGGTGAGGCTTTCCTCCCAGGACAGATCTTCATATTCGGCGGCTTTGCACTGCGGGCCAATTCGCTTGGTCATCTAGAGCAGATTAAGAGCTATGCCCCTGGCCATCAGGTCAAATTTGGAAACTTGAACTACACGGACGATATCCGCGGAGACTTGATCTTCGACGGATTCGAGCCCATGCCAGACGCGCCGCGCAGTCACGACGAGCAAGACGTAACTCTACCGTCAGACAGTGTTCGGGAGATCGCATTCGTAGCTACTCCGGCCTTTAATCCGGAGCAAGTCGCGCCATCCGAGAGTGGAGGGATGGACCCCGCCATGGAGGCCGCACTCTTAGTGGCGATAGAGCCGGATATTGACTTCACCCCGTATGAGAGCCGTGTCTCCGAACCACTGGATTTATCCCCGACCACGGACTCCGAGCCGCCTACATGTGTGCCTGTCGAAACCGACGGGGCACCGATCATGGAGTTCACCTCCGCGGATATCTTTCAGCACTCACCTTTCGGAGATGTGATAAATTCATTAAGGTCTCTCTCCCTGTCAGGAGAACCCTGGCCCAACTATGTCCAGCTAGAATGGGATGCAGACGACGAAGAAATTCGCTGCCCACCCACCACCCACTTAGTAGCCACTGTCGACGACTTAACCGACATGCTCGACTTCAACTCCGAAGACATCAACGGTATGGACGACGATGTAGGAGACGAACCGGAACCACCGCCCACAGGGCACTGGACCGCTACTTCATCACATGACGTATACATGGTGGAGACCCCCAACGAAGCCAATGGCAATGAGAAAGCGGAGGATGACCCCTCCAAGAAGCAACCCAAGCGCCGACGTCAGCGGCACCGCTCTAAGTCCCGCCATAGCAAAAACAGCGATAATAATAGTCCACGCGACTCTGGAAGAGACGACAACTGCACCTCCCCAATGGCAGAACACGATCAAGATGCAAACTATAAACATAGTACGAACCCGACGTCCGAACACGATGACGCCAAAGATAAGCCTCATCAATCCCCGTCTAGGGAAGAAAATAGTCCGAACGAAGATGCACCCATCATCCTGGAAACACACTTGGAGCAAGAGAACCTACGCAGAAGGCTTATTGCCACAGCGAGAATCCTGAAGAAATAGAAGCAAAGGCTCAAGGTCGCACAAAATACGCTCAACAGCAAGTGGAACAAAGTAACAAAGTATGGTGGAAGTTACCATCCAAATAGCTATCCAAAGCGCAAGCTATTACCAGAATTCGACGATGAGGCCTTAGAGCCCATACAGCCGAAAAGTGATACGGCCAACCGGCCGGATCCACCACCCTTTGAACGCGATAGAGCGGCTAACAAAGTCATGCATAAGTCAACACACGACCTACGTGAGAACTTGCATCAAAAATCCGGCGCGACCAGATCTATCTATGGATCTAGGAAGTGCGCTACGGTACACAACCAACACCGAATACTACAACCGTCTGAACACCATGGCGCATCCCAATACAGGGGTGCCGCACACCCCTTATGTTTCACTGATGAGGTGCTGGATCACGAATTCCCAAAGGGATTCAAACCGATGAACATAGAGGCGTACGACTGAACCACAGACCCTGGAGTCTGGATAGAGGACTTCATCCTCCACATCCATATGGCTCGTGGAGACGATCTCCATGCCATTAAATACTTGCCCCTCAAGCTTAAAGGGCCAGCTAGGCACTGGCTGAAAAGCCTCCCCGAAAACTCAATTGGAAGATGGGAGGAACTCGAGGATGCTTTGCGGGCCAATTTTCAAGGGACTTATGTCCGACCTCCGGATGCAGATGATTTAAGTCATATAATCCAACAGTCTGGAGAGTCCGCCCGAAAGCTTTGAAACAGGTTCCTCACCAAGAAGAACCAAATTGTCGACTGTCCGGATGCCGAAGCCTTAGCAGCTTTCAAACACAGCGTCCAAGACAAATGGCTCGCCAGACACCTCGGTCAAGAAAAACCGAGAACAATGGCAGCCCTAACAAGCCTCATGACCCGCTTTTGTGCGGGTGAGGACAGCTGGTTGGCCCATAGCAGCACCAGCGACCCAAGCACATCCGAAGTTAGGGATGGCAATGGTAAACCACGACGCAACAAAAACAAGCATCGAAATAAAGAAGGTAGCCCAGATAACACGGCGATAAACGCCGGATTCAGGGGCTCTCAACCAGGTCAGCGGAAAAAGCCTTTCAAAGGCAACAGAGAAGGACAATCAGGCCTAAACAAAATTCTTGACAAACTCTGCCAAATTCACGGCACCCCAGACAAACCTGCAAATCATACCCACAGAGAATGTTGGGTCTTCAAGCAGGCCGGTAAGCTAAACGCCGAACACAAAGGGGAAGAGACACCAAGTGAAGACGAGGATGAACCTCGCCAGCAAAGCGCCGGAGGACAGAAAAAGTTCCCACCAGAGGTTAAAACAGTAAACATGATCCAGGTGACAAAGAGGAGAAGCAATCACGCACTCCGATGCACACGCGCCATAGAGCCCTTCACCCCTAGGCCCAACCCCTGGTCGGCCTGCCCGATCACTTTCGATTGCAGGGATCACGATACACATATCCGGCGCGAAGGACTGACGGCCTTGGTGTTAGACCCAATAATAAATGGGTACCATTTCACACGGGTCCTCATGGACGGCGGCAGTGATCTAAATCTGATATATCAGGACACAGTCCGCAGAATGGGGATAGACCCGACACAAATAAGCCACAGTAATACTACCTTCAAGGGAGTAATACCAGGCCAAGAGGCCCACTGCACGGGCTCTCTACTACTAGAGGTGGTATTCGGTTCTCCCGATAACTTCTGAAGTGAAACGTTAACTTTTCACATCGCTCCATTCTGAAGTGATTTTCAAGCACTACTCGGAAGGGCGGCTTTCGCTCGTTTTAACGCAATACCGCATTATGCTTTTCTCAAGCTCAAGATGCCCGGTCCACGAGGCGTCATTACAGTTAGCGGAAATACCAACCGTTCTCTACGTACGGAAGAGGACGCGGCGGCTCTAACAGCCGCACACTAGACGGCCTCACCAACCAGAAAAATGGCAGGTCGTCAAGACCACGGACACGGTTAGATGAGTCCGGCGCTCCATCATACATGCATGAGATTGGTTTTCGAACCCTCATAAAAGGACACCAGGGGCTTCCCGTGCGTAATCAGGGCCAACCCGGCTCAACTAGGACTCTTTGGAATTTTGATAATTCATTCTTCTTTTTGGCACGACAACTTTCACCTAAGTTCTTTCCTTTTACAGGTGACAATCGTGCTACACCCGTCCAGGACACGACACAATGGAGACACAGGCGCAGACATGCAGCAGGGACCCGCCCAAAGGTTTCTTTTTAGATTAAGACCCCGCGTAAACCTTTTTTACTGTCTCTTGTTGCTCACATCCTCCGGATACTCCACACAACCAAGAAGGATGTCGGCGTTATTGGCATGTGGCCACGCCAAGATTTTGCACATACCTGGACACATGGGGTTTCTTATAAAGGGCATTGTTTAGCCCGGTATATGTTATAAAGACCAAACACCTTAGGGAGTGTTCGGCGTCGCGAGTTTGGCCCTATATGCATCAGCTCCGAATCATGTCTTTGGTCAAATGTTGGGTTTGCCCGGCTCCCATGTTTTGGTACCTTACGTTCCGTTATATCGGCTAAGGTAGCACTGGGAGAACTACTGCGATTGTGCCCTGGTTCATCCAGATGAGCACCTCAGTAGAGAAAGCCGAAAACTGACTGTCATGATATAGCAAGAGACTGGTCAACCACTCGATGACTAATCGAAATCTTCGAGATTCCTCCGCATTAATGAAGGGCCGTTTCCCAGTCATGTACGTACGCGCCCCGTATTCGGACGAGCGCAGAAGTACCAGGGGCTATATAGTAGCCCTACTGTCAAACTCCTATGGCTAAGTGAAAGTGTTAAAGCAATATAGTCTGATTGCCTCGTTTGCTATGCTATCACCTCCTTAACAGACCAAGACGTTGGATCAAGTGTGGATATGCATCTTTTGCTAACACCCCCGCATAATATGCGTGGGGCGGAAGCCGACGACTGCAAACTTTCAGGTTATATACATATATACATAAACGGCCGCACAGGAGGCATCATAGTACTTTCGGGCAAAAGTATAAATACAGCCTTGATTAATTCATAAAAACATTGTTTGTACAATGGGACTACATGTCACTGGAAAATAATATTCTTCGAGCATTGAGCCTCTATCGAACGAGCGCCTTCAAGGACTTCTTCAAAGTAGTGCTCGGCAGCCACTCGGCCTATGGCCGAACCCTGTGCCGCAACAGTGGTGGCCTCCATATCCGCCCAGTATGTTTTGACACGGGCAAGGGCCATCCATGCACCTTCTATGCATGCTGATCTCTTTACAACGTCGATGTGTGGCACAGCATCAAGGAATTGTTGCACTAAACTAAAGTAGCTATTCGGCCTTGGCCCTCCCGGCCACAGGTGATCCATAACGGACCTCATGGCAAGTCCGGACAACCTATGGAGCTCGGCCCAACCGGTCAATCGCTCATTCAGCAGCAGCGGACGGACTGGAGCATGAAACTATGACCAGAACAGCTTTTCCACTTCGGGACCTTTCTGATCCCTGAAGTACTCGGCTGCATCAGCAGCACTTGCAGCCAAATCCATGTACGCGTCCGCAGAACTCCATAGCCGGTCCAGAGGAGCATACTTCGGATCTCTGAACTTAGTCCGCAACAAGAAGGGCTTCCCAGACATGATATCTGCAGCTTGATTCAGCTCCTCCTTCGTCGCTCTACTTTTGGAGCGGGCTTCCTTGGCAGCCACCCGTGCCTTCTCCAGGTCTGTCGCCTTCGCCCGTTTTTCTTCTTCAAGAAGCTGGTAACGGTCAGCAGCATCTTTTAACTCTATAGCCATCTTGGCTATTTTTTCCTTGCTCTCGCAATGCGTGGCATGTTCGGCCCTTAACTCTTCGGCCGCCTTTAAAGCGGCCGCATTGCTACTCCTTGCTTGCTCCTTGGCTCGGGCAAGCTCTGCCCGAAGGGTCTCCACGGTGGCAGCTCCATCTGCAGTCACAACATATTAAAGATACTGGCATCATGCTGCTCTTATTATGTGACGATCACCAGAAAAATCACTCACCCTGTGCCTCGTCAAGCCGCTTGTTGACAAGCACGATGTCGGCATCTGCCGCATCCAGTTGCCGCTTTAGTTCGGCAAACCTATCAGTACGGCTAGCCACCGGAGCTTCAACCACCTGCACATAAAGGCGGTCTAGTTATTACCTGGGACTATGATCCTCTATTTGTCGCCATTCTCGATGACAACCAGAGTCTCAGGGGCTACTATCTGCATGGGCATACCTAACGTATGCGGTATTGTTAAAGGCATACATTATTTCACGTACCTCGAAGCCTTTCAGTAGACTCATAAAAGCTTTGTGCAAACCGCTTTCAGCGGATGAAATCCTTTCAATTATCGTACCCATTAGCGTATGATGCGCTTCCGAGACGGCAGCTTGCCCCAAAAGATCCTTCAGCACGTCCGACCGCACACTGTACGGACCCTTGTTGTCGCTCTTCTCAGGAGCCGGATACTGGGGATTCCGGACAGCCAAAGGGTTATCCTCTGGCCCTAGTGGATCTGGGGATACCCTTCGTGACGACACTTCAAGGTCGCCCGCTTCTTGAGTGGGGGAGTCTGGGGGAGGCGTTTCACTCTCCATCATCTCCGGAAGAAGATCCCCCGAAGATGAACTCTGTCGAGAAGGGATGCGATCCGGACTACAGTTTATAAGCATCGGTTATTGTCTTCGGAAGTAAGGTAGGATATCTTCACTATTAAGTACTTTTTGATTACTTACAGCTCGGCAGAGGGCTGATCCCCGTGCGGACATTGTGCGGCAAGAATACCCTCCGAGGCAGGACCCTCTGGCGGAGATTTCTTCTCCCGCTTGGAAACCTTAGTTTCCGGATCTTCAGAGGTAGTCCTCTTCCTTCCCCGGGGAGAGAGAATGTCAGATTCTTCCCCTGTGTTATCCTCCCTCGCGGAGGCGCTCATTCCCTCGGTTGGAATAGGTAGCGAAGGAGGCCCACTTTTGCCCTCTTTATTCCCCCCTTCATCTTCCTTTGAGGGCACTAGACAAGGTGCTGGCTCGAGCATCTTTTCCAGCACCGGATTGTCCAAGCCCTCAGGAAGGGGGGCCGAACACCAGATCATATTTGCCTTTGTTATCCAGTCCTGGTCAAAGAGCGATTCTTCAAGATGATGTCATGATAAATAAAAGGACAGTGTGTTCGGCCATGGGATTACTTACTTGGGCAGCGGGGCGGTTGCAGCTTAGGCCCACGTCCTCGGTGGTGTCCGGACACTCTATTTGGGGTCTGAAGAACGATTTGTACATCTCCTTGTGCGTCATGCCGAGGAAATGCTAAATAGTGCACGGTCCTTCCGGGTTGAATTCCCACATGCATAGGGTCGGCGTTTGCAAGGCTATGATGATGGGAGCAGAAGTACTCCTAGCAACCTGCCTAAGGCTGCTACTAGGCTGAGGAAGAAGAGAAACTCAGACTCTGAAGATGAAGATTATGTTGCTGCTGAAGAGGAGGTCAGCTCCAATAAGAAAGTTGTCAAGAAGGAATTTGGGACAGCAGCTTCAACCAAACCTAGTATGCACAAGAAGCCTCCTGCCAATAGAGTGCCCATGTCAAAGGCCAGAGCCTCAACTCTTGAAGCCTCTAAATCAACTGTAGAAGAGGTTGCTGGTGAGGGCAAGAAAAGGGAAGAAAGGGCCAAAAAGACTATGGCAAGAGTTAATGGAAAGCCCTCAATGATGATCCAATCAGATGAGGAAGAGGAAGAAGAGGATGTTGCACCAGCATCAAAGACTCGGAAGCTGATGGGGGATGCCATCAAGTCTAGGGCTGCTCCATCAAAGCCCAAGACTGCCCCCCAAAGCTACTGCTCCAGCCACCAAGTCTGCACTAAAGAGATCCACTAGAAATATACCAGCTACTGAGAAGAATAAGGCCCCAATGCATGAAGAAGAAGAAGAAGAAAGTTGAAGCCAAAGATCCCTAATCACGATGATACACATCCAGTGGCTGAAAACATGAAGATAAGGAAAGATGCAGATCTCGGACTGTGGAGACAGTCAGATCCATATGCCTCAAGAAGAAGAACTGTTGTAGATTACAGATTCCACACTAAGGAACAGCGGGACTTCTATGAGACCGTGCTCCTGGATAAGAAGCCCATCGTGTGTGAAATGAAGTGGGTTGATTGGAAGTACATCAACAACAATGAAGACCACTTCCCTAGAGTTCCTGAGAGCTTCAGAATGAATGGAGTTGATGCCTTTGTGGGTCAAAAATTGACCAAGTGGAATGGTGGTCTCATTATGCAATTTTATTCAATAGCTCACTTCTACCCGGATGGAAGAATTGTTTGGATGTCTGAAGGTACAAGGTACCAGTCAACTGTTGCTGAGTGGGCCAAGCTGATCAATGCCCCTAAAGAGCATGATGATGAAACTTATGTGTATGCCAAGCCAAGGAAGGGACACAACTCCATGGCATATATGTACAAGGAGATTCCTGATGTAGCCTTGGAACACCACAAGTTTGGCTATGTCTATTATCTTATGTCAGGACTGCCCACAATCAATACCATCCTCAGGCACACATTGTTGCCCAAGTCTAGAGATCACAGGATGATAAGAGGGCACTCCATCAATTTGCTGCATATGTTTGATGTGCTAGAAAAGTTCTAGGTGATGACACTGATTGTAGAAACAATCAAGAGGATTGTTGCTGATCAGAAGAGATCATGTGAGTATGCTCCACGCATCCAGATGCTCACCAACTCCAACATGGGCAAAGGCATATACCTGTTGGACAAAGAGCACCTTCCCTTGAGGCCTGATTTTGAGGACAACACAGTTGTCATGGATGCTGCAGATCCCACTTCAGTAGAGGCTCAAGAGAAGAGAGCAAAAGCAAAAGAAGAGAAGGCAGCCAACATGCCAAGTGCTGAAGAGGCTTCACAAGTTTTTCTCAAGTCAAAACAAGACCAACTTGACTATCTTATTCAAGCCACTTTGAGGATTGAGAAAGGTTTGGCCAACCTGATCAGAATCAAGAGAGTCTTGAGAGAAGTTTTGAGACCAAACTTCATGACTTGGATGTCAAAGTGACTGAGATTCAGACTTCGGTGGAGAAGATCCAAGAAGAGCTTGAGGACAGGAGTGACAAGACCACTACTGATGCATATCAAAGGGTGCCCAGGAGGTAGAGGTCTGCAACAGTGCCGGTGACAGATACTAGAGCTACAACTTCAGCTCCTGCAGCCACAGCTTCAGTTGCCCCTCCGATTGCAACTCCACCAGCTCCTACAACCTCTACAGATGCATTTGTTGCAGGACTCCTCTCCACGCCACCTCCCGAATATAAAGCTTAGAGAGCCGCATATCACTATGCATTTTCAAGATTTTTGGTAAATTTTTGCCAAAGGGGGAGAAAGTGTATAGATCATAGGCTTCGAGAGAGAGAGAGAGAGAGAGCTTTGATTCTTTTTGCTATCTCTTTTGCTACTTGTTTGCTAATTATTTGTTTGCTTTCTTGGATGATACTTTATGGTTGTGTGTGTGAGATACTTGTATGGTCATGTGTTTGATCATATCATACTTTAATGTTTGTGCTTGGATGATGATATTATCTATCTCTCATGTATGATCATTCACTTTGTCTTGGTGATGAGTGTATATTTCATATTCTATCATTTTTTAGCACTCCACCAAGATGTATGTGACATGGAAGAGTAACCCATGATCCTAATCGATTGTGCATTTGCATTCAAAAGCAAATTTTAAATAATGCACAAATTTAGGGGGAGCTCTTGCTTATCACATACTTCTCAAAGCGACGATGTATTTCATTCTCATTATCAGTTGTCGAAGCTTTGATCTATATGTTGTCATCAATTACCAAAAGGGGGAGATTTAAAGTGCAACTAATTCCTGGGTGGTTTTGGTAATTATTAACAAAATATAGCTCATTGAACTAATATCCATTCAAGATAATCTTTTCAGAAAGTTCAATGATTGGCATGGCATGGACTAGAGATGTGAACCCCTCAAAATGCTAAGGACACATATTAGCACAAGCTCAAGACTCTACATTTTCATTTTAGTGATCCAAGATCACATTGGGTCCATAGGAAAAGCCAATACTATTAAAAGGGGATGAGGTGTTGCTTAACGGCTTGCTTGCTCAAAATGCTTAGTGATATGCTCCAAAAGCCCTCAACCACTTTCTCATATCCACATATGTCCCAAACCAAAAGTCAAACTCGGCCCCACTGCTTTGATCTATCCGGCGCCACCGAGTTCATTTGACATAACCATAGCCAGAAACCCTAATCAGTTCGGTCTCACTGATAGGGATCTCGGTCTCACCGAGATGGGATTGCAAACTCTATGTTTCCCTTTGTAACGTTTTGGTTAACCGAGATGAGAGATCGGTCCCACCGAGTTTGCAATGCAAACTCTCTATTTCCTTTTCGTAATGTTTCAGTCTCACCAAAATGAGCGATC
The DNA here is from genome assembly GCF_002162155.2 of Triticum dicoccoides. Classification (NCBI taxonomy): domain Eukaryota; kingdom Viridiplantae; phylum Streptophyta; class Magnoliopsida; order Poales; family Poaceae; genus Triticum; species Triticum dicoccoides. The sequence continues at coordinate 370,986,210 of NC_041388.1, read as the reverse complement.
GGTCCCACCGAGTTTGCCTGACCAACTCTCTATTTGCGTATTACTAAAATCGGTCTCACCAAGTTCATGTGATTGGTCTTACCGATATCAAGTTATGCCCTAACCCTAACAAAATCGGTCCCATCGAGTTGATCATGTTGGTCCAACCGAAAAGCCTAACGTTCACATTTTGAATTGAATCGGTTTGACCGAGTTTCACTATTCGGTCCCACCGAGTTTGGTAAATTGTGTGTAACGGTTAGATTTTGTGTGGAGGCTATATATACCCCTCCACCCTTCCTCCATTCATGGAGAGAGCAATCAGAACGTGCCTACACCTCCACTACTCATTTTTTGAGAGAGAACCACCTACTCATGTATTGAGACCAAGACATTCCAATCCAACCACAAGAATCTTGATCCCTAGCCTTCCCCAAGTTGCTTTCTACTCAAATCATATTTCCACCATATCCAAATATATGAGAGAGAGTTGAGTGTTGGGGAGACTATCATTTGAAGCACAAGAGCAAGGAGTTCATCATCAACACACCATCTATTACCTTTTGGAGAGTGGTGTCTCCTAGATTGGTTAGGTGTCACTTGGGAGCCTCCGTCAAGATTGTGGAGTTGAACCAAAGAGTTTGTAAGGGCAAGGAGATTGCCTACTTCATGAAGATCTACCCAAGTGAGGCAAGTCCTTCATGGGCGATGGCCATGGTGGGATAGACAAGGTTGCTTCTTCGGGGACCCTTCGTGGGTGGAGCCCTCTGTGGACTCGCACAACCGTTACCCTTCGTGGGTTGAAGTCTCCATCAACGTGGATGTATGATAGCACCACCTATCGGAACCACGCCAAAAATCTCCATGTCTACTTTGTGTTTGCGCCCTCAAACTCCTCCCCTTTACCTTCATATGCAATGATTTACATTCCATTGTTATACTCTTAGAATTGCATGTGTAGGTTGATTACTTGACTTGTGATAAGTTACTAAAATCTGCCAAGACTTAAAATTGGGAAAATGCTAGATTTTTATTTGGTCAAGTAGTCTAATCACCCCCCCCCCCTCTAGACATACTTTTGATCCTACAACTATCGATGGCTACTATTCGCTAGTGAAGACAGAGCGCACACCTGCTTGATGGTTTAGCTAGCTGGTGACCATGAGAGCGAGTTGATGGCCACACTGAAGAGCTGGACGTAGACGACAAGCGTGATCACCTGGGCGTCAGCCGCCGCGACCATGACCGCTTGATCGAGGCGGTCGGAGCAGCCGAGGAGGGCTTGAATGGTACGGTGGCTTGGGTCCTCGTCGGCCCGTCGTCGAGGCACACGCCATCACCGTCAGCAGGCAGCGACCCGCCGCCTTCGCCGCTGCCGAAAGCGATGCAGGGGGTGTGGCACCAAGCAAGACTCAGAGGAGGGCGGCTCCATGAGCGGCGGGACCAGCCGAAGAGCCTCAGCAGCCCCTTGCTCTCGAGATGGATCCCGCATGGAGCGCTCCCTATAGCCACTGCCATGCCCTCGCTGCCGCTACCACCGGGGCACCACCGGATCTCCTCCAGCCACCACTGCGGCCACGAGCCCATCCCGCCTACCCAAAGGTCCCAGGCGGAGGAGTTTGGGGTCGGCCGTCCATCGCGGGGATGCAGTGTTGGATGACCTGCAAGGATGCAGCGTCGGAGGATTTGGGGGCCGGCCATCCATGGCAGGGATGCGGCGTCGAAGGAGTTCTGCGCTGGCCGTCTATGGTGGGGATGTGCTGGAGGAGACGCCGCCATCGCTGGAGCCTAGCCATGTAGCTCGCCATCCCCACGCCCGGCGACCTGCTCCGACCGCCATCCCCGCCTGCCCAACGCTGCCATCTGGTGTTGTGTAGTGTGGATAGGAGAGTGGGAGGAACGGGAGGAGGAGAACGAGGGAGTGGTTCGGGTGACTTTGGCTTCCTCCCGAACGACTCCCAGTGATGATGTGGCAAGCGCAGACTGCCAAGATTCGTGTGACGGCAACGAGATGGTTCGGGAGGAGATGCTAAAATCCGGACGTTCGGGAGTTATTGATTCCGCTTTTTTAAAGGAGGTTAACCCCCCCCCCGGCCTCTACATCAATCGATGCATGCAGCCATCTTTATTAATTATTCCATGACAGGTCTGACAAGAACATACGTCAAGTCACCCGAAGCCACCACTCACACCAACAAACTTGATAATGTGGAGTGCTTTCACTTCCCATGTCTATAACCGATGCCGTCGCTGATCCATCCATATAACGTATCAGAACCAACAACCGTTGCAGCAGACCTAAAGCATACACCACATGCACATGTTTTAGAAGTCGTCATCATCATCGAACCGCTGTCCCATCTTCAGGAGAGAGATCCGCATCATCCTTGTCAGTCCGGCCATCCGTCGACTCCACCACGGCGCCCAACGACTCCACTGCCTTGTGCTCGTCCATCCCAATGCAGAGACTCTGGAAGAATTGTCGTGCGTAGCACCTGCCGACCAGGCATGGCACAGCGTAGTGCCTACCGGCCAGACATGGCTTGACATCTCCACCGAAGCTCCATTCAAGATGAAGCCGCTCCACCTCTTGCCTCTGTCTTCTAGCGCTGCTCCACAAACGATGCTCCCAAGCGAGAAAAGACATTGTAGTACCGCCATCGTCTGATCTGGAACACCAGATCCTAGGGTTTCCCCCGGAGCAGCACGAGTGGGTCGACAGTAGTTATACGACGATGCCTTCATCAAGATAACGGCGCAGAAACACCGCCATCGCCTGCCATCGGCTCGGTTTTCACCGTCAACTATGTTTCCCCAACTCGCAGCCAGGACTAGATGATGGATCTCGAAATTCGGCCATCCAGCCTCTAGCCGGCCACCTTCGACGGAGACATGACCACCACTGTTGGCTGCACCGACCAAAAACTATCTGACCGGACGTGCCCTCGAGCAGTCCACCAGGCCCTCGACACTGCCGCCGATCCAAAGCCAGATGACACGCCGCCGCAACATAGACCGCATCGTGCCGCCGCCCGAACCAGGCCGGCCACCACACACAGTCTTCCGTGACCGGCAGCCCAACATGCCTGCATCCGCTTTCCGAGGCAAGGCCGACCACCACGGCCGTCGCCGCAGCCATCGCCGCCGCTTTGCTCGATCGGATGCACCTCCATATGCGTAGGGGCCCCGCCACCCCTGAGACGCGGGAGAGAGGAGGACCCCCACCACCGCCATCGTCGCCGCTTCGCTAGATCGGCCGCGCCTCCACACGTGTAGCGGGCCCGCCACCTCTGAGACGCGGGAGAGAGGAGGACCCCCGCCACCGCCGGCGGTGTTCACCCGCGATGCCGGGAGGAAGGGAAGGAGGTGGTTTCGGCCCCGGCGGCAGCTAGGGTTGGGGTACCACCCGAGTCGCCCGAGCGGAGGGCGACGCGGGGGTCGAGCCGCCGTCTTGTTAGTTTAATTAACCTGTATGTAGTAACAAAAAATAAGGTTCTCAATTCCAGTTAGAATTTTGTGCAACTGACCAGTTACCAGTTTACCAGCCCCTCCCGGTAGGTAAAATACTGGCCAGAATTGGCTGGTGTTGACAAAATTCGCTTGAATTCAACAAATTTGGTTCAAATGTTAAGAATGCAAATTTTGTTCAAATGATTTTGCATGGAAAATAATCGAAAAAGATCTGAGATTTCCAGAAAATGATTCTTCCAGGCCCTGAAAAACATCAGAGAGAGAGAGAGAGAGGAGGACCCACCACCCCTGAGATGCGGGAGAGAGGAGGACCCCCGCCACCGCCATCGCCGCCGCTTCGCTAGATCGGCCGCGCCTCCACGCGCGAAGCGGGCTCGCCACCTCTGAGACGCGGGAGAGAGGAGGACTATAGGATCGAAAGTATGTCTAGAGGGGGGTGATTAGACTACTTGACCAAATAAAAACTTAACCTTTTCCCAATTTTAGTTCTTGGCAGATTTTAGCTATTGTAGGACAAGTCAAGCAATCATCACACAATTCAAGCAAGCATGCAAAGAGTATATTGGCAGCGGAAAGTAAAGCATGCAACTTGCAAGAATGTAAAGCGAAGGGTTTGGAGAATTCAAACGCAATTGGAGACACGGATGTTTTTCCCGTGGTTCGGATAGGTGGTGCTATCCTACATCCACGTTGATGGAGACTTCAACCCACGAAGGGTAACGGTTGCGCGAGTCCACACAGGGCTCCACCCAAGGGCAACGGTTGCGCGAGTCCACACAGGGCTCCACCCACGAAGGGTCCACGAAGAAGCAACCACCCACAAAGGATCCACGAAGAAGCAACCTTGTCTATCCCACCATGGCCATCGCCCACGAAGGACTTGCCTCACTAGCGGTAGATCTTCACGAAGTAGGCAATCTCCTTGCCCTTACAAACTCCTTGGTTCAACTCCACAATCTTGTCGGAGGCTCCCAAGTGACACCTAGCCAATCTAGGAGACACCACTCTCCAAGAAGTAACAAATGGTGTGTAGGTAATGAACTCCTTGCTCTTGTGCTTCAAATGATAGTCTCCCCAACACTCAACTCTCTCTCATAGGATTTGGATTTGGTGGAAAGAAGATTTGAGTGGAAAGCAACTTGGGAAGGCTAGAGATCAAGATTCATATGGTAGGAATGGAATATCTTGGTCTCAACACATGAGTAGGTGGTTCTCTCTCAGAACATATGAGTTGGAATGGTGTGTGTGTTCTGATGGCTCTCTCACTAAATGAGAAAGAGGTGGAGGGGTATATATAGCCTCCACACAAAATCCAACCGTTACACAGTTTCCAATCTCGGTGGGACCGAATCAATAAACTCGGTCGGACCGAAATAGTAAACCTAGTGACCGTTAGGAATTTCGGTGGGACCGACATGCAACTCGGTAGGACCGATTCGGTTAGGGTTTGGGCATAACGTAATCTCGGTGAGACCGATTACACAAACTCGGTGAGACCGAATTTGGTAACTAGCTAACCAGAGAGTTGGTCAGGCAAACTCGGTGGGACCGATTTGCTCTTTCGGTGAGATCGAGTGGAACTCGGTGAGACCGAAAAGTTACAAAGGGGAAACACTGAGTTTACATTGCAATCTCGGTGGGACCGATTCGCTCTTTCGGTGGGACCGAAAAGTTACGAAAGGGAAACAGAGAGTTTGCAACCCCATCTCGGTGAGACCGAGATCCCTATCGGTAGGACCGAATTGCTAGGGTTTGGCAGTGGCTAATGACAAGTGAAACTCGGTGGTGCCGGATAGGAAGAATCGGTAGGACCGAGTTTGGCTTAGGGTTTAGGTCATATGTGGATATGGAAAAATAGTTGAGGGTTTTGGAGCATATCACTAAGCACATGAAGCAAGAGGCTCATTAAGCAACACCTCATCCCTCCTTAATAGTATTGGCTTTTCCTAAGGACTCAATGTGATCTTGGATCACTAAAATATAAAATGAAGAGTCTTGAGCTTTTGAGCTTGAGCCAATCCTTTGTCCTTAGCATTTTGAGGGTTCCACTTTCACATCCATGCCATGCCAATCATTGAGCTTTCCTGAAACAATCATCTTGGAATAGCATTAGCTCAATGAGCTATATGTTGTTATGAATTACCAAAACCACCTAGGGATAGTTGCACTTTCAATCTCCCCCTTTTTGGTAATTGATGACAACATATAGATCAAAGCTTCGAAAAAAGATAATAATCATGAAATTTATCGTCGCTTTGAGAAGTATGTAATAAGTAAGAGCTCCCCCTAAATTTGTGCATATTTAAAATTTGCTTTGGACTGCAAATGCACAAGGAGTTAGAGTCATGGGTTACTCTTCCATGTCACATACATCTTGGTGGAGCGCTTAGAATGATAAGAATGAAATACATGCACTCATCACCAAGAATAATGAATGATCACACAAGATAGATAAGATAATAGCATTAAGCAAGCATTAAGTGTAGCTTATGATCAAACACATGATCATCAATGTCTCACAAATAATGACGTAGTATCTCAAGCACTCAAAAGCAAACAAGTTCGAAAAACCACCAAATAAAGCAAGAGAGAAAAGCAACACACTCTCTCTCGAAGCCTATGATCTATACATTTTCTCCCCCTTTGGCAACAAGTTACCAAAAAGTTCCTAGAAAATGCATAGTGCTAAGTCGACGCTCAGGCTTGATCTTCAGGTGGTGGTGGAGTCCAGATCACTCCAAGGACGAAGGCTTCTGTAGATGTTGAAGTAATCGCTGGAGTTGGAGCTGAAGTAGACGCTGGAGCTGGTGGAACTGAGGCTGTAGCTGGTGCTGAAGTGGTGGCTCTGGTGTCAGCAACTGGCACGGCAGATGACCTCGGGCCTCGTGGCACTCTGGCAAAGGTATGAGTGGTAGTCCTGCCTCTCCTCTCCTGCATGTCCTCCTGGAGCTGCTCCACTGCAGACTGAACTTCCGTTGCCTTGACATCCAAGTCATAGAACTTCTGTTCCATGATCCTCTCTAGGCTCTGCTGATTCTTAGTGAGGGTGACCAGACTTTGCTCAATCCTCAGCGTGGATGCAATCAAGTAACCAAGCTGCTCTTGTTTAGTCTTCAAGAAGTATTCAGATGCCTCCTCTTGAGTTGGCATCTTGGCAGCTTTCTCCTTCCTTGCCTTCTCCTTCTTCGCGTATGCTTGGGCAGATGATGGCTCGTTCTCAGTCATGACAACTTGATTGTCCTCAAAATCTGGAGGGATGGGCAAATGTTCCTTATCCAATAAATATATGTCCGTGCCCATCTTGGAGTTGATGAGCTCTTGAATCTGAGGGGCATATCCGCAACTCCTCTTCTGATCTGCTGCAGTCCTCTTGATTGTTTCCACTATGAGGCTCATCACCTTGAACTTCTGAGGTACATCAAATACATGTAGCAAGTTGATAGCATGGCCTCTGATCATCTTGTGATCACCTGACTTAGGCAATAAGGTGTGCCTTAGTATCCAATTGATCGTAGGCAGACCTGACAGAAGATAATGCACTGAGCCAAACTTGAAAGTATCAAGTGCTTCATTTGGGATCTCCTTGTACATATTGGACATTGAGTTGTGGTCCATCTTCTTCTTGGCATATATGTCCATGTCATCATCATGCTCCTCTGGGGCATTAATCAACTTTGCCCATTCCTCAACAGTGGATTGGTACCTCGTACCCTCAGACATCCATGTGATCCTCCCATCTGGATAAAAATGTGTTGTGGAGTAGAACTGCATGATAAGTTCCTCGTTCCACTTTGTGAGCTTCTGCCCAACAAAGTCAGCTACTCCACAAGCTATGAAGTTGTCTTGCACTCCAGGATAGTGCTCCTCATTGTCCTTGATGTATGTCCAGTCAACCCATCTCATGTCACAGACAATTGGCTTCTTATCAAGTAGCACTGTCTCATAGAAATCCTGCTGCTCCTTGGTGTGAAACCTGTAGTCCACTGTAGTCCTTCTCCTAGAGGCGTATGGATTTGCTTCTCTCCATTTCCTAAGCCCTGAGTCTCTCCTGAGCTTCATATCCTCTGCCACAGGATGAGCATCGTTGTGGTCTGGGATCTTGGGCTTGAGCTTCCGAAGGACATTTTCTTCCTCATCCTCTGCAACAGTCTCAGGCACTGGGGCCTTGTTCTTCTCAGTGGCTGGGATGCTTCTTGTGTTTCTCTTTGGTGCACTCTTAGGCTTAGATGCAGCCTTAGGTGCTTCCTTGGGCTTGGATGCAGCTCCCCCTGACCTTATGGCATCCCCCATAAGCTTGGGTGCCTTGGGCGCTGGTGCAGCTGCCTCTTCTTCCTCTTCCTCTTCCATGATGGAAGCTTTTCCAAGAACTGTAGCCACAGTCTTCTTCACCCTCTCCTTCCTTTTCTTGCCCTCAGCTGCAACTGGCTCTTGGGGAGTGGGCTTCTCAGTTGAGGCTCTTGCCTTTGACATGGGCTGCCTGCCTGCTGGCCTTTTGATTTTCAGACCTGGCTTAGTGCCTTGAGCTGGCTCAATTCTCTTGGAAGTGGCCTCTTCCTCTGCCACATAGTCCTCATCTTCAGAATCTGAGGTTTTCTTCTTCCTTTGCCTAGTGGCAGCTTTAGGCAGGTTGCTGGGTGTGCTCCTGCTGCCATCATCTGAGGAACTTGAGGGACTAGTGCCCTCACTCAACTGCACTTGCTCCTCTGACAAGTTTTGGCTGTCACTCTAGTCTGACATGATGCAAACTGACTGCTGACCCTGTGAATAGATTATAGAGGAGATAGAGTGGATGAGCATCACAAAATGCAGAGATTTTTGCAAAAGAATAATTCAAAAACTTAGTTTTAGTTTCCCACTGAAATCATCTCGGATCTACCAATTTTCAAACTCGGTGATACCGAAGCAGTTTTGGAACCTAAACTAGTGAACTCGGTATGACCGAGCCACAGTTCGGTGGCACCGAGACTGCTAGGGTTTCACTGAGTTCAAAAATCGGTCGCACCGATAAGTAATTCTCGGTCAGACCGAGTCTTACTTGTGCAATCGCAAGAGCCAAATCGGTGGGACCGAGTTTTTCAACTCGGTGGGTCCGAGATGGTTTCGGCGGAAACCTAAACCTAGAATTTTCGAATCAAACCTAATCTACGGGCGTTTTGACTGAATAGAAGTTTCTCAAACGTGGCAAGAATCAATATGATCACAATGTGCTAGGAATCAGATTGAGGAATAGCACAAAGATCAAGTCCATACCCTAGTTCAGCGGGGACTTGCTACGGCGGCAACGGCGGGGCAGAATTCCCGTTGACGGCGATGGAGACCAGCGACTGGAGGCTGCTGGCAGCGAGAAGACGATCCGGAGACCTCGAGGGCAGAGCAGGCTATCGCGCGGGCGAAGGGGTTCGGAGAAATTTCCAAATTTTGCCCGTGACTATATATAGCCCGATCCTGTCGGTGTGACCGAGTGGAACGACTCGGTGGCACCGAGATTCATAACTGCGTGCAGTTACTGAAACTCGGTGTGACCGAAAAGTTCAAATCGGTTGCACCGAGATCGAAAACCTAGATCAACTTAATGATCTCGGTAGGACCGAAAGTGGAGTATCGGTCAGACCGAGAATCATAAAGAGGTTTTGGAAGTTTAAGTCTATGACGAATCGGGGACTCCGAGCGCTCCTCACACAGAGTGGTTCGAATCTGACTTGATCAAATTTTGTGATGCAGCATGAATAGAGTTTGAGACGAGAAAAACATAGATAGCTAGAGGAGGTTCTTAGGCATTCTTGTCCATCCACTTGGCAAAAAAGAGATAAAGCCGAACAATCAAAGCAACAAGTGGATGTCCTCGAATGAGTAAAATATGCAACCAGCATGCTCACACAATAAGATGGCAAATGAAATATGTGGCAAGGCATGCACAACCAATTCTAGCATCTATCAAGCAATTTGCGATGACTAGGTCATCTATATATGAGTATATTGACTTAGGAGTCAAGTGAGAACACTTGATCATAGGTCATACTCATCATTTAAGCTCAAGTGGGGTTACCACTTTTACATAAAGCATTGTTGTGTTCACATCTTTAGAGTTGCTTTAGCTCAAGTCTTAGAGTAAAGCTCCCCCTAGATGTGATATCCCCCCTAAGAGGGATGAACTAACCTTGGGTTTTGTCGATGATGACTTCATGTAGATATTGAAGATGTGGATGCTCAATGTTGATGTAGATCTCTTGGATCTATCCATTTGAGTGAATTGCACTTTCAATACCTACATGGGTTAGTCCCACAAGGAACAAACAAGGATATCCATAGACATAGAGTGATGCACACAAAAGATGATGTCCATGAAAACTTTTAGGTTACCTTGTCCCTTGTCTTACCAACAAGAGGGTTTGTGACTCCTTGAACTAGTGCAAGATGTGGAAGTTGATTGCACTTGTTCTTGCCAAAATGATAAGAGTGAAGTATGTTGGCGGAGTCACCCTCAAGAACTCTCTAGTTCTTCTTCTTTTGGATCCACATCATCTTGATGGGAATCCTTGGAGTTGTAGTCGTACTTGATGAAGTGGAACTCGAAGTAGTCTTGGGAATCCACTTGACTAAGGTCTTAGGAGCTTCTTCAAATGCATCAATTTCCTCTTGAAGCTTGTCCTTGCCTTTTTGCTCGTAGTTTTCTGGTGGAAGATCATCTTGAGCTTGTGTCCCCTTGAAAGAAGTATACTTCTCTTGTTGAGGGACAAACTTTGTCTTGGGGTATTGATCTTCTTCCCATTCAACTCCATTGGCATTGAACTTTCGTTCAAAACCAACACCTTGATTCTTCCGGTGCATTCCTTGCTTGCGCACAATTTCCTCGAATTGCTTACTCCCGGCAAGGCTTTTGTACACTCCTTTCTCTATAATTCCCTTCAATAAGCTATTTTCTTGCTCAAGTGTAACTTGGCTAAGAGAATCATTAGTGGAATCAAGAGAACTACTAGAAGCAACAATATTGAATTTAGCATAATCATTGTTACTACTAGAGGAAGAATCTTTCTTGTTAGACTTGACTTGAGGCATGTAAGTGGATAAGAGTAAGCGTTTGGCAATGTAAGAAGAACTTTTCTTGCGGAGATCATCATTGATTGCCTTTAAGAACTCATGCTCTTGCTCAAGATTGAGCTTTTCAAAGCGTAGTTTCTCATGAGCCCTTAAAAGTTCTCGATGATCTTCGAAGATAGTGTCATGAGCTAACTTAAGAGTTTTTAGTTCTTTAGTTAGAGCCTCAATCTTCTCCTTATCATTGTCATTCGTTTTATCTTGATTAGCATGATTAATTGGTCTTTCATCATAGTATTCATCACTAGAGTTGTCACCAAGCAAATCATCACCTGACAAGTCATCTTCATCACTATTGAAATCAACATACTCGGGGTGTGTTACCTTAGGACCTTTGGCCATGAAGCATCTTCCAATTCCTTCATTTGGTGAGTCAAATATGTCGTAGGAGTTGGTTGACACAAGTGCTAGACCGGCAACACCTTCATCTTGAGTATCTTCGGAGTCGGAGTGATAACTTCTCTCGGAGTGGCTGTCGGAGTCGGATACCCATTCACCAACATGAGCTTGATGTCTTTGTCTTGTGTAGCTCCTTGATGATTTTTCCTTCCTTTCTGAATCCTTGCTTCTCCGTGAGTATCTTCGTTCATAAAGATCATCTCTACTCCTTCTCTCTCTTGGTGGTGATCCTTTGCTTCTTATTTTTGGAGAATCTTCTCTTCTCTTGTAGGGAGTCGTACACTCATTGGAATAGTGTCCGAGTCTTCCACAATTGTAACAGTTTCGCTCTCGACTAGAAGATCTTTTGTCATTGTAGGACCTTGACTTGGAGCTTCTATCTTTGCTTCTACTCTTGTAGAACTTGTTGAAGTTCTTCACCATTAAGCTCAATTCTTCATTGAAGTCTTGTTTCTCACTTGATGATGTAGGGGCTTCACATGAGGCTTTATAGGCACCACTTGATTTGTTGTGAAGTTCCTCTTTATCCTTAAGTGACATCTCATGAGCAACAATTCTTCCAATCACCTCCGTTGGCTTGAGATCTTTGTAATTGGGCATCATTTGGATTAATGTGCACACGGTATCATATTTTCCATCCAAGGCTCTTAGAATCTTCTTGATGATGAATCTATTGGTCATCTCTTCACTTCCTAAGCCGGCAATCTCATTTGTGATGAGAGCAAGCCTAGAGTACATTTCAGCGACACCTTCACCATCCTTCATCTTGAACTTGTCAAGTTGGCTTTGAAGCACATCCAACTTGGATTCCTTGACGGAGTCGGTACCTTCGTGCATATCAATCAAAGTGTCCCAAATTTCCTTTGCATTCTCAAGATGGCTGATTTTGTTGAATTCTTCGGGGCACAATCCGTTGAAGAGAATATCACAAGCTTGAGCATTGTATTGCAACATCTTCAACTCATCTGCGGTAGCTTCACGGTTCGGTTCTCTCCCATCAAAGAAGTCACCTTGCAAACCAACACACACAATAGCCCAAACGGCGGGGTTATGTCCAAGAATATGCATTTTCATTTTATGCTTCCAACTAGCAAAATTAGTACCATCAAAGTAAGGACCTCTACGGTGATAATTTCCCTCGCTAGACGCCATACTCTCCTAGGTTGTGAAACCAAGGCTATGACCACCAAAAGCTATGGAGATCAAGCAAATGGAGACCAAAGCTCTGATACCACTTGTAGGATCGAAAGTATGTCTAGAGGGGGGGTGATTAGACTACTTGACCAAATAAAAACTTAACCTTTTCCCAATTTTAGTTTTTGGCAGATTTTAGCTATTGTAGGACAAATCAAGCAATCATCACACAATTCAAGCAAGCATGCAAAGAGTATATTGGCAGCGGAAAGTAAAGCATGCAACTTGCAAGAATGTAAAGGGAAGGGTTTGGAGAATTCAAACGCAATTGGAGACACGAATGTTTTTCCCGTGGTTCGGATAGGTGGTGCTATCCTACATCCACGTTGATGGAGACTTCAACCCATGAAGGGTAACGGTTGCGTGAGTCCACACAGGGCTCCACCCAAGGGCAACGGTTGCGCGAGTCCACACAGGGCTCCACCCACGAAGGGTCCACGAAGAAGCAACCACCCACAAAGGGTCCACGAAGAAGCAACCTTGTCTATCCCACCATGGCCATCGCCCACGAAGGACTTGCCTCACTAGCGGTAGATCCTCACGAAGTAGGCGATCTCCTTGCCCTTACAAACTCCTTGGTTCAACTCCACAATCTTGTCGGAGGCTCCCAAATGACACCTAGCCAATCTAGGAGACACCACTCTCCAAGAAGTAACAAATGGTGTGTAGGTAATGAACTCCTTGCTCTTGTGCTTCAAATGATAGTCTCCCCAACACTCAACTCTCTCTCATAGGATTTGGATTTGGTGGAAAGAAGATTTGAGTGGAAAGCAACTTGGGAAGGCTAGAGATCAAGATTCATATGGTAGGAATGGAATATCTTGGTCTCAACACATGAGTAGGTGGTTCTCTCTCAGAACATATGAGTTGGAATGGTGTGTGTGTTCTGATGGCTCTCTCACTAAATGAGAAAGAGGTGGAGGGGTATATATAGCCTCCACACAAAATCCAACCGTTACACAGTTTTCCAATCTCGGTGGGACCGAATCAATAAACTCGGTCGGACCGAAATAGTAAACCTAGTGACCGTTAGGAATTTTGGTGGGACCGACATGCAACTCGGTAGGACCGATTCGGTTAGGGTTTGGGCATAACGTAATCTCGGTGAGACCGATTACACAAACTCGGTGAGACCGAACTTGGTAACTAGCTAACCAGAGAGTTGGTCAGGCAAACTCGGTGGGACCGGTTTGCTCTTTCGGTGAGACCGAGTGGAACTCGGTGAGACCGAAAAGTTACAAAGGGGAAACACTGAGTTTACATTGCAATCTCGGTGGGACCGATTCGCTCTTTCGGTGGGACCGAAAAGTTACGAAAGGGAAACAGACAGTTTGCAACCCCATCTCGGTGAGACCGAGATCCCTATTGGTAGGACCGAATTGCTAGGGTTTGGCAGTGGCTAATGACAAGTGAAACTCGATGGCGCCGGATAGGAAGAATCGGTAGGACCGAGTTTGGCTTAGGGTTTAGGTCATATGTGGATATGGAAAAATAGTTGAGGGTTTTGGAGCATATCACTAAGCACATGAAGCAAGAGGCTCATTAAGCAATACCTCATCCCTCCTTAATAGTATTGGCTTTTCCTAAGGACTCAACGTGATCTTGGATCACTAAAATATAAAATGAAGAGTCTTGAGCTTTTGAGCTTGAGCCAATCCTTTGTCCTTAGCATTTTGAGGGTTCCACTTTCACATCCATGCCATGCCAATCATTGAGCTTTCCTGAAACAATCATCTTGGAATAGCATTAGCTCAATGAGCTATATGTTGTTATGAATTACCAAAACCACCTAGGGATAGTTGCACTTTCAAGGACCCCCGCCACCGCCGGCGGCGTTCACCCGCGATGCCGGGAGGAAGGGAAGGAGGTGGTTTCGGCCCCGGCGGCGGCTAGGGTTGGGGTACCACCCGAGTCGCCTGAGCGGAGGGCGACGCGGGGGTCGAGCCGCCGTCTGTGTTAGTTTAATTAACCTGTATGTAGTAACAAAAAATAAGTTTCTCAATTCCAGTTAGAATTTTGTGCAGCTGACCAGTTACCAGTTTACCGGCCCCTCCCGGTAGATAAAATACTGGCCAGAATTGGCTGGTGTTGACAAAATTCGCTTGAATTCAACAAATTTGGTTCAAATGTTAAGAATGCAAATTTTGTTCAAATGATTTTGCATGGAAATTAATCGAAAAAGATCTGAGATTTCCAGAAAATGATTCTTCCAGGCCCTGAAAAACATGAGAGAGAGAGAGAGAAATTGTAGCAGGGCTTGGTCTCGAAAGGTATAAATACCACCAGAAGCTTAGAAAGAAGAAGGAATGTCGACCTACCGCTCCGTGGGCTTTGAACCTTGCTTTTCTGTAAAATTCTCAGACGCTATAGTTGTGTAAAAACAGTACTCGATTTCTCACTAGAAAAAACAACAGTCTTTATTGTTGTGTGCATATTAGTCACTGATTATAGCTTTTCCTGATCTCTGAAAAAAAGCAAAACCCAAGGAGACACTTGTTTTACGAGCAAGAAATAGTTTGACCTCCTTGAGACCCTATCTATCGAGGGCTTGTTTTTACCCTTGAAATATTGGGTACCACAAGGCCTGTTTTCTTAAAGGAATCTTCCTTTAAACGGAGAGAGAGGGAGGGAGGGAGGGG
>NC_041388.1:370968676-370971167 GCF_002162155.2 Triticum dicoccoides | reverse complement strand
AGAGGGAGGGAGAGAGGGAGAGGGAGAGAGAGAGAGGTAGGTATAGTGTCACCACTACATGAGCAAGTCAAGCTCTGTCTCTGGGGGCAATGGACTATTCCCCGGCAGCCGCATGTCTTTGATGGTGCAGCTCTGTATCCTCCTCATGCTAATGGACGCTTTCGAGACACAAAACATGGGCCAACAACGGCTGACATCGAGCATCTGGAGGCGTGGGCAGTGGTCGAGGAGCAGCTCTTCCTAGAAATCGCCGCTCCACAGCACGAAGCGCTCCAGCAGAGGAAGCTTCCTGATGATCGCCGTGATGATGTAAGGCCAGCCTGAGACACAGAGGCTCCTCAGCAAAGGCGCGCTGCAGGCAGGCGATTACGATAGGTGACTCAACACAGCACAGATAGATTCATGCATGCATGTCATTGAAGTATAGAATCGATGCAGTAGGAGGCTCAGCGCAGGTAGATTCATTGACGCGACACGATGGAGACATGGAGTAGGCCAGGAGTGCGTGCCTGTTGGCGCCGCTGGATAACCAACAGATATTCATGGTTCAGTGCTAGCTCGCTGCAGATGTGGACCTTCGATCATGTCACAGAAGCGAAAGCGATCACTCTCATCAGATGCCAATCATGTTATAGGCAAAGGAAGTTCAACTCGAGCAACACATAACATGTTTAAACACGGGGCACAGTGCCAACCGCATCCCCTTGTGCGCGCTGGCGGAGTTTTAGTTACTCCACAGTGCCAACGAACAAGTAATAGCAGCATGTAGCAGCATCTTTCAGTAACAGAACCCTTTCTTTCTTGTGTACAAATTGTAGTTCAGTAATGGGGCACATCACTCCCTTCTTCGGCTTTTGTGATGGTGGTGGCGGTGGCGATGCTTGGCCTTCTTCTTGTCTTTTCTCTCTTTTTTCTCCGATCTCCTCTCCTTTTTATTTTCCTTCTTCCTGTGTGCTTCAGAAGAGCTAGATGGCTTATTATCATCCAATGTTTCCCCATGCCAACAATCATCAAGAGACTTGGATCTCAAAAACAGTGGCCTCTCCGGACCTTGCACTCGGCGTTCCCATTTTTCTTCCAAACGTATATCCGGGCTAGGTTCTTTGTCTCGACAATGCGATGAAGCCTTTAGGTATGGACCAGGTTCATCCATCCTAGAGCCAACGGCACCTCTTCCTCGCTTTACCCTAACATAGCACCAAATTACATATTTTGTCAACAAAACTGAAAATATGTAACAGATGCAAATGTGCGCAAGTTAAACATAACACTCCCCTTGAAAAACATCACCTAATAGGATAATATGGCAATCTCAACAGAATAATGTGATACTACGACTACAATACTGTAGATAATTTGCATCAATAGTTTGACATAAGCAGAGAAATTCTTAGTTATCTGGCAGGTGTCAATCAATATATTGCCCGCTTCTTCTATGAAGAAACTAGTAGACATTTAAACTAACCTTGAATGCAGAAACTTTTCAACTTCATCATCCCCTAGACCATCATCCTGGTCTGAGTAAGAACTATTATAAGCAGTTCCTTCTTCAATCTTTGAGCTGGAACTCATATTTCTCGAGTCACCTTTGCGTTTCTCCCCTCTAGAGTCACCACGCTCTTTATTTCTTCTTTTCAGCTTAGACTCAAGTTCAAGTTCCTTCTCCCTGGCACGCCACATTTCATCAACCTCCACAACACGGTTTGCTGAAGGGGGAACAATCGTCAATTTAATAATAAAATCGCATGACAAAGTTAAATGATTCGATTTCACGATATAATGAGCAATACGAGTTCAAAAAGGGACGTGGGGTTTCTACTCCGAGCACATATGGTCACTATATCTGCGCCGCTGAATGTTGTCTCGCAATCTGCTCCAGTTCTTTTACCTGGGAAATACTGAGCGGTATTAAATGTGCTTTTGTTTGGCATACGTATGCTGGTGTCATGTTCTGTGGGGCAGGAAAACGGCAGACGTCCATGGGGCGTGCGAGTCATTGTTACTTCCGTTGGAGACTGCTGGTGAGCCACGGCTCGTAACGTTTGCTTTAATCTAGTTCATGGAACAGAAAAACAGCTTTCTGGTTAGTAGGGATGGAGAGAGTTCCTCATTGCGAACCAGGAGATTGGAGAGGCGAAGCAGTTCGAAGGTGCAGCTTGATGTGCACCTACCGGAGGCTGCTGAGCTTGATCTTGCTGGGCGACAGGATGGCATTCGAGCTAGGCGACGTAGCCTTCAGGCCATCTGAAAAACCACACAGACCAGTCTGTGGAGTGCATGTACTGATAAGGTTAGCAGGGATAAGATTTAGGCTATAATCAAGTCATTACATATAGATTTGTGGCAAGGGATCTTTCTTCACGCACTTGTAGATCCGGGTGTGAGACGAAGTTGATGACCTTGCCCCGGCAAGAAATCAGCGGGAGGATTTTGTTGGTAGCTGAGGACGAGGCAGCAGTTGACATCTGCGGCGGCAGGGAGGACAATCGAG
>NC_041388.1:370932087-370968404 GCF_002162155.2 Triticum dicoccoides | reverse complement strand
GTTGTTTCTGGGATATTTTTTATGGAAGTCTCTGGGATGGATTGGGTTAATGGGACTGCTCAGAATGGTGGAGAAAGGTGCAGATGGCCCACCGTGAAACGACGTCTGGGCCAGAAGACATCTGTGGGTATCCAGCACAATAACTCAGCGACCAGTGTGGGCCAGATCAACAGTGAAGGAGGAAATAAATACCGATCTTTATACAAGGTACAGTACCAGAACCTTCACGAATCTAGGAGAGAAACAACGTGCGAGATAAGCCGAGCATCTGTGCTCGCGCACAGATTTACACTTCCTGTTCAAAAATACTTATAAAGTAGTCATTAATGCTTATTTAGTTAACCACCCCGAGTTAGAGGAAGCAATTTAAAGTGGTGCCTACATGATTGCAAATTTGTAACTGCCTTCAATTGTTGTGATTAGTTTTGGGTGTATTCTCCTAATGAGAAGGTTTCAAGGACATAAAAAAACATTTCTTCAGTAAAAAGCATGATTACAGCTGCTTTGATCAGGTAATCAACACAAGGAGGCAAGGATAATGTAAAAGAAACATGATGCTAACCTTGTTGAACTCCACGAACTGTGGCTGTGAGGAACCGGGAGTTTGGGCGATGCCTAACATTGGGCTTTTGCAGATATGCATGAACACCTTCCCTGTCAGCCTCTGACTGTAATCTCCGTGCTTCTTCAAGGAGTAATGAAGCTAGACGATTCTCTGTGTCCAGATCCATTGCCTAATTTGAACTTCAGCAACTATGAAGACAGAAATGAAATATTTTGTACATTAAACAATATTAAACTCTGATCTAAAGCAAACATCAAAAGAACTAGCGGCATTGGATCACTCTATACCTGCTTTTGGGGGATTCCAATCAACGATCAACCCCAGTTGTGTACCACACATTATCTCCTATTTCCGCAATTTTTCATACTTCATCACTTCCAAAGTAGTCATGTCTTTAACTCGCCATGTATTATTGCTACCATTTCACTTAAAGTTATGTCCTGATTGGAACATGTGAACTAAAAAACGCAAGAAAAGAAAAACTGAAGAAATAGAGATGTCATGTAGCATGAATTTATCTGGATCCTTTTCGGAAAAAAAAAGACCTTACATGAATCCAATCAAATACAAAGTAGTACTCCAAAACTTTCGTTTGGATACTGCACAGGATAAATGTGGAAATTCTAGACATAAGGAAAAAAAACGAGATAAAACCACATGTTTTTTTCCTTCAGAATTCATATGGGTTGCTCCTCATTCCATCACATAAATCTTGGGGAGCCATTTCTTCGTTCCAAACTGAACTGTTGGAATTTTCCCTATATAAATTCAATCCTACAAAATTTCTACAAATTTATTTATTCCAATTAGGGCCTTAATCAGCACACAACATGAAGCGTGAGAGGCAAAAAGTACAAGGGCGTGCAAGAGCCCGAGGCCAGACGCCTCATGGCTCACACAGTCACATAAACCTAAGTCTCATATGTTGTATTACGGTTGAATTTACACAAACTCCATGTTAGTGTTGTTTGTTGGGTCAACTGCATATGTCAAATTTATTTGTATATTACTGCAGAACTACCTAATAACATAATAAGGCAATAGTTTTTTGTTTTGTTTTGCGGAAAACATGAGGCAATGGGTTAATTGCATGGTTTTCGAGTCGCGACTCGGATGAGTCGTTCTGGGGTAGCGACTCTGAAAAGGTCGAGCCTGCAGTCATGTTTTCCGCAAAACAATTCATGAGTCGACACTAAGTTGAGTCAACATTTTTTTGCGACTCATCGACTAGTCGACGACTAGTCGCGCGACTCACAATCCATGGTTAATTGAGAAGCTAACATTATCATTTGTCAGTTATGCTTCAAGCATTAAGCAAAAAATAAGTTCATTGCTAGTATCTTTGGCGAGCGTAGTTTGTCCTTTTTAGCCTACTAGCACAGATAAGATTGGTGACCTATAACCTTCCTGTGTCTGCTACCATCAATATCCCATGGCTCGGGAACTATTTATATGATTGTAATGTGTCATTTAGGGGCTGTTTGGTTTGTGACTAACTTAGCCAAAGATTGCCACAACTAAGGTTAGGCAAGTTTGACCAACTTAGGTGAGTGTTTGGTTCATGCCACACCTTAGGCAAGCCACACTTGGACCCCACATGGCATACACACAAAAAGTGTGGCAAGATTCCCTTAGGCTTGCCAACTTGTGGCTCTCATTTTGATGAACTAACCTTAGGCAAGCTTGGCAAAAATGTGTGGCAAGGTGTGGCAATGCTAGTCCTAGAACCAAACAGCCCCTAAATCTTAACAACAGGAAGTTTCTAGTTTTCAGGTTGCTAGTCATCCAAATATATATGTGTTAGACACTCCTGGTGTTCTATATCCTATATTTGGTATGACGAATCTTGTCCCAGGCTAGTTTTGACAGGTAAAGACTCCTACGAAGTTTAGGGTTTCACTTGTCATTATATATTATTATCCGATGCATGCACCTCTATTTCAGGAGCAATTAAGGATTCCTTGTTAGAGTATGAAATTGTGCAATTTCTTCTTACAATTCTTAACTTAAGGAAGGAATGCAGGGGGTGGGAGAACCTGAATCTAGACAGAGATAAATCTTCTTTTGCTGATGCAATTCCCACCAGGAGTTGCCATACTAAAAGGCAGCATTCCTCAGATCATACCCAGGTAAATATCGATGAGTATTCTAGTTATTACATCCTAATATTTATTGCAATTTCTTACTAATAATGCTAGAAAATGGATATATTTCTCATTATATAACGATTTTTAAGAGCATTGAATTATTCGGTCTGACATGCATACTATTAGCTAGCTGCCGTGTTTTAATTGCTTCGCTTTATTTGTGTGCAGGATTTTATCGTTTGAGCCGTTCGTCAAGCGCTTTCTGAGACCATAGCATCTTTTCAAGGAGATTTAGGAAATGAGAATGATTTAAGAAGATTGGTAGAAATCTAGTTTACACACTTGCAGAATGCTTTCAGGATTTCTGAAAAATAAAAGAAGTAAGAACATAAATTGAAGAGGAATTAAGCAACAACAACAAGAACAAAAAGCTATGACAAGGGGGGCCAATCTTAATCTTCCTGGACTCTCATAATACAAAACACCTTTGTATCACTAGTGATGATACATATGCAGATCCTGTACATATGCAGATTCTTTTGTTGATCATGAAGGAGGCAAGGTGCTGCATAGACTACGATTAGGTTTGGCGGTTCTGATCCATACCTAAGTACAAATCTGGAGGCTATTTCCCAAATTTGTATATACTTAATGTTGTATGTGTTGAATGCGCACTCTGTGTTTTCGCCATTACAAATTTACTCTTCTATTCTAAGTTTAGAATTTTGTTACAATCTTTGAGCAGCCTGCCATTCTTGTGGGCTGAATGGCTGATGAAGATACAGACAAAACGTCAGCATTTGCTTAATTCTTTATGACAATCTGGCCATAGTTACCCTTTGCAAAAATTATACACTTTTGGGGGCCTTCCCTACGGTTTACTGTCAAAAAATAACCATTCAAAATATGGTTCAGTTGGCTAGCGGCTTAACTTGGGAAATCCTGAAAGTCATGCTGGTGGTTCTGGCTGGCGTATTCATTTAGTTTTAGACCACAGGTGGAATCTAATGACCGGTAGTACTTACCAAGGAATTACCTACCTGGATGATTACTGTGAAAACATGAGTCTAGCTGGCATGAAGCTGTATGCTCAGGTTCAAGTTTCTACTAGTACTGAAACTTGAGATGATCCTTAGAATTATGACAGCCTTATTATGGTATAATGGTGTCAATCATGCATATGCAGAAATTAAGCAGCCAATGGAGCCACTTTTCAATCAAGTGCATCAGCAGCTAGTACTAGTTGTTAATGTATCCAAGATCTTCTTTAATTAAGAAGCCAATCCATGGGCGGGGCTTATACCTTGCAAGGTGCCGAAGGTGGAACTAGGTCTTGGCTTGGAGGTCGGGATCTGCAGGGCGGTGCCACAGGATCGATCTGCAGTAGAGGCGGCGAAGGGTGGACGGATCCGGCAAAAGATTGCAGTGGATGAGAAGGGATTGACGAGGACGAGGACCTGCTGTCGATCGAGTGAACTGGTTAGGGTTGCGAGATGCAATAGAAGGTAGTGGAAGGAGAGTCAGAGGAGAAGCCTTACCGGCGGCGACCTTGCCGGAGGAGAGGGATGTCGTCCTCGGCGAAGGAGATGGACCGGGATGGGGCGATCTGGGCGGAGGAGAGGGACCGAGACGGGTCTACCTTGGCAGAGGAAAGGAATCGAGACGGAGCGACAGGGCGATCTGGCCGGAGGAGAGGGTGGCGGCAGGAAGGAGGAGGAGAGGGTGGCGGCGGGTGGAGGAGGAGAGAGGGGAAGCCGATCCGCTAACATCCTCAAGGATGTCAAGAAGGTACAGTGAAATGCGTGGGTAAAGCGAAGAATAGATGTCAGTATTACTATAGCAACTACTGTACGAATTTACTGTAGCATGTATAAAAATTTGCAATGTACCATAATTTTGTTTGTATGTAATTTTTGTAAATGTATACAATAGATTTGTAATTTGCAAATTAATTATAATCATTTTAGGCTCGTAACGTTTGCTTTAAACTAGTTCATGGAATAGAAAAATAGCTCTCTGGTTAGTAGAGATGAAGAGAGTTCCTCAACTTCTCCATTGCAAATCAGGAGATTGGAGAGGTGAAGCAGTTCGAAGGTGCAGCTTGATGTGCACCTACCAAAGGCTGCTGAGCTTGGTCTTGCTGGGCGGCGGGATGGCATTCGAGCTCGGCGACATAGCCTTCAAGCCATCTGAGAAACCATATAGACCAGTCCGTGGAGTGCATGCACTGATAAGGTTAGCAGGGACTAGATTTAGGCTATAATCGAGTCACTACATATAGATTTGTGGCAAGGGATCTTTCTTGGCGCATTTCTAGATCCGGGTGCAAGAGACGAAGTTGATGACCTTGTCCCGGCAAGAAATCAGTGAGGGGATTTTGTTGGTAGTTGAGAACGAGGTAGCAGTTGACATCTATGGCGGCAGGAAGGATGATCAAGGATTATGAAGGGAGTGAGTGGGGATGTATGTGCTTGGTATGGCCATATTGGTAGGAGAAGAATCTTGAAGGGGGAAAGTTACTGGTGGAAGTGAAGTTGTTTCTGGGATATTTTTAATGGAAGTTTCTGGGATGGATTGCGTTAATGGGACTGCTCAGGATGATGGAGAGAGATGCTGATGGCCCATCGTGAAACAACATCTGGGCCAGAAGACATCTGTGGGTAGCCGGCACAATAACTCAGCGACCAGTGTGGGCCAGATCAACAGTGAAGAAGGAAATGCCAATCTTTATACAAGATACAGTATCAGAATCTTCATGAATCTAGGAGAGAAACAATGTGCAAGATAAGTGAAGCATATGTGCTCGCGCATAGATTTACACTTCCGGTTCAAAAATACTTATAAAGTAGTCATTAATACTTATTTAGTTAGTTTTGGGTGAATTATCCTAATGAGAAGCTTTCAAGGACATAAAAAACATTTTCTTCAGTAAAAAAAACATGATTACAGCTGCTTTGATCAGGTAATCAACACCTGGAGACAAGGATAATGTAAAAGAAACATGATGCTAACCTTGTTGAACTCCACGAATTGTGGCTGTGAGGAATCGAGAATTTGGACAATGCCTAATATTGAGCTTTCGCAGATATGCATGAACACCTTCTCTGTCAGCCTTTGACTATAATCTCCGTGCTTCTTCAAGGAGTAATGAAGCTAGGCGATTCTCTGTGTCGAGATCCATTTTCCAATTTGAACTTCAGCAACTATGGAGACATAAATAAAATATTTAGTATATTAAACAATCTAAAACTCTAATCTAAAGCAATATCAAAAAACAATTTATTAGCAATCAATCACAAGTATGACAGAAGGGTGGGTGTGGTGCAGTGGGTAGAGTCTCTCCGCTTGTTGCATGGAGGTCCTGGGTTCGAACCAGCCTCTTTGCATAATTATTATGCAAGAGTAAGGCATCTAAAAATTGCCTTCCCTAGACCACATCTTGTGTGGGAGCTTTTAGAACTATGTACGCCCTTTTTAATCGCAAGTATGACACCAAGGTTTTATGAACTGAACTTTACAACAAAATTTCAATTTTCACACCATATTTGATGTTTGATAAAAAATACTACTATCTCCATTTTTAAATACAATACCACTATCAAAAATACAATTTGCATCTATACAAGTACTATCACTTCCCGAGAAGAATTGATTCGATTTTTGCCTCGTACGATGGTGCTTATTTAGGAAAATGTTGCATGCAGCCATAGAGAAAGAGGCACCACATGCAAATGTTTAATTAGTCCAGAACATGAGAGGTTTTCGGTTTTCCACATAATTAATTATGTTATTTATGTTGGGGAACGCAGTGTTTCAAAAAAAATCCTACGATCATGCAAGATCTATCTAGGAGATGCATAGCAACGAGAGGGGAGAGTGTGTCCATGTACCCTCGTAGACCGAAAGCAGAAGCGTTTAGTAACGCGGTTGATGTAGTTGAACGTCTTCGCGATCCAACCGATCCAAGTACCGAACGTACGGCACCTCCGCGATCAGCACACGTTTAGCTCGGTGACGTCCCTCGATCTCTTGATCCAGTTGAGGCCGAGGGAGAGTTCCATCAACACGACGGCATGGTGACGGTGATGATGAAGTTTATCAGCGCAGGGCTTCGCCTAAGCACTACGACGATATGACCGAGGTGTGTAACTGTGGAGGGGGGCACCGCACACGGCTAAGAGAAACTTTTGTGTGTCTTTGGGGTGCCCCCCTCCCACGCATATAAAGGGGGAGGAGGAGGAGGCTGACCAAGGTGTGGCGTGCCAAAGGGGGGAGTCCTACTTGGACTCCCAGTCCAAGTAGGATTCGCCCCCCTCCCCTTCCTATTCCAAGAAGGAGAAGGGGGAAAGAGAGGGAGGAGAAGAAGGAAAGGTGATACGTCTCCAATGTATCTATAATTTTTGATTGTTCCATACTATTATATTATCTGTTTTGGATGTTTAATGGACTTTAATTTACCTTTTTATATTATTTTTGGGACTAACCTACTAACCAAAGGCCCAGTGCAAATTGTTGTTTTTTGCCTATTTCAGTGTTTCGTAGAAAAGGAATATCAAACAAAATCCAAACAGAATGAAACCTTCGGGAGAGTTATTTTTTGAACAAACGTGATCCAGGAGACTTGGAGTGGGCGTCAAGAAAGAAGCGAGGAGGCCACGAGGAAGGGAGGCGCTCCCCCACCCTCGTGGGCCCCGTGCAGCTCCACCGACGTACTTCTTCCTCCTATATATACTCATATACCCCGAAAACATCCAGGAGCACCACGAAACCCTATTTCCACCGCCGCAACCTTCTGTACCCGTGAGATCCCATCTTGGGGCCTTTTTCGGCGCTCTGTCGGAGGGGGGGATCGATCACGGAGGGCTTCTACATCAACACCATAGCCTCTCTGATGATGTGTGAGTAGTTTACCACAGACCTTCGGGTCCATAGTTATTAGCTAGATGGCTTCTTCTCTCTCTTTGGATCTCAATACAAAGTTCTCCTCGATTCTCTTGGAGATCTATTCAATGTAATTCTTTTTGCAGTGTGTTTGTCGAGATCCGATGAATTGTGGGTTTATGATCAAGATTATCTATGAACAATGTTTGATTCTTCTCTAAAATCTTTTATGCATGATTTAAATATCTTTGCAAGTCTCTTCGAATTATCAGTTTGCTTTGGCCTACTAGATTGATTGTTCTTGCAATGGGAGAAGTGCTTAGCTTTGGGTTCAATCTTGCGGTGTCCTTTCCCAGTGACGACAGGGGCAGCAAGGCACGTATTGTATTGTTGCCATCGAGTATAAAAAGATGGGGTTTGTATCATATTGCTTGAGTCTATCCCTCTACATCATGTCATCTTGCCTAATGTGTTACTCTGTTCTTATGAACTTAATACTCTAGATGCATGCTGGATAGCGGTCGATGTGTGGAGTAATAGTAGTAGATGCATAATCGTTTCGGTCTACTTGCCGCGGACGTGATGCCTATATACATGATCATGCCTAGATATTCTCATAAGTATTCGCTTTTCTATCAATTGCTCGACAGTAATTTGTTCACCCACCATAGAATTTGCTATCTTGAGAGAAGCCACTAGTGAAACCTATGGCCCTCGGGTCTATCTTCCATCATATTATTTCCATATCAAATTTCTATTTCTATTACCATTTATTTTGCAATCTTTATTTTCCAATCTATATCATAAAAATACTAAAAATATTTATCTTATTATCTCTATCAGATCTCACTTTCGCTAGTGACCGTGAAGGGATTGACAACCCCTTTATCGCGTTGGCTGCGAGGTTCTTGTTTGTTTGTGCAGGTACTAGATGACTTGTGTGTTACCTCCTACCGGATTGATACCTTGGTTCTCAAAAACTGAGGGAAATACTTACGCTACTGTGCTGCATCACCCTTTCCTCTCCAAGGGAAAACCAACGCATGCTCAAGAGGTAGCAAGAAGGATTTCTGGCGCCGTTTCCGGGGAGATCTACGCACAAGTCAATACATACCAAGTACCCATCACAAACTCCTATCCCTCGCATTACAATATTTGCCATTTGCCTCTCATTTTCCTCTCCCCCACTTCACCTTTGCCTTTTCTTCGCCTTCTTCTCGTATGTCTTTTTGTTTGTGTTTCCATGTGTTGGGTTTCGTAGTAATTTCAAAAAATTTCCTACGCACACGCAAGATCATGTGATGCATAGCAACAAGAGGGGAGAGTGTTGTCTACGTACCCAACGCAGACCGACTGCGGAAGCGCTGACACGACGTAGAGGAAGTAGTCGTACGTCTTCACGATCCAACCGATCAAGCACCGAAACTACGGCACCTCCGAGTTCGAGCACACGTTCAGCTCGATGACGATCCCCGGACTCTGATCCAGCAAAGTGTCGGGGAAGAGTTCCGTCAGCACGACGGCGTGGTGACTATCTTGATGTACTACAGCAGTAGGGCTTCGCCTAAACTCCGCTACAGTATTATCGAGGAATATGATGGCTGGGGCACCGCACACGGCTAAGGAATAGATCACGTGGATCAACTTGTGTGTCCTTTGGGGTGCCCTGTCTCTGTATATAAAGGACTAGAGGGGGGAGGCTGGCCGGCCAAGGGAGGGCGCGCCAGGAGAGTCCTACTCTCTCTGGGAGTAGGATCCCCCCCCCCCCCGATCCTAGTTGGAATAGGATTCCTTGAGGGAGGAAAGAGAGAGAGGGGGCCGGCCACCTCTCCTAGTCCTAATAGGACTAGGGGAGGGGGGAGGTGCACAGCCACATTGGGTTGCCCCTTTCTCCTTTCCACTAAAGCCCACTAAGGCACATATAGCTCCTGGGGGGTTCCGGTAACCTCCCGGTACTCCGGTAAAATCCCGATTTCACCCGGAACACTTCCGATATCCAAACATAGGCTTCCAATATATCAATCTTTACGTCTCGACCATTTCGAGACTCCTTGTCATGTCCGTGATCACATCCGGGACTCCGAACAACCTTCGGTACATCAAAATGCATAAACTCATAATATAACTGTCATCGTAACCTTAAGCGTGCGGACCCTACGGGTTCGAGAACAATGTAGACATGACCGAGACACGTCTCCGGTCAATAACCAATAGCGGGACCTGCATGCCCATATTGGCTCCTACATATTCTACGAAGATCTTTATCGGTCAGACCGCATAACAACATACGTTGTTCCCTTTGTCATCGGTATGTTACTTGCCCGAGATTCGATCGTCGGTATCCAATACCTAGTTCAATCTCGTTACCGGCAAGTCTCTTTACTCGTTCTGTAATACATCATCCCGCAACTAACTCATTAGTTGCAATGCTTGCAAGGCTTATGTGATGTGCATTACCGAGAGGGCCCAGAGATACCTCTCCGACAATCGGAGTGACAAATCCTAATCTCGAAATACGCCAACCCAACATCTACCTTTGGAGACACCTGTAATGCTCCTTTATAATCACCCAGTTACGTTGTGACGTTTGGTAGCACCCAAAGTGTTCCTCCGGCAAACGGGAGTTGCATAATCTCATAGTCATAGGAACATGTATAAGTCATGAAGAAAGCAATAGCAACATACTAAATGATCGGGTGCTAAGCTAATGGAATGGCTCATGTCAATCAGATCATTCAACTAATGATGTGATCCCATTAATCAAATAACAACTCCTTTGTCTATGGTTAGGAAACATAATCATCTTTGATTAACGAGCTAGTCAAGTAGAGGCATACTAGTGACACTCTGTTTGTCTATGTATTCACACATGTATTATGTTTCCGGTTAATACAATTCTAGCATGAATAATAAACATTTATCATGAAATAAGGAAATAAATAATAACTTTATTATTGCCTCTAGGGCATATTTCCTTCAGTCTCCCACTTGCACTAGAGTCAATAATCTAGATCACATCACTATTGATTAACATCGATAGTTCACATCATCATGTGATTAACACCCATAGTTCACATCGCCATGTGACCAACACCCAAAGGGTTTACTAGATTCGGTAATCTAGTTCACATCGCTATGCGATTAACACCCAAAGAGTACTAAGGTGTGATCATGTTTTGCTTGTGAGAGAATCTTAGTCAACGGTCTTTCACATTCAGATCCGTTATGTATTTTGCAATTTTCTATGTCTACAATGCTCTGCACGGAGCTACTCTAGCTAATTGCTCCCACTTTCAATATGTATCTAGATCGAGACTTAGAGTCATCCAGATCATTGTCAAAACTTGCATCGACGTAACCCTTTATGGCGAACCTTTTTGTCACGTCCATAATCGAGAAACATATCCTTATTTCACTAAGGATAATTCTGACCGTTGTCCAGTGATCTACTCCTAGATCACTATTGTACTCCCTTGCCAAAACAGTGCAGGGTATACAATAGATCTGGTACACAACATGACATACTTTATAGAACCTATGGCCAAGGCATAGGGAATGACTTTCATTCTCTTTCTATCTTCTGCCGTGGTCGGGCTTTGAGTCTTACTCAACTTCACACCTTGTAATACAGGCAAGAACTCTTTCTTTGACTGCTCCATTTTGAACTACTTCAAAATCTTGTCAAGGTATGTACTCATTGAAAAAACTTATTAAGCGTCTTGATCTATCTCTATAGATCTTGAAGCTCAATATGTAAGCAGATTTACCGAAGTCTTTCTTTGAAAAACTCCTTTCAAACACTCCTTTATGCTTTGCAGAATAATTCTACATTATTTCCGATCAACAATATGTCATACACATATACTTATCAGAAATGATGTAGTGCTCCCACTCACTTTCTTGTAAATACAGGCTTCACCGCAAGTCTGTATAAAACTATATGCCTTGATCAACTTATCAAAGCGTATATTCCAACTCCGAGATTCTTGCACCAGTCCATAGATGGATCGCTGGAGCTTGCATATTTAGTTAACACCTTTAGGATCGACAAAACCTTCTAGTTGCATCGTATACAACTCTTCTTTAGTAAATCCA
Organism: Triticum dicoccoides; assembly: GCF_002162155.2. NCBI lineage: Eukaryota > Viridiplantae > Streptophyta > Magnoliopsida > Poales > Poaceae > Triticum > Triticum dicoccoides. Next base: position 370,956,776 of record NC_041388.1, on the reverse strand, counting down.
TTAAGGAATGCAATTTTGTTTATCCATTTGCCAGATTTCATAAAATGCGGCAATTGCTAACATGATTCGGACAGACTTAAGCATAGATACGAGTGAGAAAATCTCATCGTAGTCAACACCTTGAACTTGTCGAAAACCTTTTTGCGACAATTCTAGCTTTGTAGATAGTAACACTACTATCAGCGTCCGTCTTCCTCTTGAAGATCCATTTATTCTCAATTTCTTGCCGATCAGTGGGCAAGTCAACCAAAGTCCATACATTGTTCTCATACATGGATCATATCTCAGTTTTCATGGCCTCAAACCATTTCGCGGAATCTGGGCTCATCATCGCTTCCTCATAGTTCGCAAGTTCGTCATGGTCTAGTAACATGACTTCCAGAACAGGATTACCGTACCACTCTGGTGCGGATCTTACTCTGGTTTACCTACGAGATTTGGTAGTAACTTGATATGAAGTTACATGATCATCATCATTAGCTTCCTCACTAATTGATGTAGTAGTCACAGGAACAGATTTCTGTGATGAACTACTTTCCAATAAGGGAGCAGGTACAATTACCTCATCAAGTTCTACTTTCCTCCCACTCACTTCTTTCGAGAGAAACTCCTTCTCTAGAAAAACTCCAAATTTAGCAACAAAAGTCTTGCCTTCAGATTTGTGATAGAAGGTGTACCCAACAGTCTCCTTTGGGTATCCTATGAGGACATATTTCTCCGATTTGGGTTTGAGCTTATTAGGATGAAAAATTTTCATATAAGCATCACAACCCCAAACTTTAAGAAACGACAACTTTGGTTTCTTGCCAAACCACAGTTCAGATTGTGTCGTCTCAACGGACTTAGATGGTGCCCTATATAACGTGAATGCAGCTGTCTCTAATGCATAACCCCAAAATGATAGTGGTAGATCGGTAAGAGACATCATAGACTGCACCATATCTAATAAAGTATGGTTATGATATTCGGACACACCATTACATTGTGGTGTTCCAGGTGGCATGAGTAGTGAAACTATTTCACATTGTTTTTAACTGAAGGCCAAACTCGTAACTCAAATACTCTTCTCTACGATCAGATCGTAGAAACTTTATTTTCTTGTTACGATGATTTTTCACTTCACTCTGAAATTCTTTGAACTTTTCAAATGTTTCAGACTTATGTTTCATCAAGTAGATATACTCATATCTGCCCAAATCATCTGTCAAGATCAGAAAATAATGATACTTGTTGCGAGCCTCAATATTCATCGGACCACATACATCAGTATGTATGATTTCCAACAAATCTGTTGCTCGCTCCATTGTTCCGAAGAACAGAGTCTTGGTCATCTTGCCCATGAGGCATGGTTCGCAAGCATCAACTGATTCATAATCAAGTGATTCCAAAAGCCCATCAGCATGGAGTTTCTTCATGCACTTTACGCCAATATGACCTAAACGGCAGTGCTACAAATAAGTTGCACTATCATTATTAACTTTGCATCTTTTGGTTTCAATATTATGATTATGTGTATCACTACAATCGAGATCCAACGAACTATTTTCATTGGGTGTGTAACCATATAAGGTTTTATTCATGTAAACAGAACAAAAATTTATTCTCTTACTTAAATGAATAACCGTATTACAATAAACATGATCAAATCATATTCATGCTTAACGCAAACACCAAATAACACTTATTCAGGTTTAACACTAATCCCGAAAGTATAGGGAGTGTGTGGTGATGATCATATCAATCTTGGAACCACTTCCAACACACATCGTCACTTCACCCTTAACTAGTCTCTGTTTATTCTGCAACTCCCGTTTCGAGTTACTAATCTTAGCAACTGAACTACTATCAAATATTGAGGGGTTGCTATAAACACTAGTAAAGTACACATCAATAACATGTATATCAAATATACTTATGTTCACTTTGCCATCCTTCTTATCTGCCAATCACTTGGGGTAGTTCCGCTTCCAGTGACCAGTCCCTTTTGCAGTAGAAGCACTTAGTCTCAGGCTTAGGATCAGACTTGGGCTTCTTCACTTTGAGCAGCAACTTGCTTGCTGTTCTTTTTGAAGTTCCCCTTCTTCCCTCTGCCCTTTTCTTGAAACTAGTGGTCTTGTCTACCATCAACACTTGATGTTTTTTTTTCGATTTCTACCTTCGTCAATTTCCGCATTACGAAGAGCTTGGGAATCGTTTCCGTTATCCCTCGCATATCATAGTTCATCACGAAGTTCTACTAACTTGGTGATGGTGACTAGAGAATTCTGTCAATCACTATCTTATCTGGAAGATTAACTCCCACTTGATTCAAGCGATTGTAGTACTCGGACAATCTGAGCACATGCTCACTAGTTGAGCGATTCTCCTCCATCTTTTAGCTATAGAACTTGTTGGAGACTTCATATCTCTCAACTCGGGTATTTGCATGAAATATTAACTTCAACTCCTGGAACATCTCATATGCTCCATGACGTTCAAAACGTCTTTGAAGTCCCGATTCTAAGCCATTAAGCATGGTGCACTAAACTATCAAGTAGTCATCATATTGAGCTAGCCAAACGTTCATAACGTCTGCATCTGCTCCTGCAATAGGTCTGTCACCTAGCGGTGCATCAAGGACATAATTCTTCTGTGCAGCAATGAGGATAAACCTCAGATCACGGATCCAATCCGTATCATTGCTACTAACATCTTTCAACATTCTCTAGGAACATATCAAAATAAACATATGAAAGCAACAACGCGAGCTATTGATCTACAACATAATTTGCAAAAAACTACCAGGACTAAGTTCATGATAAATTTAAGTTCAATTAATCAAATTACTTAAAGAACTCCCACTTAGATAGACATCCCTCTAATCCTCTAAGTGATCACGTGATCCAAATCAACGAAACCATAACCGATCATCACGTGAAATGGAGTAGTTTTCAATGGTGAACATCGTTATGTTGATCATATCTACTATATGATTCACGCTCGACCTTTCGGGCTCCGTGTTCCGAGGCCATATCTGCATATGCTAGGCTCGTCAAGTTTAACCCGAGTATTCTGCGTGTGCAAAACTGGCTTGCACCCGTTGTAGATGGACGTAGAGCTTATCACACCCGATCATCACGTGGTGTCTGGGCACGACGAACTTTGGCAACGGTGCATACTCAGGGAGAACACTTCTTGATAATTTAGTGAGAGATCATCTTATAATGCTACCGTCAATCAAAGCAAGATAAGATGCACAAAAGATAAACATCACATGCAATCAATATAAGTGATATGATATGGCCATCATCATCTTGTGCATGTGATCTCCATCTCCGAAGCACCGTCATGATCACCATCGTCACCGGCGCGACACCTTGATCTTCATCGTAGCATCGTTGTCGTCTCGCCAATCTTATGCTTCCACGACTATCACTACTGCTTAGTAATAAAGTAAAGCATTACATCGCGATTGCATTGCATACAATAAAGCAACAACCATATGGCTCCTGCCAGTTGCCGATAACTCGGTTACAAAACATGATCATCTCATACAATAAAATTTAGCATCATGTCTTGGCCATATCACATCACAACATGCCCTGCAAAAACAAGTTAGACGTCCTCTACTTTGTTGTTGCAAGTTTTACGTGGCTGCTACGGGCTTAAGCAAGAACCAATCTCACCTACGCATCAAAACCACAACGATAGTTTGTCAAATAGACTCCGTTTTAACCTTCGCAAGGACCGGGCGTAGCCACACTTGGTTCAACTAAAGTTGGAGAGACTGTCGCCCGCAAGCCACCTATGTGCAAAGCACGTCGGGGAAACCGGTCTTGCGTAAGCGTACGCGTAATGTTGGTCCGGGTCGTCTCGTCCAACAATGCCGCCGAACCAAAGTATGACATGCTGGTAGGCAGTATGACTTATATCTCCCACAACTCACTTGTGTTCTACTCGTGCATATAACATCAACATAAATAACCTAGGCTCGGATGCCACTGTTGGGTTTCGTAGTAATTTCAAAAAAATTCCTATGCACACGCAAGATCATGTGATGCATAGCAACGAGAGGGGAGAGTGTTGTCTACGTACCCAACGCAGACCGTCTGCGGAAGCGCTGACACGACGTAGAGGAAGTAGTCGTACGTCTTCACGATCCAATTGATCAAGCACCGAAACTACGGCACCTCCGAGTTCGAGCACACGTTCAGCTCGATGACGATCCTCGGACTCCGATCCAGCAAAGTGTCGGGGAAGACTTCCGTCAACACGACGGCGTGGTGACTATCTTGATGTACTACAGCAGCAGGGCTTCGCCTAAACTCCGCTACAGTATTATCGAGGAATATGGTGGCTGGGGCACCGCACACGGCTAAGGAATAGATCACGTGGATCAACTTGTGTGTCGTTTGGGGTGCCCTGCCTCTATATATAAAGGACTAGAGGGGGGAGGCTGGCCGGCCAAGGGAGGGCGCGCCAGGAGAGTCCTACTCCCTCTGGGAGTAGGATTCCCCCCCGATCCTAGTTGGAATAGGATTCCTTGAGGGGGGAAAGAGAGAGAGGGGGCCGGCCACCTCTCCTAGTCCTAATAGGACTAGGGGAGGCGGGAGGCGCACAGCCACCTTGGGCTGCCCCTTTCTCCTTTCCACTAAAGCCCACTAAGGCCCATATAGCTCCCGGGGGGTTCCGGTAACCTCCCGGTACTCCGGTACCCGGAACACTTCCGATATCCAAACATAGGCTTCCAATATATCAATCTTTACGTCTCGACCATTTCGAGACTCCTCGTCATGTCCGTGATCACATCCGGGACTCCAAACAACCTTCGGTACATCAAAATGCATAAACTCATAATATAACTGTCATCGTAACCTTAAGCGTGCGGACCCTACGGGTTCAAGAACAATGTAGACATGACCGAGACACGTCTCCGGTCAATAACCAATAGCGGGACCTAGATGCCCATATTGGCTCCTACATATTCTACGAAGATCTTTATCGGTCAGACCGCATAACAACATACATTGTTCCCTTTGTCATCGGTATGTTACTTGCCCGAGATTCGATCGTCGGTATCCAATACCTAGTTCAATCTCGTTACCGGCAAGTCTCTTTACTCGTTCTGTAATACATCATCCCGCAACTAACTCATTAGTTGCAATGCTTGCAAGGCTTATGTGATGTGCATTACCGAGAGGGCCCAGAGATACCTCTCCGACAATCGGAGTGACAAATCCTAATCTCGAAATACGCCAACCCAACATCTACCTTTGGAGACACCTTTAATGCTCCTTTATAATCACCCAGTTACATTGTGACATTTGGTAGCACCCAAAGTGTTCCTCCGGCAAACGGGAGTTGCATAATCTCATAGTCATAGGAACATGTATAAGTCATGAAGAAAGCAATAGCAACATACTAAACGATCGGGTGCTAAGCTAATGGAATGGGTCATGTCAATCAGATCATTCAACTAATGATGTGATCCCGTTAATCAAATAACAACTCCTTTGTCTATGGTTAGGAAACATAATCATCTTTGATTAACGAGCTAGTCAAGTAGAGGCATACTAGTGACACTCTGTTTGTCTATGTATTCACACATGTATTATGTTTCCGGTTAATACAATTCTAGCATGAATAATAAACATTTATCATGAAATAAGGAAATAAATAATAACTTTATTATTGCCTCTAGGGCATATTTCCTTCACCATGTGCCTTCTATTTTCTTGCATCTTTGCTTGCTAAAAATCTATTGATATGGATCCACTTAAAGTGTTCTACTTGGATCATCTTAGATCCTTATGCGCTCGTGCTGAAACCCCAACTAGGCTAGTTGATGGGAAATCTTTAGATGAGCATGCTCATTTTGTGCGTCATCGTTTGTCTGAAAAGGGGAAGCTCTTATGGTATCAAAATAAATAGTTTGCTATGCTATGCTTGGAATCTTTCTGAAATTTATGACTTTACTTGTTGCTCTAAGAACCCTAAAAAACACCTTCCCTACCTATGTGAGTTTAAGGATAATGAAATATTATCTTATTATGGAAAGGGTGTTTATAATTACTATGATATCGAACAAATTGAAGAATTTTTTGTTTTTAAGGGTGCTCGTGGAGTTGCTCCTTTGAATGAAAAGTATGATGTTACTCTTTACAAATCTGAAAATTCTGACATACTTAAATATTGCTATGAAAACTATGCTCACAATGCCTATGTTAAGGAATTTATTGAGAGAATGACCGTTGCTTTGGAAGAAAATAATGATATGCACGAATCTATAGATAATTATGATTCTGATGATTTGATTGAAATATCCCTTGATGAACATGATGCTTGCTATTCTTATAGCCATGATGCCAATATTTATGGAGATGAATTTGCTATAGTTCCTTATGTTAAACACGAGATTATTGCTATTGCACCCATACTTGACAGTTCCTTGAATCAAAAGCATGATTGCAATGATTTTACTATAAATTCTATTGATGTAAATTGTGCTAATAATATGCAAAACCCTAAGCTTGGTGAAAGTGCAACTATCCTTGGGTGGTTTTGGTAATTCCTAACAACATATAGCTCACTGAGCTAATGCTATTTTAAGATAAATATTTCAGGAAAGCTCAATGATTGGCATGGCATGGATTAGAAAGTGGACCCCTCAAAATGCTAAGGACAAAAGGTTGGCTCAAACTCAAAGCACAAGACTCTACATTTTACTTTTAGCGATCCAAGATCACATTGAGTCCATAGGAAAAACCAATACTATTAAAAGGGGATGAGATGTTGCTTAATGAGTTACTTGCTCAAAATGCTTAGTGATATGCTCCAAAAACCCTCAACTACTTTCTCATATCCACATATGTTCCAAACCAAAAGTCAAACTCGGCCCCACCGAAATCTTCTATCCGGCACCACCGAGTTCTCTTGACATAGCCACTGCCACAAACCCTAGTCACTTAGGTCTCACCGATAGAGATCTCGGTCTCACCAAGATGGGATTGCAAACTCTCTGTTTCCCTTCCTAACGTTTCGGTCCAACCGAGATGAGCGATCGGTCCCACCGAGATTGCAATGCAAACTGATACGTCTCTGTAGTATCTATAATTTTTGATTGTTCTATGCCAATATTCTACAACTTTCATATACTTTTGGCAACTTTTTATACTATTTTTGGGACTAACATATTGATCCAGTGCCCAGTGCCAGTTCCTGTTTGTTGCATGTTTTTTGTTTCGCAGAATATCCATATCAAACGGAGTCCAAACAGGATAAAAATTGACGGAGATTTTTTTTGGAATATATATGATTTTTTGGAAGAAAAATCCACGCGAGATGGTGCCCGAGGTGGCCACGAGGCAGGGGGCGCGCCTGCCTCCCCTGGGCGCGCCCCTGATCCTCGTGGGCCACCCGTAAGGCGGTTGATGCCCTTCTTTCGCCGCAAGAAAGCTAATATCCAGATAGAGATCGTGTTAAAATTTCAGCCCAATCGGAGTTACGGATCTCCGGGAATATAAGAAACGGTGAAAGGGAAGAATCTGAGAGCGCAGAAACAAAGAGAGACAGAGAGACATATCCAATCTCGGAGGGGCTCTCGCCCCTCCCGTGCCAGGGAGGCCATGGACCAGAGGGGAAACCCTTCTCCCATCTAGGGAGGAGGTCAAGGAAGAAGAAGAAGGAGGGGGGCTCTCTCCCCCTTGCTTCCGGTGGCACCGGAGTGCCACCGGGGGCCATCATCATCACCACGGTCTACACCAACACCTCCGCCATCTTCACCAACATCTCCATCACCTTCCCCCCTCTATCTACAGCGGTCCACTCTCCCGCAACCCGATGTACCCTCTACTTGAACATGGTGCTTTATGCTTCATATTATTATCCAATGATGTGTTGCCATCCTATGATGTCTGAGTAGATTTTCATTGTCCTATTGGTGGTTGATGAATTGCTATAATTCATTTAATTTGCTTGTGGTTATGTTGCTGTCCTTTGGTGCCCATCATATGATTGCGCCCGTGGATCACATCATAGGGTTAGTTGTATGTTGATAGGACTATGTATTGGAGGGCAAGAGTGACAGAAGCTTCAACCTAGCATAGAAATTGATGCATACGGGATTGAAGGGGGGCCAATATATCTTAATGCTATGGTTGGGTTTTACCTTAATGAACATTAGTAGTTGCGGATGCTTGCTAATAGTTCCAATCATAAGTGCATAGAATTCCAAGTCAGGAATGACATGCTAGCAGTGGCCTCTCCCACATAATACTTGCTATCGGTCTGGTAAAGTAGTCAATTGCTTAAGGGGCAATTTCGCAACTCCTACCACCACTTTTCCACACTCGCTATATTTACTTTATTGTTTCTTTATCTAAACAGCCCCTACTTTTTATTTACGTACTCTTTATTATCTTGCAAACCTATCCAACAACACCTACAAAGTACTTCTAATTTCATACTTGTTCTATGTAAAGCGAACAAGCATGCGTAGAGTTGTATCGGTGGTCGATAGAACTTGAGGGAATATTTGTTCTACCTTTAGCTCCTCGTTGGGTTCGACACTCTTACTTATCAAAAACTATTGCGATCCCCTATACTTATCAAGACCTTTTTCTGGCGCCGTTGCTGGGGAGCAATAGCGTGGGGTGAATATTCTCGTGTGTGCTTGTTTGCTTTATCACTAAGTAATTTTTATTTGTTGTTCTTAGTTGTTCTCTATCTTTAGTTATGGATATGGAACACGAAATACCAAAAAAATAGGTGTACTTGCTACTCATGGAGATGGGGAACCTCCTAAAACCCTTGATGCTGGTTATGTGAAAAATATTATGTACTACTTTAATAATCCTGAGAAAACCCTATTCAATTATGTAATGGGAGTAACGTTGGATCAACGTGAATACTTTAGGGATTACCGCTTGACACAAAAAGGGAAACTATTATGGGATCAAATTCATATATTGAATTGGTATGCTAGGCAACTATGCTTGAGATATGATTATACTTGTTGCTCTAAGGTGAAGGCTCCACACCTTCCCTCTTCATGTGAATTTAATGATAATGAAACCTTAGCTTCTTATGCTAATGGTATATATGATTACTATGATGTGGAACAAATAGAAGAATTTGTTGCTTTTATGGGTGCTTATGAAATTGAATCTATGTTTAAAGAGTTTGAAGATTTTGATAATGTTGTTTATAGACCTAAAAATTTAGCTATCCTCAAATATTGTTATGAGAATTATGAATACAATTACGAAATTAATGCGCTTATTAAGAAAGTCTCCGCTGTCCAAGAAGAGACTAATATTTTGCAGGAATCTATGGAAGAAGAAATTGATGAAACTGTGAGCTCATTGGATGAAAAAGATGAGGAGGAGAGCGAAGAATAAAAGGAGGAACATCGGATTAGCTACCCGTGCCCACCTTCTAATGAGAGTAACTCTTCAACTCATACATTGTTTAATTTCCCTTCGTGCTTACCGAAGGATGATTGCTATGATGATTGTTATGATCCCGTTGATTCTCTTGAAATATACCTTTTTGATGATGCTTGCTATGCTTATGGCCAAGATGCCAATATGAATTATGCTTATGGAGATGAACTTTCTATAGTTCCTTATGTTAAACATGAAATTGTTGCTATTGCACCCACACATGATAGTCCTATTATCTTTTTGAATTCTCCAAACTACACTATATCGGAGAAGTTTGCTCTTATTAAGGAATATATTGATGGGTTGCCTTTTACCGTTGCACATGATGATTTTGATGAATATAATATGCATGTGCTTTCTGCCCATACTTGCAATTATTATGAGAGAGGAACTATATCTCCACCTCTCTATGTTTCCAATATGATAAAATTGCAAGAAACTGTTTATACTATGCATTGGCCTTTACTTTGTGTGCATGAATTGTTCTTTTATGACATGCCGATGCATAGGAAGAGAGTTACACTTCGTCATTACATGATATATGTTACCTTGTGCTCACCACTAAATTACAAATCATTGTTAATTAAAATTGGCTTTGATACACCTTGGGATCCGGGTGGATCCATTACTTGAGCACTATATGCCTAGCTTAATGGCTTTAAAGAAAGCGCGGCCAGGGAGACAACCCGGAAGTTTTAGAGAGTCATTTATTTCTGTTGTGTGCTTTTATAAAGTTTAAATATAAAAATAATGTGCCAAGATTTGCCTTTAGGATGTTTACATTTGCTTGATGGTTTGTACGGTGCAGGACAGAAACTTCGGCTGTAGTGCGCGATTTTACATTTTTAGCTGGAATGTCAAATGGTTCTGCTTCTTTTTGCACCGTCTTTATATACAAATTTTTTATTTTTCCTAATTTTGGTAGAATTTTTCAAGTATCAGAAGTATGGTGAATGTTCATATTATTCAGACTGTTCTGTTTTAGACATATTCTATTTTTGATGCATAGTTTGCTTGTTTTGATGAAACTATCAATTTATATTAGTGGATTAAGCCATGGAAAAGTTATATTACAGTAGACACAATTAAAAAACAAAATATGAATTGGTTTGAAACAGTACTTAGAGTAGTGATTTGCTTTATTATACTAACGGATCTTACCGAGTTTTCTGTTGAAGTTTTGTGTGGATGAAGTGTTCGATGATCGAGAAGGTCTCGATGTGAGAAGAAGGAAGAGAGGCAAGAGCTCAAGCTTGGGGATGCCCGAGGCACCCCAAGTAAATATTCAAGGAGACTCAAGTGTCTAAGCTTGGGGATTCCCCGGAAGGCATCCCCTCTTTCTTCAACAAGTATCGGTATGTTTTCGGATTCGTTTCGTTCATGCGATATGTGCAATCTTGGAGCGTCTTTTGCATTTAGTTTTCATTTTTATTTTATGCACCATGCTGGTATGAGGTAGTCCTTGGTTGATTTATAGAATGCTCTTTGCACTTCACTTATATCTTTTGAGTATGGCTTTATAGAATGCTTCATGTTCTTCACTTATATCATTTGAAGTTTGGATTGCATGTTTCTCTTTACATAGACAACCGCCATTTGTAGAATGCTCTTTTGCTTCACATATATTTGTTAGAGCATGGGCATATATTTTGTAGAAAGAATTGAACTCTCTTGCTTCACTTATATCTATTTAGAGAGATGACATGAATTGGTCATTAACATGGTTAGTCATAAAATCCTACATAAAACTTGTAGATCACTGAATATGATGTGTTTGATTCCTTGCAATAGTTTTGCGATATAAAGATGGTGATATTAGAGTCATGCTAGTGGGTAGTTGTGGATTGTAGAAATACTTGTGTTGAGGTTTGTGATTCTTGTAGCATGCGCGTATGGTGAACCGTTATGTAACGAAGTTAGAGCATGAGGTATTTATTGATTGTCTTCCTTATAAGTGGCGGTCTGGGACGAGCGATGGTCTTTTCCTACCAATCTATCCCCCTAGGAGCATGCGCGTAGTACTTTGTTTCGATAACTAATAGATTTTTGCAATAAGTATGTGAGTTCTTTATGACTAATGTTGAGTCCATGGATTATACGCACTCTCACCCTTCCATCATTGCTAGCCTCTCTAGTACCGCACAACTTTCGCCGGTACCATAAACCCACCATATACCTTCCTCAAAATAGCCACCATACCTACCTATCATGGCATTTCCATAGCCATTCCGAGATATATTGCCATGCAACTTCCATCATCATCATATACATGACTTGAGCATTCATTGTCATATTGCTTTGCATGATCATAAGATAGCTAGCATGATGTTTTCATGGCTTGTCCGTTTTTTGATGTCATTGCTATGCTAGATCATTGCACATCCCGGTACACCGCCGGAGGCATTCACATAGAGTCATATCTTTGTTCTAGATATCGAGTTGTAAGTAAATAAAAGTGTGATGATCATCATTATTAGAACATTGTCCCATGTGAGGTTATCAAAATAAAAGTGGCCAAAGAAGCCCCCCCCCCCAAAAGAGAGAGGCCAAAGAAGCCTACAAAAAAAGAGAAAAAAAATTGAGAGAAGGGGCAATGTTACTATCCTTTTACCACACTTGTGCTTCAAAGTAGCACCATGTTCTTCATATAGAGAGTCTCTTGAGTTTTCACTTTCATATACTAGTGCGAATTCTCATTATAGAACTTGGCTTGTATATTCCAACGATGGGCTTCCTCAAATGCCCTAGGTCTTCTTGAGCAAGCAAGTTGGATACACACCCACTTAGTTTCAGTTTGAGCTTTCATATACTTATAGCTCTAGTGCATCCGTTGCATGGCAATCCCTACTCACTCACATTGATATCTATTGACGGGCATCTCCATAGCCCGTTGATACGCCTAGTTGATGTGAGACTATCTTCTCCTTTTTGTCTTCTCCACAACCACCATTCTATTCCACCTAAAGTGCTATGTCCATGGCTCACGCTCATGTATTGCATGAATGTTGAAAACGTTTGAGAACGTCAAAAGTATGAAACAATTGCTTGGCTTGTCATCGGGGTTGTGCATGATATGAGTATTTTGTGTGAAGAAGATGGAGCATAGCCAGACTATATGATTTTGTAGGGATAACTTTCTTTGGCCTTGTTATTTTGAAAAGACATGATTGCTTTATTAGTAGGCTTGAAGTATTATTGTTTTTATGTCAAATGATAGACTATTGCTTTGAATCACTCGTATCTTAATATTCATGCCATGATTAGATACATGATCAAGATTATGCTAGGTAGCATTCCACATCAAAAATTATCTTTTTTATCATTTACCTACTCGAGGACGAGAAGGAATTAAGCTTGGGGATGCTGATACGTCTCTGTCGTATCTATAATTTTTGATTGTTCCATGCCAATATTCTACAACTTTCATATACTTTTGGCAACTTTTTATACTATTTTTGGGACTAACATATTGATCCAGTGCCCAGTGCCAGTTCCTGTTTGTTGCATGTTTTTTGTTTCGCAGAATATCCATATCAAACGGAGTCCAAACGGGATAAAAATTGACGGGGATTTTTTTTGGAATATATATGATTTTTGGGAAGAAAAATCCACGCGAGACGGTGCCCAAGGTGGCCATGAGGCAGGGGGCGCACCTGTCTCCCCTGGGCGCGGCCCTGACCCTCGTGGGCCACCCGTAAGGCAGTTGATGCTCTTCTTCGCTGCAAGAAAGCTAATATCCAGATAGAGATCGTGTTAAAATTTCAGCCCAATCGGAGTTACGGATCTCCGGGAATATAAGAAACGGTGAAAGGGAAGAATCTGAGAACGCAGAAACAAAGAGAGACAGAGAGACATATCCAATCTCGGAGGGGCTCTCGCCCCTCCCGTGCCAGGGAGGCCATGGACCAGAGGGGAAACCCTTCTCCCATCTAGGGAGGAGGTCAAGGAAGAAGAAGAAGGAGGGGGGATCTCTCCCCCTTGCTTCCGGTGGCACTGGAGTGCCACCAGGGGCCATCATCATCACCACGATCTACACCAACACCTCCGCCATCTTCACCAACATCTCCATCACCTTCCCCCTCTATCTACAGCGGTCCACTCTCCCGCAACCCGCTGTACCCTCTACTTGAACATGGTGCTTTATGCTTCATATTATTATCCAATGATGTGTTGCCATCCTATGATGTCTGAGTAGATTTTCGTTGTCCTATTGGTGGTTGATGAATTTCTATGATTGATTTAATTTGCTTGTGGTTATGTTGCTGTCCTTTGGTGCCCATCATATGATTACACGCGTGGATCACACCATAGGGTTAGTTGTATGTTGATAGGACTATGTATTGGAGGGCAAGAGTGACAGAAGCTTCAACCTAGCATAGAAATTGATGCATATGAGATTGAAGGGGGACCAATATATCTTAATGCTATGGTTGGGTTTTACCTTAATGAACATTAGTAGTTGCGGATGCTTGCTAATAGTTCCAATCATAAGTGCATAGAACTCCAAGCCAGGGATGACATGCTAGGAGTGGCCTCTCCCACATAATACTTGCTATCGGTCTAGTAAAGTAGTCAATTGCTTAAGGGGCAATTTCGCAACTCCTACCACCACTTTTCCACACTCGCTATATTTACTTTATTGTTTCTTTATCTAAACAGCCCCTACTTTTTATTTACGTACTCTTTATTATCTTGCAAATCTATCCAACAACACCTACAAAGTACTTCTAGTTTCATACTTGTTCTAGGTAAAGCGAATGTCAAGCGTGCGTAGAATTGTATCGGTGGTCGATAGAACTTGAGGGAATATTTGTTCTACCTTTAGCTCCTTGTTGGGTTCGACACTCTTACTTATCGAAAACTGTTGTGATCCCCTACACTTGTGGGCTATCACAAACTCTCTGTTTCCCCTTGTAACGTTTAGGTCTAACTGAGATGAGTGAATCAGTCCCACCCAGTTTGCCTGACCAACTCTCTGTTTGTCTATTACCAAAATCGGTCCCACCGAGTTTGTGTAATCGGTCTCATCGAGATTACATTATGCCCTAACCCTAATGGAATCGTTCCCACCGAGTTGCCATGTCGGTCCCACCGAAAATCCTAACGTTCACATTTTGAACTAAATCGGTCTGACCGAGTTTTATAATTCGGTCACACCGAGTTTGGTGATTTGTGTGCAACGATTAGATTTTGTGCGGAGGCTATATATACCCCTCCACCCACTCTTCATTCAAGGAGAGAGCCATCAGAATATGCCTACACTTCCAACATACATTTTCTGAGTGAGAACCACCTACACTTGTGTTGAGGTCAAGATATTCCATTCCAACCACATAAATCTTGATCTCTAGCCTTCCCAAGTTGCTTTCCACTCAAATCACCTTTCTACCAAATCCAATCCTATGAGAGAGAGCTGAGTGTTGGAGAGACTATCATTTGAAGCACAAGAGCAAGGAGTTGATCATCAACACACCATCTATTACCTTTTGTAGAGTGGTGTCTCCTAGATTGGTTAGGTGTCACTTGGGAGTCTCTGTCAAGATTGTGGAATTGAACCAAGGAGTTTGTATGGGCAAGGATATTGCCTACTTCGTGAAGATCTACCCTAGTGAGGCAAGTCCTTCGTGGGCGATGGCCATGGTGGGATAGACAAGGTTGCTTCTTCGTGGACCCTTCATGGGTGGAGCCCTCCATGGACTCGCGCAACCGTTACCCTCCGTGGGTTGAAGCCTCCATCAACGTGGATGTATGATAGCACCACCTATCGG
Organism: Triticum dicoccoides; assembly: GCF_002162155.2. Taxonomy (NCBI): domain Eukaryota; kingdom Viridiplantae; phylum Streptophyta; class Magnoliopsida; order Poales; family Poaceae; genus Triticum; species Triticum dicoccoides. The sequence continues at coordinate 370,941,586 of NC_041388.1, read as the reverse complement.
AACCACGCCAAAAATCTCCGTGTCTACATTGCGTTTGGTCCCTCCAAACTCCTCCCTTTACCTTCATATGCAATTGGTTTACATTCCGCTGCTATACTCTTAGAATTGCATGTGTAGGTTGATTACTTGAATTATGCTAAGTTGCTAAAATCTGCCAAGACTTAAAATTGGGAAAAGGCTAGATTTTTATTTGGTCAAGTAGTCTAATCACCCCCCTCTAGACATACTTTTGATCCTACAAGTGGTATCAGAGCTTTGGTATCCATTTGCCTTGATTTCCATAGCTTTTGGTGATCATAGCCTTGGTTTCACAACCTAGGAGAGTATGGCGTCTAGTGAGGGAAATTACCACTGTAGAGGTCCTTACTTTGATGGTACTAATTTTGCTAGTTGGGAGCATAAGATGAGAATGCGTATTCTTGGACATAACCCCGCCGTTTGGGATATTATTTGTATTGGCTTGCAAGGTGAATTCTTTGATGGGAGAGAACCGAACCGTGAAGCTATCGTGGAAGAGTTGAAGATGCCGCAATAAATTGCTCAAGCTTGTGATATTCTCTTCAACGGATTGTGCCCGAAGAATTCAACAAAATCAACCGTCTTGAGAATGCAAAGGAAATTTGTGATACTCTGATTGATATGCACGAAGGTACCGACTCCATCAAGGAATACAAATTGGATTTGCTTCAAAGTCAACTTGACAAGTTCAAAATGAAGGATGGTGAAGGTGTCGCTGAAATGTACTCTAGGCTTGCTCTCATCACAAATGAGATTGCCGGCTTAGGAAGTGAAGAGATGACCGATAGATTCATCATCAAGGAGATCCTAAGAGCCTTGGATGGAAAATATGATACCATGTGCACATTGATCCAAATGATGCCCAATTACAAAGATCTCAAACCAACGGAAGTCATTGGAAGAATTGTTGCTCATGAGATGTCACTCAAGGATAAGGAAGAGCTTCACAACAAGTCAAGTGGTGCTTACAAAGCCGCATGTGATGCTCCCACATCATCAAGTGAGAAACAAACCTTCAATGAAGAATTGAGCCTAATGGTGAAGAATTTCAACAAGTTTTACAAGAGTAGAAGCAAGGAAAGAAGTTCCAAGTCAAGGTCCTACAATGACAAAAGATCTTCTAGTCGTGAGCGAAATTGCTACAATTGTGGAAGACCCGGACACTATTCCAATGAGTGTACGGCTCCCTACAAAAGAAGAGGAGATTCTCCCAAAAGAAGAAGTAGAAGAGAAGAATCACCACCAAGAGAGAGAAGGAGTAGAGATGACCGTTATGAACGAAGAACATCACAGAGAAGCAAGGATTTGGAAAGGAAGGACAAGTCATCAAAGAGCTACACAAAACAAAGACATCAAGCTCATGTTGGTGAATGGGTATCCAGCTCCGACTCCGACAATCACTCCGAAAGAAGTTATCACTCCGACTCCGAATATACTCAAGATGAAGGTGTTGCTGGTCTAACACTTGTGTCAACCAACTCCGACGACATATCTGACTCACCAAATGAAGGAATTGGAAGATGCTTCATGGCTAAAGGCCCAAAGGTATCACACCCCGAGTATGTTGATTTCAATAATGATGAAGATGATTTGATAGGTGATGATGATTTACTTGTTGACAACTCTAGCTATAAAAACTATGATGAACTTGCTATTAATCATGCTAATCAAGATAAAACGAATGACAATGATAAGAAGGAGATTGAGCGTCTAACTAAAGAACTAAACACTCTTAAGTTAGGTCATGAAACTACCTTGGAAGATCATCGAGAACTTTTAAAGACTCATGAGAAACTACGCTTTGAAAAGCTCAATCTTGATCAAGAGCATGAGTTCTTAAAAGCGATCAATGATGATATTCGCAAGAAAAGTTCCTCTTCCATTGCCAAGCGTTTTCTCTTGTCTACTTACATGCCAGAAGTTAAATCTAGCAACAAGAGTAAGGAAGATTCTTCCTCTAGTAGTAACAACAATCATGCTAAATCCAATGTTGTTGCTTCTAATAGTTCTCTTGATTCCACTAATGATTCTCTTAGCCAAGTTACACTTGAGCAAGAAAATAGCTTATTGAAGGGAATTATAGAGAAAGGTGTTTACAAGAGTCTTGCCAGAAGTAAGCAATTTGAGGAAATTGTACGCAAGCAAGGAAGACACCGGAAGAATCAAGGTGTTGGTTTTGAACGAAAGTTCAATGCCAATGGAGTTGAGTGGGAAGAAGATCAATACCCCAAGACGAAGTTTGTTCCTCAACAAGAGAAGTATGATCCTACTTCTTTCCAAGGAACACAAGCTCAAGATGATCTTCCACCACAAGACCACGAGCTAAAAGGCAAGGACAAGCTTCAAGAGGGGATTGATGCATTTGAAGAAGCACCTAAGGCCTTGGTCAAGTGGGTTCCCAAGACTACATCAAGTTCCACTTCATCAAGTATGACTAGAACTCCAAGGATTCCCATCAAGATGGTATGGATCCCTAATAAGAAGAACTAGAGAGTTCTTGAGGGTGACTCCACCAACACACTTCACTCTTATCATTTTGGCAAGGACAAGTGCAAACAACTTCCATATCTTGCACTAGTTCAAGGAGTCACAAACCCTCTTGTTGGTAAGACAAGGGACAAGGTAACCTAATGCATTCATGGACATCATCTCATGTGGATATCACTCTATGTCTATGGATATCCTTGTTTGTTCCTTGTGGGACTAACCCGTGTAGGTATTGAAAGTGCAACTCACTCCAAAGGATTGCTCTGAATGATCTACATCAACATTGAGCATCTACATCTTCAACACCTACATGAAGTCATCATCGACAAAACCCAAGGTTAGTTCATCCCTCTTAGGGGGGATATCACATCTAGGGGGAGCTTTACTCTAATCAATTGAGCTAAAGAAACTCTAATGATGTGAGCACAACAATGCTTTATGTAAAAGTGGTAACCCCACTTGTGCTTAAACGATGAGTATGACCTACGATCAAATGTTCTCATTTGACTCCTAAGTCAATATACTCATATATAGATGACCTAGTCATCGCCAAATTGCTTGATAGATGCTAGAGTGATTGTGCATGCTTTGTCACATATTTCATTTGCCATTTTATTGTGTGAGCATGTTGGATGCATATTTTACTCATTTGAGGACATCCATTTGTTGCTTTGATCATTTGGCTTTTTCTCTTTTGCCAAATGGATGGACAAGAATGCCTAAGAACTCCCTCTAGCTATCTATGATTTTCTCGTCTCAAACTCTATTCATGCTACATCACAAAGTTTGATCAAGTCAGATTCGAACCACTCTGTGTGAGTAGCAGTTGGAGTCCCCGATTCGTCATAGACTTAAATTTCCAAAACCTCTTTGTGCATTTAGGTATGACCGAGTCATCCATTTCGGTCACACCGAGTTCGGTAAGTTGATCTAGGTTTTCAATCTCAGTGCAACCGATTTGAACTTTTCGGTCACACTGAGTTGCAGTAACCGCTTGCGATTCTGCATCTCGGTGCCACCGAGTTGTTCCACTCGGTCATACTGGCAGGGTCGGGATATATAAACCCACGGGTGAGATTTTGGAAATTTCTTCGAAACCTCTCAGCCGCGCATATCCTGCTCTGCTGCCTCGGGTCTCCGGATCGTCTTCTCGCCGCCAGCAACCTCCCGCTGCTGGTTTCCATCACCGTCAACAGAATTCTGCCCCTCCACTGTCGTCGTAGAAAACTCCGCCGAACTAGGGTACGAGTTCGATCCTTTGTGCTATTCTTTTAACTCCGATTCGTAGCACATTACTTTGCCATGATCATGACGTATGCAATCAACCCATCCACTAAAAACATCCTTTAGATTAGATTGGATTTGAAAATTTAGGGTTAGGTCTCCGCAAGACTCATCTCGGACCGACCGAATTGTAGAAATCGGTCTCATCGATTTGGCTTAGGCCATAGCTCGTGCATTTCTGGACTGACTAAAAATTGCAAATCGGTGTGATCGAGTTCGATTCTTTGTGAAACCCTAGCAGTCTCGGTGCCACCGAACTGTGACTCGGTCTGACCGAGTTCACTAATCTAGATTCCAAAAGCTGCTTCGGTATCACCGAGTTTACAAATTGGTAGCTCCGAAATACTTTCTGTGAAGAACTAAAACTAAGTTTTTAAGTCATCTGTTTTGCAAAAACTCTGCACTTTGTGATGCTCATCCACTCTACCTCATCTATATCTATTCACAGGGTCTGCTATCAGTAAGTTTGCAGAGATGTCTGACCAGAGTGACAGCCATAATAGGTCTGAAGAACAAGTGCAATTGAGTGAGGGCACTAGTCCCTCTAGCACTTCTGATGATGGCAGCAGGAGCACACCAAGTAACTTGCCCAAAGCAGCCACCAGGTCAAGGAAGAAGAAAACCTCAGATTCTGAAGATGAGGACTATGTAGCTGTTGAGGAGGAAGTCAGCTCCAAGAAGAAGGTGCTGAAGAAAGAATATGGGGTCAGCTGCCACAACTAAGCCTGGCTTGCACAAGAAGGCCCCTGCCAAGCGGGTGCAAACCTTAAAAGTTAGAGCCTCAACTGCTGAAACCTCCAAGCCAACTGGAGAGGTTGCTGGAGAGGGAAAGAAGAGAAAAGAAAGGGTCAAGAAGACCACTGCCAGAGTGCTTGGTAGATCCTCCATTATGAGAGATCCAGAAGAAGAGGAGGAGGAAGAGGATGCTGCTCCAGCTCCCAAGTCTCAGAAGCTCATGGGAGATGCTATCAGATTAGCGGCTACTCCATCTAAGCCCAAGTCTGCTCCCAAAGCTCAAGCTCAGAAACCCCCAAAGCCCAAGAGAAATACCAGGAGTATACCTGCTGAGGAGAAGAACAAGGCCCCAGTGCCTGAAGCTGAAGAAGAGGAAGATTATTCACTTGTTTTGAGGAAGTTGAAGCCCCAAAACTCCTGACCATAATGATGCTCATCCAGTCGCTGAGGACATGCACATCAGAAAGGATGCTGAACTAAGATTGTGGAGACAGTCTGATCCCTATGCTGTTAGGAGGAGGACTGTAGTTGACTACAGGTTCCATACAAAGGAATAGCAAGACTTCTATGAGACTATTTTGCTTGACAAGAAGCCCATTGTTTGTGACATGAAATGGGTGGATTGGGAATACATCCAGGAGAATGAAGATCACTGCCCAGGAGTATATGATAGCTTCAAGGCATGTGGAGTAGATGAATTTGTTGGACAGAAGCTCACCAAATGGAATGATGAGCTGATCATGTAGTTTTACTCCACTGGCCACTTCTATCTAGATGGGAGGATAGTTTGGATGTCTGAAGGTACAAGTTACCAATCCACCGTTGAAGAATGGGCCAAGCTAATCAATGCCCCTGAAGAACATGAAGATGACTTGGATGTGTATGCCAAGAAAAAGAAGGATCACAACTCCATGGCAAACATGTACAAAGAGATCCCTGATAAAGCTTTGGACACTCACAAGCTTGGATCTGTACATTTCCTACTGTCTAGTCTGCCTACTATTAACTAGATCTTAAGGCACACATTGCTACCCAAGTCAGAAGATCACAAGATGATCAGAGGACATTCTATCAACCTGCTACAACTTTTTGATGTCCCTCAAAAATTCAAAGTTATGAGTTTTATTGTAGAAACAATCAAGAGGACATCTGCTGATCAAAAGAGAAGTTGTGGGTATGCTCCACATATTCAGAAGCTCATCAATTCTAAGATGGGCACATGAATTTATTTGCTAGACAAGGAGCATCTACCCTTACGTCCTGAATTTGAAGAAAACACTGTTGTGATGAATGAGGAGGAACCATCATCAGTTCAAGTCCAGGAGAAGAGAGCCAAAGCAAAGCCTGAGAAAGCTGCAAGGATGCCAAGCGCAGAAGAAGCATCTCAAGTTTTCCTCAAGACAAAACAAGATCAATTAGGCTATCTGATTCAAGCTACACTGAGGATTGAGAAGGGCTTGGCCACCCTGACTCAGAATCAGGAGAGCCTGGAGAAGATTGTTGAGACAAAATTCTATGATCTTGATCTGAAGGTAACTGAGATTCAGACTGCAGTTGAGCAGCTTCAGGAGAAAGCAGAGGAGAGGAGTGGCAAGGCAACTACTGATGCTTTTCAGCGCGTGCTACGAGGTCCGAGGTCTGCTGCAGTGCCAGTTTCAGATGCTAGAGCTACAGTGTCAGCACTAGCAGCTACAGCTCCAGTGCCACCTCCAGCACCTACTCGACCAGCTCCAACTACAATGACTGATGCCTTCGTCCTTGGAGTTCTCTCTACACCACCTCCTGAAGACCAAGCCTGAGAGACGCATAACACTACGCATTTTCGAACTTTTTGGTAACTTATTGCCAAAGGGGGAGAAATATGTCTAGATCATAGGCTTCGAGAGAGAGTGTGTTGTTTTTTATCTCTCTTGCTTTTGGTTGAACTTTTTATTGCGTGAGATACTTTATGTCCTTGTGAGATACTTGTGTGATCATGTGATTGATCATTTTCTACCTTAATGCTTGTTTGGATGATACTATCTTTTATATCTCATATATGATCATTCACTTGCTTGGTGATGAGTGCATGCTTTTAATTTCTATCATTTTGAGCGCTCCACCAAGATGTATGTGACATGGAAGAGAAACCCATGATAGTAATCGATTGTGCATTTGCATTCAAAAGCAAATTTTAAATAATGCACAAATTTAGGAGGGGCTCTTGCTTATCACATACTTCTCAAAGCGACGATGTTTTTCAATGTTATGATCATTTGTCGAAGCTTTGATCTATATGTTGTCATCAATTACCAAAAAGGGGGAGATTGAAAGTGCAACTATCCCTGGGTGGTTTTGGTAATTCCTAACAACATATAGCTCATTGAGCTAATGCTATTTAAGATAAACATTTCAGGAAAGCTCAATGATTGGCATGGCATGGATTAGAAAGTGGACTCCTCAAAATGCTAAGGACAAAATGTTGGCTCAAGCTCAAAGCACAAGACTCTACATTTTACCTTTAGTGATCCAAGATCACATTGAGTCCATAGGAAAAGCTAATACTATTAAAAGGGATGAGGTGTTGCTTAATGAGTTAATTGCTCAAAATGCTTAGTGATATGCTCCAAAAACCCTCAACTACTTTCTCATATCCACATATGTCCCAAACGGAAAGTCAAACTCGGCCCCACCGAAATATTCTATCCGGCACCACCGAGTTCTCTTGACATAGCCACTGCCACAAACCCTAGTCACTTCGGTCTCACCGATAGGGATCTCGGTCTCACCAAGATGGGATTTCAAACTCTCTGTTTCCCTTCGTAACGTTTTGGTGCAACCGAGATGAGCGATCGGTCCCACCAAGATTGCAATGCAAACTCTCTGTTTCCCCTTCGCAACGTTTCGGTCTAACCGAGATGAGCGAATCGGTCCCACCGAGTTTGCCTGACCAACTCTCTGTTTGTCTATTACCAAAATCGGTCTCACCGAGTTTGTGTAATTGGCCTCACCGAGATTACGTTATGCCCTAACCCTAATGGAATCGGTCCCACCGAGTTGACATGTCAGTCCTACCGAAAATCCTAAAGTTCACATTTTGAAGTAAATCGGTCTGACCGAGTTTTATAATTCGGTCACACCGAGTTTTATAATTCGGTCACACCGAGTTTGGTGATTTGTGTGTAACGGTTAGATTTTGTGTGGAGGCTATATATACCCCTCCACCCACTCTTCATTCAAGGAGAGAGCCATCAGAATATGCCTACACTTCCAACATATATTTTCTGAGAGAGAACCACCTACACTTGTGTTGAGGTCAAGATATTCCATTCCAACCACATAAATCTTGATCTCGAGCCTTCTGAAGTTGCTTTCCACTCAAATCACCTTTCTACCAAATCCAATCCTATGAGAGAGAGCTGAGTGTTGGGGAGACTATCATTTGAAGCACAAGAGCAAGGAGTTCATCATCAACACACCATCTATTACCTTTTGGAGAGTGGTGTCTCCTAGATTGGTTAGGTGTCACTTGGGAGCCTCCGTCAAGATTGTGGAGTTGAACCAAGGAGTTTGTACGGGAAAGGAGATCGTCTACTTCTCTAAGATCTACCCTAGTAAGGCAAGTCCTTCGTGGGCGATGGCCATGGTGGGATAGACAAGATTGCTTCTTCGTGGACCCTTCATGGGTGGAGCCCTCCGTGGACTCGCGCAACCGTTACCCTTCGTGGATTGAAGTCTCCATCAACGTGGATGTACGATAGCACCACCTATCGGAACCACGCCAAAAATCTCCGTGTCTACATTGCATTTGGTCCCTCCAAACTCCTCCCTTTACCTTCTTATGCAATTGTTTACATTCCGCTGCTATACTCTTAGAATTGCATGTGTAGGTTGATTACTTGAATTGTGCTAAGTTGCTAAAATCTGCCAAGACTTAAAATTGGGAAAATGCTAGATTTTTATTTGGTCAAGTAGTCTAATCACCCCCCTCTAGACATACTTTCGATCCTACACTTGGGGATGCTACTTTTGCTATGTATACTACTTGTTGCAATGATCATGATTGGGGTGATTCTTCTGATGATCTTGAAAATTTATGTAAGCCCCATGATGAATATGAGATTGGTAACAGTGTTTGCAATAATATTGAAAGTGGGTTTGGAAGAGTGTCAACATTAGATCCCACATATTTGGAGAATGTTCAATCTTATGGTATTTTTGATAAAAGTGGGTTTGGAGAGGTCATGACTTTAGTTAATGATATTCCCACTATTTTGGAAGAGTGTCAACTTTGCATGCATGGGGATCATGTTGAAAATATTTTATGTGATAGCTATTTTGTTGAATTTGCTTATGATCCCACATGTAATTATTATGAGAGAGGAAAATATGATTGTAGAAATTTTCATGTTACTAAATTACCTCTCGTTATGTTGAGATTGCTATTGTTTCTTTCCGCTTCCTTGCATATGCTAGTTTTTGCTTGTTTGTTTTCCTATAAGATGCGTATGCATAGGATGTATGTTAGACTTAGATATGTTTGTCACGTGTTTCATGATGCTCCCTTTGTGCTTCAATTCTTGTCTTTCATGTGAGCATCATTGAAATTATCAATGCCTAGCTAGGGGCGTTAAACGATAGCGCTTGTTGGGAGGCAACCCAATTTTATTTTTGTTTCTGTTTAGTAATAAATAATTCATCTAGCCTCTGTTTAGATGTGGTTTTATGATTTTAATTTGTGTTTGTGCCAAGTAGAACTTTTGGGAAGTCTTTGCGATCTTGCTATAAACAAACAAAAACTTTAGTGCTCACGAGATTTGCTGCCTTTTTTTTACTGGAGAGTGTGATTAGGTTGATTCTTTTTGCAGATGATTAATCGACAAACTCCTGACGTCCAGAAATTTTTGGGGTTACAGAAGTATTCGAAACCTATAGATTACTATAGATTGTTCTATTTTTGATAGATTTTGTTTTTCGTGTGTTGTTTGCTTATTTT
>NC_041388.1:370906121-370931831 GCF_002162155.2 Triticum dicoccoides | reverse complement strand
TATGAACCATAGAGAAGTTGGAATATAGTAGGTTTAACACCAATATAAATAAAGAATGAGTTCATTACAGTACCTTGAAGTTTTCTTATACTAAGGGAGCTCATGAGATTTTATGTTGAAGTTTTGTGTTGTGAAGTTTTCAAGTTTTGGATAAAGATTTGATGGATTTTGGAATAAAGAGTGGCATGAGCCTAAGCTTTGGGATTCCCAAGGCACCCCAAGGTAAAATTCAAGGACAACCAAAAGTCTAATCTTGGGGATGCCCCAGAAGGCATCCCCTCTTTCTTCTTTGTCTATCGGTAACTTTACTTGAGGCTATGTTTTTATTCACCACATGATATGTGTTTTGCTTGGAGCGTCTTGTATGATTTGAGTCTTTGCTTTTTAGTTTACCACAATCATCCTTCATGTACACACCTTTTGGGATAGACACACATGAATCGGAATTTATTAGAATACTCTATGTGCTTCACTTATATCTTTTGAGCAAGATAATTTTGCTCTAGTGCTTCACTTATATCTTTTTAGAGCACAGTGGTGGTTTTATTTTATAGAAATTATTGATCTCTCATGCTTCACTTATATTATTTTGAGAGTCTTATAGAACAACATGGTAATTTGCCTTGGCTATAAAATTAGTCCTAATATGATAGGCATCCAAGATGGGTATAATAAAAACTATCATAAAAAGTGCATTGAATACTATGAGAAGTTTGATACTTGATGATTGTTTTGAGATATGAAGATGGTGATATTAGAGTCATGCTAGTTGAGTAGATGTGAATTTGACAAATACTTGTGTTAAAGTTTTTGATTCCCGTAGCATGCACATATGGTGAACCATTATGTGATAAAGTGATACGTCTCCAACGTATCTATAATTTTTTTATTGTTCCATGCTATTATATTATCAACCTTGGATGTTTTATATGCATTTATATGCTATTTTATATGATTTTTGGGACTAACCTATTAACCTAGAGCCCAGTGCCAGTTTCTGTTTTTTTCCTTATTTAAGAGTGTCGCGGAAAGGAAAATCAAACGGAGTCCAATTGACCCGAAACTTCACGGAACTTATTTTTGGACCAGAGAAGGCCATGGAGTAAAAGGGTTGGGCCAGAAGAGTCCCGGACTGCCCACGAGGGTGGGGGGTGCTCCCACCCCCCTGAGCGCACCTCCCTACCTCGTGGACAGCCCGGAGACCACCCTGACTCGACTCCAACACCTCTTATATAACCCAAAACTTCCAGAAAGAAACCTAGATCGGGAGTTCCGCCGCTAGAAGCCTCCGTAGCCACCGAAAACCAATCTAGACCCATTCCGGCACCCTGCCGGAGGGGGAATCCCTCTCCGGTGGCCATCTTCATCATCCCAGCGCTCTCCATACGAGGAGGGAGTAGTTATCCCTCGGGGTTGAGGGTATGTACCATTAGCTATGTGTTTGAACACCTCTCTCTCTCTCTCGTGTTCTTGATTTGGCACGATCTTGATGTCTCGCGAGCTTTGCTATTATAGTTGGATCTTATGATGTTTCTCCCCCTCTACTCTCTTGTGATGAATTAAGTTTTCCCTTTGAAGTTATCTTACCGGATTGAGTCTTTAAGGATTTGAGAACACTTGATGTATGTCTTGCATGTGCTTATCTGTGGTGACAATGGGATACCACGCGATCCACTTGATGTATGTTTTGGTGATCAACTTGCAAGTTCTATGACCTCGTGAACTTATGCATAGGGGTTGGCACACATTTTTGTCTTGACTCTCCGGTAGAAACTTTGGGGCACTCTTTGAAGTTCTTTGTGTTGGTTGAATAGATGAATATGAGATTGTGTGATGCATATCGTATAATCATACCCACTGATACTTGAGGTGACATTGGAGTATCTAGGTGACATTAGGGTTTTGGTTGATTTGTGTCTTAAGGTGTTATTCTAGTACGAACTCTATGATAGATTGAACAGAAAGAATAACTTTGTGTTATTTTACTACAGACTCTTGAATATATCGATCAGAAAGAATAACTTTGAGGTGGTTTCATACCCTACAATAATCTCTTCATTTGTTCTCCGCTATTAGTGACTTTGGAGTGACTCTTTGTTGCATGTTAAGGGATATTTATATGATCCAATTATGTTATTATTGTTGAGAGAACTTGCACTAGTGAAAGTATGAATCCTAGGCCTTGTTTCCTAGCATTGCAATACCGTTTTCGCTCACTTTTACCACATGCTACCTTGCTGTTTTTATATTTTCAGATTACAAAAACCTATATCTACTATCCATATTGCACTTGTATCACCATCTCTTTGCCGAACTAGTGCACCTATACAATTTACGATTGTATTGGGTGTGTTGGGCACACAAGAGACTCGTTGTTATTTGGTTGTATGGTCGTTTGAGAGAGACCATCTTCATCCTACAAACCTCTGCACTTGGAGGCCCAACAACGTCTACAAGAAGAAGGTTGTATAGTAGACATCAAGCTCTTTTCTGGCGCCGTTGCCGGGGAGGTTAGAGCTTGAAGGTATATCTTTAGATCTTGCAATCGAATCTTTTAGTTTCTTGTTTTATCACTAGTTTAGTCTATAGAAGAATACTACAAAAAATGGAATTAAGGTTGCCTCATATGCTTCATCTTTTTAATGTCTTTCGTGAAAATAAGGATTCCGATAATTGTGCCAAAGTGTTAGAAGAAGAATGTATTTAAATGTTTGGCACTAAATCTTTGGATGATGAGCATGATTGCAATGTTGTTAGTATTAATTATTTGAATATCCATGATGCTAATGATATGCAAAACCACAAGCTTGGGGATGCTATGTTTGATGAAGATGATATTTTTGTCCCCCAAGTTTTGATGAGGAAATTTATTTTGATGATAGCATGCCTCCTATTTATGATAATTATATTGATGAAAGTGGGTTTGGAAGAGTGTCAACTTTAGGAAGTAATGATCCCACTATTTTGGAGGGTGTTGAATCTTATTGTGATAATTATGAAAGTGGATTTGGAGAGGTCATGACTTTATTTAGTGATGAATCCACTATTTCGGAAGAGGTTCCAATTGATTATGAGAACAAAGTTACTATCTATGATGATTATTGTGATGACATGTATACTATAAAGAACAATGATAACCATGAAACTTGTCATCTTGATTTTAATTTTCAATTGGATTATGCCTCACGTGATAGTTATTTTGTTGAGGTTGCTCCCACTATTATGAATGAGAAGAGTTTTGCTTGTGTGGTGAGTAGTAAATTTTCTATGCTTGTAGATCATGAAAAGAATGCTTTATGTGATGGTTATATTGTTGAATTCATTCATGATGCTACTGAAAATTATTATGAGGGAGGAACATATGCTTGTAGGAATTGCAATAATATCAAGTTTCCTCTCTATGTGTTGAAAATCTTGAAGCTATTCTTGCTTTGCCTTCCTATGCAAGTTGATTCTTGTTCCAACAAGTTGTTTGCTCACAAAATCCTTATGAATAGGAAGTGGGTTAGACTTAAATGTTCTAGTCATATTCTTCATGATGCTCTCTTTATGTTTCAATTCTTATCTTTTATGTGAGCATCATTGAAATCATCATGCCTAGCTAGGGGCGTTAAACGATAGCGCTTGTTGGGAGGCAACCCAATTTTATTTTTGTTCTTTGCTTTTTGCTCCTGTTTTGTAATAAATAATTCATCTAGCCTCTATTTATATGTGGTTTTATGTTTTAATTAGTGTTTGTGCCAAGTAGAACCTTTGGGAAGACTTGGGTGAAGTCTTTGCGATCTTGCTGTAAAAAACAGAAACTTTAGCGCTCACAAGATTAGCTGCCATTTTTTTTACTGAAGAGTGCGATTAGGTTGATTCTTTTTGCAAATGATTAATAGACAAATTCCTCAGGTTCACCAATTTATTTCAGAATTTTTGGGGTCACAGAAGTATACGTTTGATACAGATTACTACAAACTGTTCTGTTTTTGACAGATTCTGTTTTTATTGTGTTGTTTGCTTATTTTAATGAATCTATGAGTAGTATCGGAGGGTATGAACCATAGAGAAGTTGGGATACATTATATATTACACCAATATAAATAAAGAATGAGTTCACAACAGTACCTAAGTGGTGATTTATTTTCTTATACTAACGGAGCTTATGTGTTTTCTGTTAAGTTTTGTGTTGTGAAGTTTTCAAGTTTTGGGTAAAGATTCGATGGACTACGGAATAAGGAGTGGCAAGAGCCTAAGCTTGGGGATGCCCAAGGAACCCCAAGGTATTATTCAAGTACAACCAAGAGCCTAAGCTTGGGGATGCCCCGGATGGCATCCCCTCTTTCGTCTTCGTTCATCGGTAACTTTACTTGGAGCTATATTTTTATTCACCACATGATATGTGTTTTGCTTGGAGCGTCATTTTATTTTCTTTAGTTTTGCTTTCTGTTTGAATAAAATACCAAGATCTGAAATTATTAAATGTTAGAGAGTCTTCACATAGTTTCATAATTATTCGACTACTCATTGATCTTCACTCATATCTTTCGGAGTAGTTTGTCATTTGCTCTAGTGCGTCACTTACATCCTTTTAGAGCACGGCGGTGGTTTTATTTTGAAGAAATATATGAACTCTCGTGCTCCACTTATATTATTTTGAGAGTCTTTAGAACAACATGGTAGTTTGCTTTGGTTATGAATTTAGTCCTAATATGATAGGCATCCAAGAGGGATATAATAAAAACTTTCATGTAGAGTGCATTGAATACTATGAGAAGTTTGATACTTGATAATTGTTTTGAGATATAAAGATGGTGATATTAGAGTCGTGCTAGTTGAGTAATTGTGAAATTTAGAAATACTTGTGTTGAGGTTTGCAAGTCCCGTAGCATGCACGTATGGTAACCGTTGTGTGACAAATTTGAAGCATGAGGTGTTCTTTGAGTGCCTTCCTTATGAGTGGCGGTCGGGGACGAGCGATGGTCTTTTCCTACCAATCTATCTCCCTAGGAGCATGCGCGTAATGCTTGGTTTCTGATGACTTGTAGATTTTTGCAATAAGTATGTGAGTTCTTTATGACTAATGTTGAGTCCATGGATTATACGCACTCTCACCTTTCTATCATTGCTAGCCTCTTCGGTACCGTGCATTGCCCTTTCTCACCTCGAGAGTTGGTGCAAACTTCGCTGGTGCATCCAAACCCCGTGATATGATACGCTCTATCACACATAAACCTCCTTATATCTTCCTCAAAACAACCACCATACCTACCTATTATGGCATTTCCATAGCCATTCCGAGATATATTGCCATGCAACTTTCCACCGTTCCGTTCATCATGACACACACCATCATTGTCATATTGCCTTGCATGATCATGTAGTTGACATCGTATTTGTGGCAAAGCCACCATGCATAATTTATCATACATGTCACTCTTGATTCATTTCCCATCCCGGTACACCACCGGAGGCATTCATATAGAGTCATATTTTGTTCTAGTATTGAGTTGTAATCATTGAGTTGTAAATAAATAGAAGTGTGATGATCATCATTAATAGAGCATTGTCCCAAAAAAAGAGAAAGGCCAAATGAAAAAAAGGCCAAATAAATAAATAATAATAATAATAAAAATAATAAAGGGACAATGCTACTATCCTTTTTCCACACTTGTGCTTCAAAGTAGCACCGTGGTCTTCATGATAGAGGGTCTCTTGTTTTTTCACTTTCATATACTAGTGGGAATTTTTCATTACATAACTTGGCTTGTATATTCCAACAATGGGCTTCCTCAAATGCCCTAGGTCTTCGTGAGCAAGCAAGTTGTATGCACACCCACTTAGTTTCTTTTGTTGAGCTTTCATACATTTATAGCTCTAGTACATCCGTTGCATGGCAATCCCTACTCCTCGCATTGACATCAATTTATGGGCATCTCCATAGCATGTTGATTAGCCGCGTCAATGTGAGACTTTCTCCTTTTTTCTCCTCCACACAACCCCCATCATTATATTTTATTCCACCCATAGTGCTATGTCCATGGGCCGCGCTCATGTATTGTGTGAAAGTTGAAAAAAGTTTGAGATTACTAAAGTATGAAACAATTGCTTGGCTTGTCATCGGGGTTGTGCATGATGGGAGCATTTTTGTGTGACGAAAATGAAGCATAGCCAAACTATATGATTTTGTAGGGATAAGCTTTCTTTGGCTATGATATTTTGATAAGACATAATTGCTTGGTTAGTATGCTTGAAGTATTATTATTTTAATGTCAATACTAAACTTTTGTCTTGAATCTTATGGATCTGAATATTCTTGCCACAATAAAGAAAATTACATGGATAAATATGTTAGGTAGCATTCCACATCAAAAATTCTATTTTTATCATTTACCTACTCGAGGACGAGCAGGAATTAAGCTTGGGGATGCTTGATACGTCTCCAACGTATCTATAATTTTTTATTGTTCCATGCTATTATATTATCAACCTTGGATGTTTTATATGCATTCATATGATATTTTATATGATTTTTGGGACTAACATATTAACCTAGAGCCCAGTGTCAATTTCTGTTTTCCCTTGTTTTAGAGTATCGCAGAAAAGGAAAATCAAACGGAGTCCAATTGACCTGAAACTTCATGGAACTTATTTTTGGACCAGAAGAAGGCCATGGAGTAAAAAGAGTTGGGCCAGAAGAGTCCCGGGCTGCCCACGAGGGTGGGGGCGCGCCCACCCCCCTGGGCGTGCCTCCCTACCTCATGGACAGCCCGCCGCTAGAAGCCTCCGTAGCCACCGAAAACCAATCTAGACACGTTCCGACACCCTGCCGGAGGGGAAAATCCCTCTCCGGTGGCCATCTTCATCATCCCGGCACTCTCCATGACGAGGAGGGAGTAGTTTTCCCTCGGGGCTGAGGGTATGTACCAGTAGCTATGTGTTTGAACTATCTCTCTCTCGTGTTCTTGATTTGGCACGATCTTGATGTATCGCGAGCTTTGCTATTATAGTTGGATCTTATGATGTTTCTCCCCCTCTACCATCTTGTGATGAATCGAATTTTCCCTTTGAAGTTATCTTATCGGATTGAGTCTTTAAGGATTTGAGAACACTTGATGTATGTCTTGCATGTGCTTATCTGTGGTGACAATGGGATATCATGTTATCCACTTGATGTACGTTTTGATGATCAACTTGCGAGTTCCGTGACCTCGTGAACTTATGCATAGGGGTTGGCACACGTTTTTGTCTTGACTCTCCGGTAGAAACTTTGGGGCACTCTTTGAAGTTCTTTTGTGTTGGTTGAATAGATGAATCTGAGATTGTGTGATGCATATCGTATAATCGTACCCACGGATACTTGAGGTGACATTAGAGTATCTAGGTGACATTAGGGTTTTGGTTGATTTGTGTATTAAGGTGTTATTCTAGTATGAACTCTATGATAGATTGAACAGAAAGAATAGCTTCGTGTTATTTTACTACGGACTCTTGAATAGATCGATCAGAAAGAATAACTTTGAGGTGGTTTCGTACCCTACAATAATGTCTTCATTTGTTCTCCGCTATTAGTGACTTTGGAGTGACTCTTTGTTGCATGTTGAGGGATATTTATATGATCCAATTATGTTATTATTGTTGAGAGAACTTGCACTAGTGAAAGTATGAACCCTAGGCCTTGTTTCCTAGCATTGCAATACCGTTTTCGCTCACTTTTACCACTTGCTACCATGCTGTTTTTATATTTTCAGATTACAAAAACCTATATCTACTATCCATATTGCACTTGTATCACCATCTCTTCGACGAACTAGTGCACCTATACAATTTACGATTGTATTGGGTGTGTTGGGGACACAAGAGACTCTTTGTTATTTGGTTGCAGGGTTGTTTAAGAGAGACCATCTTCATCCTATGCCTCCCACGGATTGATAAACCTTAGGTCATCTACTTGAGGGAAATTTGCTACTATCCTACAAACCTCTACACTTGGAGGCCCAACAATGTCTACAAGAATAAGGTTGTGTAGTAGACATCATGAAGTCGGAGCATGATTTATTTTTGATTGTCTTCCTTATGAGTGGCGGTCGGGGAT
Organism: Triticum dicoccoides; assembly: GCF_002162155.2. Lineage (NCBI taxonomy): Eukaryota > Viridiplantae > Streptophyta > Magnoliopsida > Poales > Poaceae > Triticum > Triticum dicoccoides. Next base: position 370,923,751 of record NC_041388.1, on the reverse strand, counting down.
GAGCGATGGTCTTTTCCTACCAATCTACTCCCCTAGGAGCATGCGCGTAGTACTTTGTTTTGATAACTAATAGATTTTTGCAATAAGTATGTGAGTTCTTATGACTAATGATGAGTCCATGGATTATACACACTCTCACCCTTCCATCATTGCTAGCCTCCCTAGTACCACACAACTTTCGCCGGTACCATAAACCCACCAATTACCTTCCTCAAAACAGCCACCATACCTACCTATTATGGCATTTCCATAGCCATTCCGAGATATATTGCCATGCAACTTACCACCGTTCCGTTTATTATGACACGCTTCATCATTGTCATATTGCTTTGCATGATCATGTAGTTGACATCGTATTTGTGGCAAAGCCACCATTCATAATTATTTCATACATGTCACTCTTGATTCATTGCACATCCCGGTACACCGCCGGAGGCATTCATATAGAGTCATATTTTGTTCTAGTATCGAGTTGTAATTTTTGAGTTGTAAGTAAATAAAAGTGTCATGATCATCATTATTAGAGCATTGTCCCAAGTGAGGAAAGGATGATGGAGACTATGATTCCCCCACAAGTCGGGATGAGACTCCGGACAAAAAAAGGGGGAGAGAGGCCATAAAAAAAGAAGGCCCAAAAAATGAGAGAAAAAGAGAGAAGGGACAATGCTACTATCCTTTTACCATACTTGTGCTTCAAAGTAGCACCATGATCTTCATAAAAGAGAGTCTCCTATATTGTCATTTTCATATACTAGTGGGAATTTTACATTATAGAACTTGTCTTGTATATTCCAATGATGGGCTTCCTCAAAATGCCCTAGGTCTTCGTGAGCAAGCAAGTTGGATGCACACCCACTTAGTTTCTTTTTGAGCTTTCATACACCTATAGCTCTAGTGCATCCATTGCATGGCAATCCCTACTCACTCACATTGATATCTATTGATGGGCATCTCCATAGCCCGTTGATACGCCTAGTTGATGTGAGACTATCATCTCCTTTTGTCTTCTCCACAACCACCATTCTATTCCACCTATAGTGCTATGTCCATGGCTCATGCTCATATATTGCGTGAAGATTGAAAAAGTTTGAGAACACCAAAAGTATGAAACAATTGCTTGGCTTGTCATCGGGGTTGTGCATGGTTTAAATACTTTGTGTGGTGAAGATAGAGCATAGCCAAACTATATGATTTTGTAGGGATAACTTTCTTTGGCCATGTTATTTTGAGAAGAGATGATTGCTTTGTTAGTATGCTTGAAGTATTATTATTTTTATGTCAATAATAAACTTTTGTACTGAATCTTTCGGATCTGAACATTCATGCCATAATAAATAAAATTACATTGAGAATTATGCTAGGTAGCATTCCACATCAAAATTCTCTTTTTTATCATTTATCTACTCGAGGACGAGCATGAATTAAGCTTGTGGATACTTGATACGTCTCCAACGCATCTATAATTTTTGATTGTTCCATGCTATTATATTATCTATTTTGGATGTTTAATGGGCTTTAATTTACCTTTTTATATTATTTTTGGGACTAACCTACTAACCAAAGGCCCAGTGCAAATTGCTGTTTTTTTTGCCTATTTCAGTGTTTCATAGAAAAAAAAATCAAACGGAATCCAAACAGAATGAAACCTTTGGGAGAGTTATTTTTGGAACAAACGTGATCCAGGAGACTTGGAGTGGGCGTCAAGAAAGAAGCGAGGAGGCCACGAGGCAGGAAGGTGCGCCCAGGGGGGTAGGCACGCCCCCACCCTCGTGGGCCCCTCGTAGCTCCAACGACGTACTTCTTCCTCCTATATATACCCATATACCCCGAATACATCCAGGAGCACCACGAAACCCTATTTCCATCGCCGCAACCTTGTGTACCCATGAGATCCCATCTTGGGGCCTTTTCCGGCGCTCTGCCGGAGGGGGAATCGGTCACAGAGGGCTTCTACATTAACACCATAGCCTCTCCGATGATGTGTGAGTAGTTTACCACATACCTTCGGGTCCATAGTTATTAGCTAGATGGCTTCTTCTCTCTCTTTGGATCTCAATACAAAGTTCTCCTCGATTCTCTTAGAGATCTATTCGATGTAATTCTTTTTGCGGTGTGTTTGTCGAGATCTGATGAATTGTGGGTTTATGATCAAGATTATCTATGAACAATATTTGATTCTTCTCTGAAATCTTTTATGCATGATTTAAATATCTTTGCAAGTCTCTTTGAATTATCAGTTTGGTTTGGCCTACTAGATTGATTGTTCTTGAAATGGGAGAAGTGCTTAGCTTTGGGTTCAATCTTGCGGTGTTCTTTCCTAGTGACGGCAGAGGCAGCAAGACACGTATTGTATTATTGCCATCAAGGACAAAAAGATGGGGTTTATATCATATTGCTTGAGTTTATCCCTCTACATCATGTCATCTTGCCTAATGCGTTACTATGTATGAACTTAATACTCTAGATGCATGCTAGATAGCGGTCGATGTGTGGAGTAATAGTAGTAGATGCATAATCGTTTCGGTCTACTTGCCGCGGACGTGATGCCTATATACATGATCATGCCTAGATATTCTCATAAGTATTCGCTTTTCTATCAATTGCTCGACAGTAATTTGTTCACCCACCATAGAATTTGCTATCTTGAGAGAAGCCACTAGTGAAACCTATGGCCCTCGGGTCTATCTTCCATCATATTATTTCCATATCAAATTTCTATTTCTATTACCATTTATTTTGCAATCTTTATTTTCCAATCTATATCATAAAAATACCAAAAATATTTATCTTATTATCTCTATCAGATCTCACTTTCGCTAGTGACCGTGAAGGGATTGACAACCCCTTTATCGCGTTGGCTGCGAGGTTCTTGTTTGTTTGTGCAGGTACTAGATGACTTGCGTGTTACCTCCTACCGGATTGATACCTTGGTTCTCAAAAACTGAGGGAAATACTTACGCTACTGTGCTGCATCACCCTTTCCTCTTCAAAGGAAAACCAATGCATGCTCAAGAGGTAGCAAAAGGCCCCCCCAACCCTAGTCCAATTCAGGTTGGGCTTGGGGGGCGCGCGCCTCCACCTGGCCGCCGCCTCCTCTCTTCCACTAGGGCCCCTGAAGGCCCATTAACCCCCCAGGGGGGTTTCGGTAACCCCCCCGGTACTCCGGAAAATGCCCGAATCTATCCGAAACCATTCCGTGTCCAAACATAACCTTCCAATATATCAATCTTTATGTATCGACCATTTTGAGACTCCTCGTCATGTTCGTGATCTCATCCGGGAGTCCAAACAAACTTTGGTACATCAAATCACATAACTCATAATAAAAATCATCATCGAACGTTAAGCATGCAAACCCTATGGGTTAGAGAACTATGTAGACATGACCGAGACACATCTCCGATCAATAACCAATAGTGGAACCTAGATGCTCATATTGGTTAACAATATATGTTGTTCCCTTTGTCATTGGTATGTTACTTGCCCGAGATTCGATCGTCGGTACCATCATACCTAGTTCAATCTCGTTATCAACAAGTCTCTTTACTCGTTCCGTAATGCATCATCCTGTGGCTAACTCATTAGACACATTGCTTGCAAGGCTCATAGTGACGTGCATTACCGAGAGAGCCCAAAGATACCTCTCCGATACACGGAGTGACAAATCCTAATCTCGATCTATGCCAACTCAACAAACACCACCAGAGACACCTATAGAGCATCTTTATAATCACCCAGTGAAAGTGCAACTATCCCTAGGTGGTTTTGGTAATTATTAACAACATATAGCTCATTGAACTAATACTATTTCAAGATGATCATTTCAGAAAGTTCAATGATTGGCATGGCATGGGTTAAGAATGTGGACCCCTCAAATGCTAAGGACACACATCGGCTCAAGCTCAAGACTCTACTTTTTCATTTTAGTGATCCAAGATCACATTGAGTCCATAGGAAAAGCCAATACTATTAAAAGGGGAAGAGGTGTTGCTTAATGGCTTGCTTGCTCAAAATTCTTAGTGATATACTACAAAAACCCTCAACCACTTTCTCATATCCATGTATGTCCCAAACCAAAAGTCAAACTCGGCCCCACCAAAATGTTCCATCCGGCGCCACCGAGTTCACTTGACATAGCCACTGCCAGAAACCCTAGTCATATCGGTCTACCCGATAGGGATCTCGGTCTCACCGAGATGGGATTGCAAACTCTCTGTTTCCCTTCGTAATGTTTCGGTAAAACTGAGATGAGCTATCAGTCCCACCGAGTTCGCAATGCAAACTCTCTGTTTCCCTTTCGTAATGTTTTGGTCTCACCGAAATGAGCGATTTGGTCTCACCGAGTTTGCCTGACCAACTCTTTGGTTAGCTTATTACCAAAATCGGTCCCACCGAGTTTGTGTAATCGGTCTCACTGAGATTACATTATGTCCTAACCCTAATAGAATAAGTCCCACCAACTTGACATGTAGGTCCCACCAAAATGCCTAACGGTCACATTATGAACTGAATCGGTCTAACCGAGTTTTCTGATTCAGTCCCACCGAGTTTGGTAAATTGTGTGTAACGGTTAGATTTTGTGTGGAGGCTATATATACCCCTCCACCCTTCCTTCATTAGTAAGGAGAGCCATCAAAACGTGCCTACACTTCAGCATTCATTTTTTGAGAGAGAACCACCTACTCATGTGTTGAGACCAAGATATTCCATTCCAACCATATGAATCTTGATCTCTAGCCTTCCCCAAGTTGCTTTCCACTCAAATCATCTTTCCACCAAATCCAAATCAGTGAGAGAGAGTTGAGTGTTGGGGAGACTATCATTTGAAGCACAAGAGCAAGTAGTTCATCATCAACACACAATCTATTACCTTTTGGAGAGTGGTGTCTCCTAGATTGGTTAGGTGTCACTTGGGAGCCTCCAACAAGATTATGGAGTTGAACCAAGGAGTTTGCATGTTAAGGAGATCACCTACTTCGTGAATATCTACCCTAGTGAGGCAAGTCCTTCGTGGGCGATGGACATGGTGGGATAGACAAGGTTGCTTCTTCATGGACCCTTCGTGGGTGAAGCCCTCCGCGGACTCACGCAACCGTTACCCTTCGTGGGTTGAAGTCTCCATCAACGTGGATGTACGATAGCACCACCTATCGGAACCACGCCAAAAATCTCCATGTCTACATTGCGTTTGCTCCCTCCAAATTCCTCCCTTTACCTTCATATGCAAATGTTTTACATTCCGCTGCTATACTCTTAGACTTGCATGTGTAGGTTGATTGCTTGACTTGTGCCAAGTTGCTAAAATCTACCAAGACTTAAAATTGGGAAAAGGCTAGATTTTTATTTGGTCAAGTAGTCTAATCACCCCCCTCTAGACATACTTTTGATCCTACAAGTGGTATCAGAGCTTTGGTCTCCATTTGCCTTGATTTCCATAGCTTTTGGTGATCATAGCCTTGGTTTCACAACCTAGGAGAGTATGGCGTATAGCGAGGGAAATTACCACCGTAGAGGTCCTTACTTTGATGGTACTAATTTTGCTAGTTGGAAGCATAAGATGAAAATGCATATTCTTGGACATAACCCCGCCATTTGGGCTATTGTGTGTATTGGCTTTCAAGGTGAATTCTTTGATGGGAGAGAACCGAACCGTGAAGCCACCGCGGAAGAGTTAAAGATGCTGCAATATAATGCTCAATCTTGCGATATCCTCTTCAACGGATTGTGCCCCGAAGAAGTCAACAAAATCAACCGTCTTGAGAATGCAAAGGAAATTTGTGATACTTTGATAGATATGCACGAAGGTACCGAGTTCGTCAAGGAATCCAAATTGGATGTGCTTCAAAGTCAACTTGACAAGTTCAAAATGAAGGATGGTGAAGGTGTCGTTGAAATGTACTCTAGGCTTGTTCTCATCACAAATAAGATTGCTGGCTTAGGAAGTGAAGAGATGACCGATAGATTCATCATCAAAAAGATCCTAAGAGCCTTGGATGGAAAATATGATACCGTGTGCACATTGATCCAAATGATGCCCAACTACAAAGATCTCAAACCAACGAAAGTCATTGGAAGAATTGTTGCTCATGAGATGTCACTCAAGGATAAGGAAGAGCTTCACAACAAGTCAAGTGGTGCTTACAAAGCCTCATGTGATGCTCCTACATCATCAAGTGAGAAACAAACCTTCAATGAAGAATTGAGCCTAATGGTGAAGAACTTCAACAAGTTCTACAAGAGTAGAAGAAAGGAAAGAAATTCCAAGTCAAGGTCCTACAATGACAAAAGATCTTCGAGTCGTGAACGTAATTGCTACAATTGTGGAAGACCCGGACACTACACCAATGAGTGTACGCTCCCTACAAAAGAAGAGAAGATTCACCCAAAAGGAGAAGTAGAAGAGAAGACTCACCACCAAGAGAGAGAAGGAGTAGAGATGACCGTTATGATAGAATAACATCATGGAGAAGCAATGATTTGGAAAGGAAGGACAAATCATCAAGGAGCTACACAAAACAAAGACATCAAGCTCATGTTGGTGAATGGGTACCCGGCTCCGGCCCCGACAATCACTTCGAGATAAGTTATCACTCCGACTCCGAATATACTCGGTGTTGCTGGTCTAGCACTTGTGTCAACCAACTCCTACGACATATTTGACTCACCAAATGAAGGAATTGGAAGATGCTTCATGGCTAAAGGTCCAAAGGTATCACAACCCGAGTATGTTGATTTCAATAGTGATGAAGATGATTTGTTAGGTGATGATGATCTACTTGTTGACAACTCTAGTGATGAAAACTATGATGAACTTGCTATTAATCATGCTAATAAAGATAAAACGAATGATGATCATAAGAAGGAGATTGAGCGTCTAACTAAAGAACTAAACACTCTTAAGTTAGCTCATGAAACTACATTGGAAAATCATCGAGAGCTTTTAAAGACTCATGAGAAGTTACGCTTTGAAAAGCTCAACCTTGAACAAGAGCATGGGTTCTTAAAAGCAATCAATGATGATCTTCGCAAGAGATGTTCTTCTTACGTTGCCAAGCATTTACTCTTGTCTACTTACATGCCACAAGTTAAATCTAGCAACAAGAGTAAGAAAGATTCTTCTTCTAGTAGTAACAACAATCATGTTAAATCCAATATTGCTACTTCTAGTAGTTCTCTTGATTCCACTAATGATTCTCTTAGCCAGGTTACACTTGAGGAAGAAAATAGCTTATTGAAGGGAATTATAGAGAAAGGTGTCTACAAGAGTCTTGCCGGAAGTAAGAAATTTGAGGAAATTATACGTAAGCAAGGACGGCACCGGAAGAATCAAGGTATTGGTTTTGAACGAAAGTTCAATGCCAATGGAGTTGAGTGGGAAGAAGATCAATACCCTAAGACGAAGTTTGTTCCTCAACAAGAGAAGTATGATCCTACTTCCTTCCAAGGGACACAAACTCAAGATGATCTTCCACGACAAGACCGCAAGCAAAAAGGCAAGGACAAGCTTCAAGAGGAGATTGATGCATTTGAAGAAGCTCCCAAGTCCTTGGTCAAGTGGGTTCCCAATACTACATCAAGTTCTACTTCATCAAGTACGAGTACAACTCCAAGGATTCCCATCACGATGATGAGGATCCCAAAGAAGAAGAACTAGAGAGTTCTTGAGGGTGACTCCGCCAACATAGTTCACTCATATCACTTTGGCGAGAACAAGTGTAAACAACTTCCACATCTTGCACTAGTTCAAGGAGTCACAAACCCTCTTTTTGGTAAGACAAGGGACAAGGTAACCTAATGCTTTCATGGACATCATCTTGTGTGTACATCACTCTATGTCTATGGATATCCTTGTTTGTTCCTTGTGGGACTAACCTGTGTAGGTATTGAAAGTGCAACTCACTTCAATGGATTGGTCCAAATGATCTACATCAACATTGCGCATCCACATCTTCAACATCTACATGAAGTCATTATCGACAAAACCCAAGGTTAGTTCATCCCTTTTAGGGGGGATATCACATCTAGGGGGAGCTTTACTCTAACAATTGAGCTAAAGAAACTCTAAAGGTGTGAACACAACAATGCTTTATGTAAAAGTGGTAACCCCACTTGTGCTTAAACGATGAGTATGACCTATGATCAAATGTTCTCATTTGACTCCTAAGTCAATATACTCATATATAGATGACCTAGTCATCGCCAATTGCTTGATAGATGATAGAGTGTTTGTGCATGCTTTGCCACATATTTCATTTGCCATTTTATTGTGTGAGCATGTTGATGCATATTTTACTCATTCGAGGACATCCACTTGTTGTTTTGATTGTTTGGCGTTTTCTATTTTGCCAAGTGGATGGACAAGAATGCCTAAGAACCTCCTCTAGCTATCTATGCTTTTCTCGTCTCAAACTCTATTCATGCTACATCACAAAGTTTGACCAAGTTAGATTCGAACCACTCTATGTGAGGAGCACTCACAGTCCCCGATTCGTCATAGACTTAAACTTCCAAAACCTCTCTATGAATTTCTGTCTGACCGATCCATCCTTTTCGGTCATACCGAGTTCACTGAGTTGATCTAGGTTTTCAATCTCGTTGCAACTGATTTGAACTTTTCGGTCACACCGAGTTGCAGTAACCACTTGTGATTCTACATCTTGGTGCCACCGAGTTGTCCCACTCGGTCATGCCGACAGGGTCGGAACATATATACCGACGGGTTGAATTTTGGAAACTTCTCCAAAACTCTTCATCCCGCGCGTGTCCTGCTCTGCCGTCTCGGGTCTCCGGATCGTCTCCTTCTCACCAATGACCTCCTGCCGCTGATCTTCGTCGCCGTCAATGGAATTCTGCCCCACCGTTGTCGCCGTAGAAAACTCCCGCTGAACTAGGGTATGAGTTTGACTTTATGTGCTAATTCCTCATTCCGACTCTTAGCACATTGCTTAGCCATGATTCGCACCAAGTATGAGATCAATCTATCCAGAGAAAACTCCCTTTAAGTTAGGTTTGATTTGAAAATTTAGGGTTAGGTCTCCGCCGAACCCATCTCAGACCGACCAAGTTGTAGAAATCGGTCTCACCGATTTGGCTTAGGCCATTGCACATGCGCTTTTCGGTCTGAACGAAAATCGCAAATCGGTGCGACCGAGTTCGATTCTCTGTGAAACCCTAGCAATCTCGGAGCCACCGAACTATGACTCGGTCTGACCGAGTTCACTAGTTCAGACTCAAACATTTGCTTCGGTATCACCGAGTTTAACAAATTGGTAACTCCGAAATGCTTTCTGTGAAGAACTAAAACTAAGTTTTTGACTCATGTGTTTTGCAAAAACTCTACAGTTTGTGATGCTCATCCATTCTACCTTCTACATCTATTCACAGGGTTTGCTGTCGGTGTGCTTGCCAAGATGTCTGACCAGAGTGATAGCCAAAACATATCTGAAGAGAAAATGCAATTGAGTGAGGGCACTAGTCCCCCAAGAAGCTATGATGAGGGTAGCAGGAGCACTCCTAGTAACTTTCCAAAGGCAGCCACCAGAACAAGGAAGAAGAAAACCTTAGATTCTGAAGATGAGGACTATGTGGCTGCTGAGGAGGAAGTTAGCTCCAAAAATAAGGTGCCGAAGAAAGAGTATGGCGTTGCTGCAACAACTAAGCCAAGGTTGAATAAGAAGGCACCTGCAAAAAGAATCCCAATGTCTAAGGCCAGGGCCTCAACTGCTGAAACCTCTAAGCCAACTGGAGAGGCTGCTGGAGAGGGAAAGAAGAGGAAGGAGAGGGTCAAGAAGACCACTGCCAGAGTCCTTGGTAGATCCTCCATAATGAGAGAGCCAGAAGAAGATGAAGAGGAAGAGGATGCTGCACCAGCACCCAAGTCCCAAAAGCTCATGGGAGATGCAATTAGGTTAGGGGCTGCTCCATCAAAGCCCAAAGCTGCTCCCAAGGCTGCTGCTCAAAATCCTTCTAAGCCCAAGAGAAGCACCAGGAATATCCCTGCTGAAGAAAAAACAAGGCCCTAGTGCCTGAAGTTGAAGAAGAAGATGCAGAAGCCCAAGTGGTGAGAAAACTGAGATCAAAGATTCCATAACACAATGACACTCATCCAGTGGTTGAGGACATGGACATATGGAAGGATGCAGGATTGAGACTTTGAGATAGTCTAACCCCTATGCCATGAGGAGGAGGACTGCAGTGGACTACATGTTCCACACCAAGGAACAACAGGATTTCTATGAGACCATTCTGCTTGACAAGAAGCCAATTGTATGTGATATGAAATGGGTCGATTGGGAATTCATTGATGAGAATGAAGACTACTTCCCAGGTGTACATGAAAGCTTCAAAGCTTGTGGAGTTGATGATTTTGTGGGTCAAAAGTTGACCAAATGGAATGATGAGCTCGTTATGCAGTTCTACTCCACTGCTCATTTCTATCCAGATGGCAGAATCGTGTGGATGTCTGAGGGTACGAGGTACCAATCAACTATTGATGAGTGGGCGAAGTTGATCAATGCCCCAAAGGAACATGAGGATGATTTGGATGTGTATGCCAAGAAAAAGAAGGACCACAACTCAATGGCAAATATGTACAAGGAGATCCCCGATAAAGCTTTGGAGACACACAAGCTTGGATCTATGCATTATCTATTGTCTGGTCTGCCTACAATCAACACTATCCTTAGGCATACTCTGTTACCCAAATCTGGAGATCACAAGATGATAAGAGGACATTCAATCAACCTGCTGCAAATATTTGATGTCCCTAAAAAATTCAAGGTCATGAGTCTGATTGTTGAGACAATCAAGAGGACTACAGTAGATCAGAAAAGATCTTGCGGGTATGCTCCACATATTCAGGTGCTCATCAACTCCAAGATGGGCACAAGCACTTACCTGTTGGACAAGGAGCACTTACCTTTGCACCCAGAATTTGAGGATAACATAGTTGTGATGAATGAGAATGAACCTTCATCAGCACAAGCACAAGAGAAGAGAGCTAAGGCAAAGGCAGAAAAGCCTGAGAGGATGCCAAGTGCCAAGGAAGCATCTCAGGTGTTCTTAAAGAGAAAACAAGATCAATTGGGTTATCTGATACAAGCAACATTGAGGATTGAGAAGGGCTTGGCCATCCTGACTCGGAATCAAGAGAGCTTGGAAAGGATTGTTAAGACAAAATTCTATGATCTTGACCTCAAGGTGACTGAGATACAGACTCCAGTCCAGCAGCTCTAGGAGGAAGCTGAGGAGAAGAGACGGAAGACAACTACGGATGCTTTTCAGTGAGTGCCAAGGAGTCAGAGGTCAGCTGCAGTGCCAGTATCAGATACAAGAGCTACTTCATCTGCACCAGCAATGGCTTCAGTACCACCTCCAGCACCTGCTCCACCTGCTCCAACTTCATCCACTGATGCCTTCGTCCTTGGAGTTATATCTACACCACCTCCCGAAGACGAAGCCTGAGAGACGCATAGCACTATGCATTTTTGAACTTTTTGGTAACTTGTTCGGATGTGGGCTCTCTTTAACATATAAATGGAGTCGTAATGCTTAATTGTTGTCCCAAGCGGTCCCATAAACTAGTCAATCCTACAAGCTAACAAATCTTACCGAATAGTTATTGTAAAATAGACATCCATAAAAAATGTTCAACCTCAACAATCTTCAGGATTTCGATCAGCAAAATCCAAAAGGCGAATTTTCCCACCTTCTACAAATAGGGGTATACTAATGGCCAGTTCGGCAACCCTCCAGTCCTCACAAATCAAAAATCTCCACTCCACTAACACATTTTGGAATTTGGTAAAACATTTAGCTGCCAGCTCCACCCCTTCACATGTATATTTACAGAGTTTTGCTCAATGAACAACCGTACCCCATGTTTCCATCGATGTTGGATAGAAAAGGTTACATGGGTAAGGTTGGAAGTTCATTTTGCAAATACATGTACTCAACATATTCAAATAGTAAAAATTTCGCACAAGGGAACTTTGCAAACATTTCAAGCCGATATAGATTTAAATAGCATAAATGTCACAGTGCAATGATATGGCACATATATAATGATCATAAGATTCTTAGGAATTACAAACACTGAGCCAGCTAGAAGGAGCCAAAAGAGTTCACTACAAAAAAAGACACGTCCATGACATTTTGGGCCGAACTAATTTTTTTTCTATCATGCTTTTGACACTTCTATGTCGATAATTGTGACAAAACCCGGTATCATCATAGATGTGGTGGGCTCCTACTTCTATGACAAAAAATCATGACAGAAAATGAGCTTTTCGTCCTGGGCAGGCCGGAGACGCACCTGCATGACATTTTTTGGGCCATACATGACAGAAAAAAATCATGGTAGAAGCGAGGGCGAGGAAAATTTCGGGGAGTTCCCAGTTACGGTGGGTGGTCGGGGCCGAGTGATGCACATAGGTTGCGCGTTTTCTCTCGTATACGTACGCACGTGTGTGTGCGAGGTGTTGGGCTCTAACTGAACCCAGCGAGGCATTCGCTTACTGAACCCAAGTGATTGCACTCATTGGTGCACGTTGGTCCTAAACAAACGGTTTAAAACCCCTTTCCGCGACGGCATCTGGAACTGTCGCCAAGTGAGTGTGGGCGATAGGGGGTCCTTCCCACACGACCCAGAAACCGTCGAGGATATGCCCTCCTGGCACACACGTTTGGCAAAATGAGGTCGTGTGCGACCGGCGAGCACTCAAATACGGAAATACATACAGTAGAGCTAAAAAAATACAATTATACGACGAAATTGTTTCCAGTCACAAGTACATCCCACACAGTCGGTCCCCGCTAAACGTTTCCGTTCGTATGTACATCCCACACAGTTGCTCCAAGGAAAACGTTTCCATTCACAGGTATATCACACACAATTTTCCCGTTAAATCGTTTGGGATAGCGTTGCCATTGCACACGATATTAATAATTTTATCGTTTGCATTATTGAATGCATCAGACACGGCGCATAGAAAGAAACTGTGTGGCAAAGGTTGTCCATCACACACACTTTTTATGTGATAAACGTTTGCGCAAGGTGGCCTAACACAAACAATTTTCAAGAGAAAGTCGTGTGTGTAGTGGAGATTGATCGCACATGTAGTGGATCCTAGAAACGTTTCTGATCTCCACGTATATCATAGACGTTTCGCTTTCGCAAACCGTGTGCAGTGTAATCCCTATTTAATCCATAATTAATCCCTAATTTAAAAATCACATGTTATGAATTTGAAAGTAGGCAATCACTTATTTCATATCCAACCATGTTTATTACAAATATAGGTTCAACCATGAATCCATAATTCAATGCACAGGTACATATACTGAAGAACTACAGAAGCACCAAGTAAAGAATGATGAACCACAGTTGTACTAAAGACTGTAAAGAGAGAGGCAAAAGACATTCTGGTTGCTGGAGAAGGTGAAGCGGAATGTCCATATTGTGCCCTCCTCCACGCGTAAGACGCACACGACTCTAGGCCAACCCCTTGTGATGGCTGCCCGTCCATCCTTCACTGTCTTCATTAAGACTTCTTGATGCTCATTGTAGTCTGGATGAAATACTTTAACCTTCATTGCGTGTCCACCAATCATGTACTTTGCGAGGTAATCTTGAGTGAACTGCTTTGGGAACCACTGGGAACGAAAAACATTCAGACATTGTTGTCTAACAACTCATTATGGGCAGTAAAAAGAGAAGGCTGCAGAGTTTGTAGTTACCATCCTACAGCTCACTGTTGTATTGGATAGAGCATAAACAAATAATTTGGTTGCCACCATTCGTATCTTTTTGCTAATAATCCTTATCAGTTTCCTCACTTGATGCTTGTTCATTAATATCTCATTGCCCCATACGCAAAAAGGGTCGATGCGTGGATCCTTGCCAAGGGCATATGTACCTACAAGCAATAAGTCAATATTAGAAGCTAACTACTGTCCATGCTTGGATCTATATGCACTACATTATGGAACAACGGGGGAGTAGAAGCTGAGGGATGAAGCTAACCTCGGCGGAAAATGGTGGCTACTCCCGTTGTTGTCCTGCATAAGTAGTGGAAAGGCATAATAAGTACAACAATCTTAACATCAAACAAATATAGCAAAGGTAAACAACATCATCTCCAAATGATAGCTTGAATGTGTTGGTTTTAGCATGCTGTTAAAGCAGATATAAAATGGAAGACAATGTTACCGACAACAGGCTTAACAACCATCAAATATTGCAAATCAAACTGGTATTGTTGAAAATGAATAGAACGTAGGTAATGCTTAAACATCGCACTGGATAAATGTGTAAAACTAAAAATAAAGGGCATGTGTTAACTACACCAGGACTAACTGGAACCAAATATAGTTGTTCAAATTGGTATTGATGTAGTCGAGCGCCACAATTCTGACTTGCACATAATGAACCACACATTGTGAATGACTGAAATAAACAAGGCATAAATGACCAGTATAACAACCAAATATAGCCATTGAAAACTGGACAGAGTCTCACTTCAAACAACCTAACAAGCAAATACAGATAAACAGGGCATATGCTTGAAAACTGGACAAATGCTCATTGCAACCAACCTAACAAGCAGATAAAGATAAACAAGGCATCTGCTTGATAGCTGGAGCAATGCTAAAAAAGCAACCTAACAACCAAATATAGATAAACAAGGCATCTGCTTGATAACTGGACAAATGCTAAAAAAAGCAACCTATCAACCAAATACAGATAAACAAGGCATCTGCTTGATAACTGAACAAATACTCACTACAACCAAACTAAGAACCAAATATAAATAAACAAGGCATCTGCTCGATAACTAAAAAAAATGCTCACTCCAACCAACCTAACAACCAAATACAGATAAACAAGGCATCTACTCACTATAAACAACCAAATATAGCCATTCATGAAACTAAAGTGGACAATTCATACTTAAACATCACATAGACCTATTAAACAATACATTTTTGCATAACTGAAATAATTAAACACGGCACAGTTAAAGCACCACACGACAAATGCAACTACAACAAAGGGTACGGGTTGACAAGCTAGAAAAGGTAGTATTTGCTGGTAGAATGTTGCCTCACATTTCATGGACGGGATCCTTCCAGTTGGAAGAGCATAGACCCATGGTGCGCTCTCTGATGTCACAGATGGGCTGTTTCACCTTGGAAGAACCTTCGTGGGTGCCCTCCTCGTGGTCGTGGTCGATGAGATCTGACATGGCAATTGAGGATCCCAAGCCGCCGCTGTAGAAGGTGTCCTTTAGAAGTGACAAAATGGGCTCGATGGCGTATAAAGCTCACAGATCCTTGACCGCTTGGCGGAGGAGATCAGCGGCAGGGCCGTCGAAGAGATCGGCAGTGGTTGAACCAGAGGGGTTGGGGATGGACCACTTAACCTGTGACATGGCCCGCGTGAAGCCATCGGTGTGGACAAGCTTGATGTCGTAGCCATCTTTCCCGAGATACAGTAATACGCTAGCCCGCTGACATGAACCCTTCGGCATGGCAACGTAGTTAACGTCTTCGCCGGCTTCTGCGGCGACATGTTGCTTTGGCATCGACAGGTCGGGGCAAACGGCGGCCACCTCACCAACGTCCATCGGAGAGGCCATGATAAACCTCTTCTTGGCCGAACGCTCGTCGGGCTCCTCGGGATACGTGGTCGAGCTTAGGCTACGACATTCTAGAGTAGGGGATGTGGATCTGGCGGGGAGGGACATCGTGGGCCTCATCTAAAAACTCAGGGGAGTAGGGCGGCGGTATGGGAATCGCTGGATAACCTAAACTTTATTATCTAAGCTAGGAGGAATGGGCAGACCGGCAGGGTTGGCGGCGGCCGCGAGCTAGGGTTCGAAGGGGGAGGGGGGGGGGCGGATGGGGGACTGTGGAGGGGGTGGTGGTGTTTGAGGATATGTCGCAACTATTGAAAATTTTAGTAATGGTGGGTGGAGATGGTGGTGGTCGAGGGAGGGCGACGGTTCAAATGCCTCGGCTGCTAAAATTTCACTATAAGGTCGGTGCTGGAGGAGTGTGGGCGACGGTTGAAGTACGACGGCTACTAAAATTTGGGTAAAGGAATTGATGCGGGGCGGGAGTGCCCAAGATCGCGCACGGTCCAATAACAATATGCGTGTATAATAATAAGGAAAAGTGGCGTCGATATGCCGATTTTTGCAATGCTAAGGCGGGTAGTTTGTTTTTTATATTTCTAGCTAGCTGGTCTATAGCACACGGTTCGTCCTAATTTCCAAATAAACTTACCTGCCTTTAGCTTCGACAGGTGGTGGTTTTACAGTGCACTTGCATCGCACACGGTTAAGCCAGTACCTCCGCCCTTTGCTTGCGCTTGCGCGGTCGTGGTGATTTCAGCGCACTTGCATCGCACACAGTTGAGCCAGTACCTCCACCTTAATTTCCTCATGCTTGCGCGGTCGTGGTGATTCACATCGCACTTGTATCGCACATGGTTTAGATATTATACCCCGTGTCCGTTGAGGATCATCAAAGTCTTTGCAGCAAAAGATAACATTAGGAGGGTCAAAAGACAACCACACCAGCATGTGGCCCAAATATATATGAGTGAAAAGGGTGGTATGTGATGTTCAAAAGTCCAATGCACAATTTGACCCCGTGGGCCCACGGTTGGGCGTGTCATTGAAGATCGATGAGAGGGGCCAGAAGTCAAGAACCACCTAGAAGTGGCCAAATATATGTATGAATATTGGGGATGTTTAAAACTTTAAATACACAATGCATAACTTTGGTGGCACCTGCCTCGCAAACCCAAAAGCACCCTAACAACCACCTAGCTAGGATATATATAATGACATAATGTCGTACCTAGCTAGGATGCTTGGCCCACCACCTCCCACTTCGTGTCAGCGGGGCGGATGCACGTAATGATCGACATGACCTACCATAAGACGGAGCAATGAATATTTCGTTTGGTCAAATGATAGTTGTTGTTGTCGATAAACCGCTTGGGCCAATAGATTGAACCATCATAAACATCGCACGAGAGGGACCACAAAACCAACACCTCTTGCATGCGGCCCAAAATGATGTACGTTGGGAAGGGGTGATGTGTGTTTTCAATATAGAATAATGTACAATTTAGATGTGGTGCCTACCTCTCGATACAGACAACAACCATGAAGGCAAGGTAGTTAAGGACGAGATACGTACGCAGGGTTTGATCTAGGTCGAACCCAGCAGTCTGAGCATCTGGGAGGGAATCCTGACAACGCATGAGCTCGAGTTTTGGTTGATCGACATTTGATGTGACCAGCCCTAACATGAACTAGGAGGAATCCTTTCATGGCAAACACATACCCCTCATTATCGGTCAAAGGGATGATATATATACACTCGGGGAGCCCACATCTATCTGTGTCGTCACAAAAAACCGCACAAGGGAGACGTGGTCAATCAGAAGACCCCGTATACACTGCATGCGGCCCGAAAATATGTATGGGTACGATGGTGTATGATGTGTTTAGATCCCAAATTCACAACTTCGATGGGCCACACCAAGTACATTACAAACTGAACACCGTACCCGTATCCAAGCTTGGTTCAATACCTATGATGTCAGTTTCCCAACT
>NC_041388.1:370896654-370905776 GCF_002162155.2 Triticum dicoccoides | reverse complement strand
TCCTATGCATGCGCTCAAACTTTATTTTTTCTAGCATGGGACACATCTATATATATCTATACACATATACAGTGTGCGAATAACTATGAAAGTTGCTCGTTGGATGAAGCCAATCCAACGATACAGAGATGGAAAATCCGAGCACTACTGGCCGTTGGATATCATCTACATTCCACCAGATTCTGCCACATGTACAATCTAGAAGACTCCATGGTTGAACTTAAGCATAATGCACAAACCTCTAAAAACAAGCACTTCTCCTTTATTCTCTAGAATCTTCCATATCTTAATTGCCCAAACCTTTTTTTCTAAATGAATTGTCACTATTTGTTTTTACCTTTACAATGCAAAATTCCATGAATCTTAAAATAGTTTTTTACAAAACTAGTTGATTTTGGATGAGATGAACTATAAGAATTAAATGAACATCTACATCATGCATATATGGGAGAAAAGGCGGGAAACCGATGAGAGGAGTGGCGAGAAATGGTAGCCTGTTTTGAGTGAAAACCTAGTAGAGAAGGAAGCGTGAGCTACACGACGCATGCGCACAATGCTTACCCATGTACTGCATGTGCTGTCGAAAGGGCTCAGGGTTGTCGTTCAATCTGGGAGCATCCAATGGTGCACACGTACGATCCGTGGGGTTTGGGTTCTAGCCAGTCAGAACGCAGGACTCAGATCGTGCGCGCAGCGGGAGGGGGGATATCATACGGAAACCAACATTTGGTGGAAACCGGTGAAAACCACGAGGAAAAGATGTTTTGAAGTTTCAAAAAAATGTGGGATGTTAAGACGATGATGTTTTATTGGCACAAAAAAATTCAAGTTGAAACACATTAAGAGACGTGAGCTATGAAAAAGACAGAATCAGTGTTGAATAGTGCCGAATAGTAATGTCACTATTCAGGGCAAAATTTGTCTTTTTCATAGCTCACATCTCGTAATGTTTTTCATCTTGAAATTTTGTGTCGCAATAAATCATCACCTTCTTAACATCCCACATTTTTTTCCAGATTTTTATGAAACTTTAAAATATGGTTTCCACGAAGTTTTCATTGATGTAGCGACCTGACCCGAATGGGTCAAGTCTCTGTGCTTAAGTGTCATCCCTGGATCGGTATGCTGACACACACAGTACTTGAAGGATTTATAACAGAGGTAAATCACATGTATAAAGTAACGTAAATACTATTACCTCAATCCATATAGCGGAAGCAACAAGGTTGTGGATTCCCATCAACACCAATGGCAAAGTTGAGTGTAGAAATCGTAACCCTAACGTATCACTTACTCGTCGTAAGATAATCCTGCAACATGAGACGTTGCAGCCTAAAAACGGGTCAGTACATTGAATGTACTGGCAAATTCACACCATAGAGAAAATGATGAACAATGGCTATCACTATATGCATATTTGGCTGGTGGAAAAGCTCTATGGTTATAAGGTTTTTGCATAAAGCCAATTTTTCCCTACTGCAAAGGAATAAATTTATTTAACTATCATGGTGGTTGTTGAACATTGAGAATGGTTGACAGCATCCTCAATCCCAATTAAGTAACATCATTAAAACCCAACAATATTTATTTAAAGTAACGTGATGAGATCAACAGGATAATCCAAGAACTAGATACTCAAGATGTCCATAACCGGGGACACGGCTAATCATGATTAGTTTATTACACTCTGCAGAGGTTTGCGCACTTTTCCCCACAAGACTCGATCGCCTCCGTTTGGTTTCTCGCACTACAGGGTGTTTGAGAAGACGGATGACCGAGACATAGTCTTTCGGAAGCGCTAGCACCTTACGATCGGGTAGACCGTACCACCTACATCCCCTACATCTACTAGTCTACCACTGTAAGAGTTCTCACAACTTAATCAACTATGCCAGAGCCCATAATGGCTTGTGGCTGCACACGGAAGTTTCTAGTATGAATAATCTCATGATCCCTTTGAGCCTGGGTGGCGGTCCAAAGAAAAACAGGCAAGTCCTGGATTACCGGGAGGAGTCCGGGAGGAGTCCCGGTCGGGGACGACAGGCGAGGCGGCGCGGAGCTGGGCCTTGGCCTGGCAGGGTGCTGGGCCGGCCCAGTTGGCGACGGGGAGTATTTTTTTTCAGAGAACTAAAATAATAAAAACAAAATAACTAAAAATATTATATAGGCATATAATATATCAAAATTTTCAGAAAAAGATTTTCTACAACATGGACATTTTCCTAGCATTAAATAAAATACACACAAATTCTAATAAATCAAAGAGTGCTACTGCTCTATTAAAATCCAACTAAAATCATTCTAAAAATACCAAAATGATTTCAAATTAATTTTCCTCCAATTTTCTAATGTAGGGAATCATGTTACCCTATTTTCCATATATTTTATTTTTGGAGGAAAATAATTTGAATAAAACTCAAATAACTCCAAATTGAAAATAAATTCAAAAGAACTTTGAATTTAATTCTTTGAAACTCCCAACTCATATTTCATATAATTTGAAGAAGTCATTTTATCTTCTCTCATGAAAATCATTGAGTTGCATAAAGTTCCGGAATCGGAAATATTTTCAAATGAAATTCAAATATTTTCAACACCCCTTGTCATTTAAATAAATGGAAGAAGTCATGTCATCTTCTCTCCGGGGTTTTGTGTTTGAAAAGAATTTGAATTCATGGAGATCAGAAAGCAAATATGAAAGTTTGGGAAAGTCCTTTTATTCCCTCTCATTTAACTTTCAAAGAGTTTCAAATTCACTCACTTTCAGTCAATCAATCAAACAATCAATCAAATCTATCTATTTATTATAAAATTCCAAAATTTAGAATTTTGGGATGTTACAAACCTACCACCCTTAAAATGAATCTCGTCCTCGAGATTCGGAGAGGCTAGCAAGAAAAAGTTAGGGTTTGGGGGTCTCCTCAAAATCCATCAATCATCACAGGGGTCTGGGGTGCTACCACCCTTAGAAGCATGGTTATTGTTCCATCAAAACTCATATACTCTATCCTTATTCTTGACAGTGTCGGTCTTCTCAGATCATAAGGATAATTCCTTCTCTAGCTCTATCGGTAGCGGCATATCCTTTTCCTCAATTCTTCCGTCCTTTCCTCTTGGTAAGGTTATTTCGAGGTTGGGTCTTCTTAGCTGACGGGTCGGGCGCCAAAACTAAACAACTATCGATATCTCATGGTGGTCAACAATTTATGGTTTCTCCTGCAGGAAATGAGTCTGGGTTGAACCTCACCGTATAACCTACGGTTGGCAAAAACTGCCGTGTACAAGGGAAAATACCTATACCATTCTAAGGCTTAAACAAGGTTTTGATCATCGTCTCTCTACTATAGGTAAGTCACTCAGATTTACCATCCCACATATCAAGGCGAATAATAAGAGTAAGTCGGTATGGTGATCAATCCATCCCGCACCCAAATCATTACCCTGTATATGCTTTAGTAAATCTCGCATTCTAACACTCGGTCATCCTCACAAGCATTGCAGAATTTCTCTCGTTGATGAACCAAGGTTCGGATAAATCCATTGATTCTGCAATCCAAACAAACATCTATCGTTCCTTCACAACTCTCAGGTTTTGCGTTACTCCTCTAAGATCGTCTATCGATAAAATCGTAACTTCTTTCAGGGTTTTTCCTTCAGCAAGAATGTGCTTGCTTCTTGGCAGGTCCTGGGGCCTGTGGGTTATGGCCCATCTCATCACTTGTAGTTCTTGAACTTATCATCGGGCAACTGATCATTGTTCCAACATCCAGCTTCCAGCTTCCTAGCATACTTAAATCATTCCAATTGTACTGTCTTCTTCCTTCTATTGGCACCAAACTAGGACATGATTACTCAGACACATCACGGAGTTGCCATTGCTCCATATTACCAACATCATACCTCCTTTATATCCAATAGTAATTTATCTCTTCATCCTCGTGGGGTACCCTCATACCGAGATAAAAACTTATACTTATGAAGTCCATATTCCACCTCGTGGAACATCATTATCCTTTCCGCGGTCAAGCGTCCTTACAGGGGAATATTGGCCATCTCTGCATGGCACTTCTTCAACTGGGAAACGTGAAACACATCTTGAACTCCTGACAGTCCTTCCGGTAACTCAAACTTGTAGGCCACTTCTCTCATATGCTCCAAAACTCGGTATGGTCCTACAAATCTCAGGGCTAACTGTCCCTTAACTCCAAATTGTTTAACTCCTCGCAGAGGGGTCACACGAAGACATGCTCTGTCTCCAATTTCATAGACTACCTCCTTGCGTTTTTGAGTCTGCATAACTCTTCTGCCTGGACTGAGCTACCTTCAGTCTATCTCGAATCAGCTTAACATTCTCTTCTGACTCCTTGATCACATTTGGTCCAAACAACTGGCGGTCTCCAACTTCATCCCACATACTCTTGGGGCATCACACATATCGAGACAAAACTCATATTCATTTTCGTCCGAATCCACTTAGTGGAGTATGCTTATCTTTTCCAGGGGTCAATGGTTCTTACAGGGTACTACCACCCTTAAAATGCACAAACTTTCCATAGACCATATTTCTCTTATCCTCAAAATGGTCAAAATCCTTCTTCATAGAGTAACAACCCAAATCTTTACCAACGATGCTAACTTTATTGCTTCTCCAATGATTACATTCTCTTGCTTTTCCATTACATGTCTCAGCTCAACACCTCAATATAAAAGGAAATGTTCTCACTTCTACTACTCCGTTACTTTTTTTGCAAACTCAACTATCTAGCACAAGTTTCCTTCTCCTTGGGGCATTCTCTGGCAAAGTGCCCTGCTCCTTTACAACTAAAACAAATTACTTCTGACAAGTTTCGAGGTTTCCTTGTGATTACGTAGCCTACTTGGGTCCTTGGCTTCCTTTTTGGGCAATTGCTGAGGTAGTGCCCTGACTCCTTGCACTTATAACAGGTGACATGACTCAGATCCTTCCTGGAATCCAATCAGTTTCTCTTCCTGGACTTTTCCATGCCGATCATGGCTTCTATTTCCTGTGGGTCATATTCTACTTCCTCTGTCGGGAATTCTACTAGATCCCCATTCATACAATTCTGGGAGATGTGTCCTTCTTCTCCACATGAATAGCAAGACTTGGTATAGGGTTTAATTGGTTCCTCTTTGGGTGTGTCCTCCACCTCTTCCTTCATCACAGGTTCTTCTAAACTTTCCATAAAGGCTCCTTTCATTGCTTCTTCCTTCTGCTGGATGGTTCTTTGTACCAAGGGGTAAATGTGACACTGAGCAGGGTAGTGGGTAGTCCCTTCACACAAGAAACAAGTGATCTGCCTAGTTGGGCATTCTTCAGCTGGGTGAGTTCCTTCACAATTAGGGCATTCATCCTTGTGTTCTTTATGGTTTTGTCCTATTTCTCCACAAAGCTTGCATGCATAAGTTTTCTTCATATCCTTTCCATAAG
The DNA here is from genome assembly GCF_002162155.2 of Triticum dicoccoides. Classification (NCBI taxonomy): domain Eukaryota; kingdom Viridiplantae; phylum Streptophyta; class Magnoliopsida; order Poales; family Poaceae; genus Triticum; species Triticum dicoccoides. Next base: position 370,900,327 of record NC_041388.1, on the reverse strand, counting down.
GCTTCAATTTCTGGGACACAAACTGAGACTTTAGCAAGGTCAACTTAAATTCTTTCCAAGTGGTTACTCCTTGCCATCCATGGATGGTTTGATACATCCTCCCCCAAGTAGCAACACCTCTTTCAAAGCATTGAAGAGCATGCTGGGCCATATCCTCTCCAACTATAGGGTTATTCTACATGTGATCTTCCATGTTCTGAATCCATCGGTTTGTCTCCAATTGACTCATTGGTCCCGAAAATACAAGCTCATCTCCATTCATCCTCTATTGGGTCCAAGGGTTTTGGGGTGAGATAAGAGGGATAGAGAGGGATACACACAATGCAAACCACAGTTTTGAAAAGACAGATTTTTGTTGTGGCTGTCGAAAAACATCAAACAAATGACAGCTCACAAACGTCGCATCTAACGTAGGTATATAACAGGGGTTTGGTCTTCTAAAGGTCAATAAATCTTCAATGTCTCCAAACTCTTCAAGCCTTGTTCATGCCTCCAATGGCTTCTTCCGATCGTGCTTATCCTTCTCAACTCCTTTGGCTAGATCATCTCTGTTGACGTGAAATCTCTCGTGACATCCTTTAATATTCCGGAGTTGCATTTCAAACTTCTGGTTTCAACATCCTTCACATGAACCATGGTCATAGTTCCTGATGAATCTCCGGTTTCTCGAGGTTTTGATCCTCCAGCTTGGCTACTCTCATCTTCAGGATCCTGAGTTCCTCATGAAATACTTCCTTGTCTAATACGACTTCTTGTAGCTCCATCTTAACTTCTTGATGTGACACTCCAGATCCTAGTGATACACCGGCTAAGGTTAAAACTTCATATTTTGCTGATAGCTGCTACGTCAGCCTTCTACCGTCCAATCCTACGAAGAAATGCCTGCTTAACCCAGCCCGGTGACAATAGCATCAGCGAGCGATGGGATCACGGATAACCATGTTTCTGCTCTTGTCATTCCCATGAGCTATCATTCCATAGTTGATATCTCCTGCCTTAGGGTTTCTTTGACAAAACTTCGAATTCTCATACTCCTTGTTTCAGTCTTTCTCCGATACACCTTGATCTCGGGTATTGACAACTTCCATAGTCTGCCAAGTTCCATAAGGGTAGCCTTCATAGGTCATACAAATCTGGGAATTCTTCAGAGCATCCAATTCTCCTAGTCTTTGGAGTCTTCAACCGTTGTAGTTTCCATTATTCAGATGCACGGAAAATACTCTTCATTCCGATGTGGTCTTACTTGTCTGATATCCTATACTTCTTGGAGTGGTCTCATCAGTGGAATCTTCGAGTGGTCAAAAGGGGAAAGGGGTATGGTCTCACTAAAGGGAAATTTTGAATAAAACTCTGAAGAGAAGAGAGGTAAAAGATCTTTTTGAAAGGGAAAGTTGTAGAGAAAAATCTTTGCTATGGGCTTGCCAGTTTCTAGGGTCACGTCCTACAGTCAACATATGCTCTGATACCATCTTGTAGCGACCTGACCCGAATGGGTCAAGTCTCTGTGCTTAAGTGTCATCCCTGGATCGGTATGCTGACACACACAGCACTCGAAGGATTTATAATAGAGGTAAATCACATGTATAAAGTAACGTAAATACTATTACCTCAATCCATATAGCGGAAGCAACAAGGTTGTGGATTCCCATCAACACCAACGGCAAAGTTGAGGGTAGAAATCGTAACCCTAACGTATCACTTACTCGTCGTAAGATAATCCTGCAACATGAGACGTTGCAGCCCGAAAACGGGTCAGTACATTGAATGTACTAGCAAATTCACACCATAGAGAAAATGATGAACAATGGCTATCACTATATGCATATTTGGCTGGTGGAAAAGCTCTATGGTTATAAGGTTTTTGCGTAAAGCCAATTTTTCCCTACTGCAAAGGAATAAATTTATTTAAATATCATGGTGGTTGTTGAACATTGAGAATGGTTGACAGCATCCTCAATCCCAATTAAGTAACATCATTAAAACCCAACAATATTTATTTAAAGTAACGTGATGAGATCAACAGGATAATCCAAGAACTAGATACTCAAGATGTCCATAACTGGGGACACGGCTAATCATGATTAGTTTATTACACTCTGCAGAGGTTTGCGCACTTTTCCCCACAAGACTCGATCGCCTCCGTTTGGTTTCTCGCACTACAGGGTGTTTGAGAAGACCGATGACTGAGACATAGTCTTTCGGAAGCGCTAGCACCTTACGATCGGGTAGACCGTACCACCTACATCCCCTACATCTGCTAGTCTACCACTGTAAGAGTTCGCACAACTTAATCAACTATGCCAGAGCCCATAATGGCTTGTGGCTGCACACGGAAGTTTCTAGTATGAATAATCTCATGATCCCTTTGAGCCTGGGTGGCAGTCCAAAGAAAAACGGGCAAGTCCTGGATTACCCAGGTGCCTAGACAGGCAATCCTAGAATAACCAAGTGCCTCAATCCACCCAGATGTGTGTTTAAGTTGCCACCTTAAGTAAACCATTAATTAACAATCTCACATCTGTCATGGATACTCTCAAAACCCAATCCACGTCTACGAGCATAGCATGACACTATAAGCATAACGTAATAGTAACTCCCAAGGGTTTGATAACAAACAGGTAATAGGTACTACCTCAACTACTTCCCATCCCACAATTTAATTAGATCCTAATCATGCAATGTTTGAGGATTGATCTAATGTAATAAAACTGGGTTGTAGAAAAGGGTATGATCAAAGTGTGAACTTGCCTGCAATGTTGATGAAGATGATTCGCACTCAAAACTCTTGATAGATCTACTCGTCACACTCCGGTCAATCTATCGTAAGCAAGCAATAGTAACCACACATAAGCAATCACTCAAAAGATCAGAAAGATCGAAGAAAACAATTCGGAAAACATCGAAACCAAGGAAATAACTCTTGCAACATAAAACAATTTCTAACAGTACCAAAATTATGTGAATTTGGCCTTATTAGAATGTTTAGGTCAAGAGCTTCGATTTGCAAAAGAATCAACTCAAACGGAGCTACGCAACTCAAGTTATGAACAAACGAAGTTTGAATTCAAATCTGATCTAATTCAAATTTTTAAACTTTTCAAAAACATGTTTGAGTTGGATTAATGGATAGAGGGGATCGTAACGAAGACGTGGGCGTTGGTTTCGTTGGATTTGGACTAACGAGCAAAAAGTTACGAGTGTTTGAAGTTCAAGGACTAAATTGTAAAGAAAACTCCTCACATATAAGTCCCTGGCCGAAATTAAAAAAATAAAAAGAAAAATCTATCGAGCGAACGCTCGCTACAGAACCTAAACCGACGAAAACCGTTCACTAAGGAGATCTAAACAGTGAACGTTCGCGAAATAACTGGATATATAAAAAAAGGGTTAACTAGAGGAAACCAGAAAACCGATCTAGGGTTTGGTTTTACCGGTCCATGGCGGTTTGACGGTTTTCACAAGAAAACCGGCTGCAGCGAGACGAACTCCGGCGAGCGAGGCGAGGCGGCGGTTGCGGTGGATCTCCGGCGTGGCGCGGCAACGGTAGCGGTGGCGCGGGGCTTCGGCGAGGTGCGGGCGTCGGCGGCGGCGCGAGGCGGCGGCGCTGGTGGAGTGCGGCGCGGGCAGTAGCAGCGGGCGGCGGCGAAGCGCGACTGCGGCGGTGGTGGTTGGC
>NC_041388.1:370889003-370896127 GCF_002162155.2 Triticum dicoccoides | reverse complement strand
CGGCGGCGAGAAGCGGTGCGGGGCGGAGAGAGAAGGGGCGGCGGGGCCGGCGCATTTATGGGGGCGGGGCGGCTCCGTGGCGTGGGCGAGGGGGCTGGAGGCGGCGGTGGCGGCGCAGTGCCGGACTCCGGGAGGAGTCCCGGTCGGGGACGACAGGCGAGGCGGCGCGGAGCTGGGCCTTGGCCTGGCTGGGTGCTGGGCCGGCCCAGTTGGCGGCGGGGAGTATTTTTTTTTCAGAGAACTAAAATAATAAAAACAAAATAACTAAAAATATTATATAGGCATATAATATATCAAAATTTTCAGAAAAAGATTTTCTACAACATGGACATTTTCCTAGCATTAAATAAAATACACACAAATTCTAATAAATCAAAGAGTGCTACTGGTCTATTAAAATCCAACTAAAATCATTCTAAAAATACCAAAATGATTTCAAATTAATTTTCCTCCAATTTTCTAATGTAGGGAATCAAGTTACCCTATTTTCCATATATTTTATTTTTGGAGGAAAATAATTTGAATAAAACTCAAATAACTCCAAACTGAAAATAAATTCAAAAGAACTTTGAATTTAATTCTTTGAAACTCCCAACTCATATTTCATATAATTTGAAGAAGTCATTTTATCTTCTCTCATGTAAATCATTGAGTTGCATAAAGTTCCGGAATCGGAAATATTTTCAAATGAAATTCAAATATTTTCAACACCCCTTGTCATTTAAATAAATGGAAGAAGTCATGTCATCTTCTCTCCGGGGTTTTGTGTTTGAAAAGAATTTGAATTCATGGAGATCAGAAAGCAAATATGAAAGTTTGGGAAAGTCCTTTTATTCCCTCTCATTTAACTTTCAAAGAGTTTCGAATTCACTCACTTTCAGTCAATCAATCAAACAATCAATCAAATCTATCTATTTATTATAACATTCCAAAATTTAGAATTTTGGGATGTTACAAACCTACCACCCTTAAAATGAATCTCGTCCTCGAGATTCAGAGAGGCTAGCAAGAAAAAGTTAGGGTTTGGGGGTCTCCTCAAAATCCATCAATCATCACAGGGGTCTGGGGTGCTACCACCCTTAGAAGCATGGTTATTGTTCCATCAAAACTCATATACTCTATCCTTATTCTTGACAGTGTCGGTCTTCTCAGATCATAAGGATAATTCCTTCTCTAGCTCTATCGGCAGTGGCATATCCTTTTCCTCAATTCTTCTGTCCTTTCCTCTTGGTAAGGTTATTTCGAGGTTGGGTCTTCTTAGCTGACGGGTCAGGCGCCAAAACTAAACAACTATCGATATCTCATGGTGGTCAACAATTTATGGTTTCTCCTGCAGGAAATGAGTCTGGGTTGAACCTCACCGTATAACCTACGGTTGGCAAAAACTACCGTGTACAAGGGAAAAATACCTATACCATTCTAAGGCTTAAACAAGGTTTTGATCGTCGTCTCTCTACTATAGGTAAGTCACTCAGATTTACCATCCCACATATCAAGGTGAATAATAAGAGTAAGTCGGTATGGTGATCAATCCATCCCGCACCCAAATCATTACCCTGTATATGCTTTAGTAAATCTCACATTCTAACACTCGATCATCCTCACAAGCATTGCAGAATTTCTCTCGTTGATGAACCAAGGTTCGGATAAATCCATTGATTCTGCAAGCCAAACAAACATCTATCGTTCCTTCACAACTCTCAGGTTTTGCGTTACTCCTCTAAGATCGTCTATCGATAAAATCGTAACTTCTTTCAGGGTTTTTCCTTCAGCAAGAATGTGCTTGCTTCTTGGCAGGTCCTGGGGCCTGTGGGTTATGGCCTATCTCATCACTTGTAGTCCTTGAACTTATCATCGGGCAACTGATCATTGTTCCAACATCCAGCTTCCAGCTTCCTAGCATACTTAAATCATTCCAATTGTACTGTCTTCTTCCTTCTATTGGCACCAAACTAGGACATGATTACTCAGACACATCACGGAGTTGCCATTGCTCCATATTACCAACATCATACCTCCTTTATATTCAATAGTAATTTATCTCTTCATCCTCGTGGGGTATCCCTCATACCGAGATAAAAACTTATACTTATGAAGTCCATATTCCACCTCGTGGAACATCATTATCCTTTCCGCGGTCAAGCGTCCTTACAGGGGAATATTGGCCATCTCTGCATGGCACTTCTTCAACTGGGAAACGTCAAACACATCTTGAACTCCTGACAGTCCTTCCGGTAACTCAAACTTGTAGGCCACTTATCTCATATGCTCCAAAACTCGGTATGGTCCTACAAATCTCGGGGCTAACTGTCCCTTAACTCCAAATTGTTTAACTCCTCGCAGAGGGGTCACACGAAGACATGCTCTGTCTCCAATTTCATAGACTACCTCCTTGCGTTTTTGAGTCTGCATAACTCTTTTGCCTGGACTGAGCTACCTTCAGTCTATCTCGAATCAGCTTAAAATTCTCTTCTGACTCCTTGATCACATTTGGTCCAAACAACTGGCTGTCTCCAACTTCATCCCACATACTCTTGGGGCATCACACATATCGAGACAAAACTCATATTCATTTTCGTCCGAATCCACTTAGTGGAGTATCCTTATCTTTTCCAGGGGTCAATGGTTCTTACAGGGTACTACCACCCTTAAAATGCACAAACTTTCCATAGACCATATTTCTCTTATCCTCAAAATGGTCAAAATCCTTCTTCATAGAGTAACAACCCAAATCTTTACCAACGATGCTAACTTTATTGCTTCTCCAATGATTACATTCTCTTGCTTTTCCATTACATGTCTCAGCTCAACACCTCAATATAAAAGGAAATGTTCTCACTTCTACTACTCCGTTACTTTTGTTGCAAACTCAACTATCTAGCACAAGTTTCCTTCTCCTTGGGGCATTCTCTGGCAAAGTGCCCTGCTCCTTTACAACTAAAACATATTACTTCTGACAAGTTTCGAGGTTTCCTTGTGATTACGTAGCCTACTTGGGTCCTTGGCTTCCTTTTTGGGCAATTGCTGAGGTAGTGCCCTGACTCCTTGCACTTATAACAGGTGACATGACTCAGATCCTTCCTGGAATCCAATCAGTTTCTCTTCCTGGACTTTTCCATGCCGATCATGTCTTCTATTTCCTGTGGGTCATATTCTACTTCCTCTGTCGGGAATTCTACTAGATCCCCATTCATACAATTCTGGGAGATGTGTCCTTCTTCTCCACATGAATAGCAAGACTTGGTATAGGGTTTAATTGGTTCCTCTTTGGGTGTGTCCTCCACCTCTTCCTTCATCACAGGTTCTTCTAAACTTTCCATAAAGGCTCCTTTCATTGCTTCTTCCTTCTGCTGGATGGTTCTTTGTACCAAGGGGTAAATGTGACACTGAGCAGGGTAGTGGGTAGTCCCTTCACACAAGAAACAAGTGATCTGCCTAGTTGGGCATTCTTCAGCTGGGTGACTTCCTTCACAATTAGGGCATTCATCCTTGTGTTCTTTATGGTTGTGTCCTATTTCTCCGCAAAGCTTGCATGCATAAGTTTTCTTCATATCCTTTCCATAAGGCTTCAATTTCTGGGACACAAACTAAGACTTTAGCAAGGTCAACTTAAATTCTTTCCAAGTGGTTACTCCTTGCCATCCATGGATGGTTTGATACATCCTCCCCCAAGTAGCAACACCTCTTTCAAAGCATTGAAGAGCATGCTGGGCCATATCCTCTCCAACTATAGGGTTATTCTACATGTGATCTTCCATGTTCTGAATCCATCGGTTTGTCTCCAATTGACTCATTGGTCCCGAAAATACAAGCTCATCTCCATTCATCCTCTATTGGGTCCAAGGGTTTTGGGGTGAGATAAGAGGGATAGAGAGGGATACACACAATGCAAACCACAGTTTTGAAAAGACAGATTTTTGTTGTGGCTGTCGAAAAACATCAAACAAATGACAGCTCACAAACGTCGCATCTAACGTAGGTATATAACAGGGGTTTGGTCTTCTAAAGGTCAATAAATCTTCAACGTCTCCAAACTCTTCAAGCCTTGTTCATGCCTCCAATGGCTTCTTCCGATCGTGCTTATCCTTCTCAACTCCTTTGGCTAGATCATCTCTGTTGACGTGAAATCTCTCGTGACATCCTTTAATATTCCGGAGTTGCATTTCAAACTTCTGGTTTCAACATCCTTCACATGAACCATGGTCATAGTTCCTGATGAATCTCCGGTTTCTCGAGGTTTTGCTCCTCCAGCTTGGCTACTCTCATCTTCAGGATCCTGAGTTCCTCATGAAATACTTCCTTGTCTAATACGACTTCTTGTAGATCCATCTTAACTTCTTGATGTGACACTCCAGATCCTAGTGATACACCGGCTAAGGTTAAAACTTCATCTTTTGCTGATAGCTGCTACGTCAGCCTTCTACCATCCAATCCTACGAAGAAATGCCTGCTTAACCCAGCCCGGTGACAATAGCATCAGCGAGCGATGAGATCACGGATAACCATGTTTGTGCTCTTGTCATTCCCATGAGCTATCATTCCATAGTTGATATCTCCTGCCTTAGGGTTTCTTTGACAAAACTTCGAGTTCTCATACTCCTTGTTTCAGTCTTTCTCCGATACACCTTGATCTCGGGTATTGACAACTTCCATAGTCTGCCCAGTTCCATAAGGGTAGCCTTCATAGGTCATACAAATCTGGGAATTCTTCAGAGCATCCAATTCTCCTAGTCTTTGGAGTCTTCAACCGTTGTAGTTTCCATTATTCAGATGCACGGAAAATACTCTTCATTCCGATGTGGTCTTACTTGTCTGATATCCTATACTTCTTGGAGTGGTCTCATCAGTGGAATCTTCGAGTGGTCAAAAGGGGAAAGGGGTATGGTCTCACTAAAGGGAAATTTTGAATAAAACTCTGAAGAGAAGAGAGGTAAAAGATCTTTTTGAAAGGGAAAGTTGTAGAGAAAAATCTTTGCTATGGGCTTGCCAGTTTCTAGGGTCACGTCCTACAGTCAACATATGCTCTGATACCATCTTGTAGCGACCTGACCCGAATGGGTCAAGTCTCTGTGCTTAAGTGTCATCCCTGGATCGGTATGCTGACACACACAGCACTCGAAGGATTTATAATAGAGGTAAATCACATGTATAAAGTAACGTAAATACTATTACCTCAATCCATATAGCGGAAGCAACAAGGTTGTGGATTCCCATCAACACCAACGGCAAAGTTGAGGGTAGAAATCGTAACCCTAACGTATCACTTACTCGTCGTAAGATAATCCTGCAACATGAGACGTTGCAGCCCGAAAACGGGTCAGTACATTGAATGTACTAGCAAATTCACACCATAGAGAAAATGATGAACAATGGCTATCACTATATGCATATTTGGCTGGTGGAAAAGCTCTATGGTTATAAGGTTTTTGCGTAAAGCCAATTTTTCCCTACTGCAAAGGAATAAATTTATTTAAATATCATGGTGGTTGTTGAACATTTAGAATGGTTGACAGCATCCTCAATCCCAATTAAGTAACATCATTAAAACCCAACAATATTTATTTAAAGTAACGTGATGAGATCAACAGGATAATCCAAGAACTAGATACTCAAGATGTCCATAACTAGGGACACGGCTAATCATGATTAGTTTATTACACTCTGCAGAGGTTTGCGCACTTTTCCCCACAAGACTCGATCGCCTCCGTTTGGTTTCTCGCACTACATGGTGTTTGAGAAGACGGATGACCGAGACATAGTCTTTCGGAAGCGCTAGCACCTTACGATCGGGTAGACCGTGCCACCTACATCCCCTACATCTGCTAGTCTACCACTGTAAGAGTTCGCACAACTTAATCAACTATGCCAGAGCCCATAATGGCTTGTGGCTACACACGGAAGTTTCTAGTATGAATAATCTCATGATCCCTTTGAGCCTGGGTGGCAGCCCAAAGAAAAGCAGGCAAGTCCTGGATTACCCAGGTGCCTAGACAGGCAATCCTAGAATAACCAGGTGCCTCAATCCACCCAGATGTGTGTTTAAGTTGCCACCTTAAGTAAACCATTAATTAACAATCTCACATCTGTCATGGATACTCTCAAAACCCAATCCACGTCTACGAGCATAGCATGACACTATAAGCATAACGTAATAGTAACTCCCAAGGGTTTGATAACAAACATGTAATAGGTACTACCTCAACTACTTCCCATCCCACAATTTAATTAGATCCTAATCATGCAATGTTTGAGGATTGATCTAATGCAATAAAACTGGGTTGTAGAAAAGGGTATGATCAAAGTGTGAACTTGCCTGCAATGTTGATGAAGATGATTCGCACTCAAAACTCTTGATAGATCTACTCGTCACACTCCGGTCAATCTATCGTAAGCAAGCAATAGTAACCACACATAAGCAATCACTCAAAAGATCAGAAAGATCGAAGAAAACAATTCGGAAAACATCGAAACCAAGAAAATAACTCTTGCAACATAAAACAATTTCTAACAGTACCAAAATTATGTGAATTTGGCCTTATTAGAATGTTTAGGTCAAGAGCTTCAATTTGCAAAAAGAATCAACTCAAACGGAGCTATGAAACTCAAGTTATGAACAAACGAAGTTTGAATTCAAATCTGATCTAATTCAAATTTTTAAACTTTTCAAAAACATGTTTGAGTTGGATTAACGGATAGAGGGGATCGTAACGAAGACGTGGGCGTTGGTTTCGTTGGATTTGGACTAACGAGCAAAAAGTTACGAGTGTTTGAAGTTCAGGGACTAAATTGTAAAGAAAACTCCTCACATATAAGTCCCTGGCCGAAATAAAAAAAATAAAAAGAAAAATCTATCGAGCGAACGCTCGCTACAGAACCTAAACCGATGAAAACCGTTTGCTAAGGAGATCTAAACAGTGAACGTTCGCGAAATAACCGGATATATAAAAAAACGGGTTAACCAGAGAAAACCAGAAAACCGATCTAGGGTTTGGTTTTACCGGTCCATGGCGGTTTGACGGTTTTCACAAGAAAACCGGCTGCGGCGAGACGAGGCGGCGGTTGCGGCGGATCTCCGGCGTGGCGCGACAACGGCAGCGGTGGCACGGGGCTTCGGCGAGGTGCGG
>NC_041388.1:370731233-370888597 GCF_002162155.2 Triticum dicoccoides | reverse complement strand
GGCGAGAAGCGGTGCGGGGCGGAGAGAGAGGGGGCGGCGGGGCCGACGCATTTATGGGGGCGGGGCGGCTCCGTGGCGTGGGCGAGGGGGCAGGAGGGGGCGGTGGCGGCGCGGTGCCGGACTCCGGGAGGAGTCCCGGTCGGGGACGACGGGCGAGGCGGCGCGGAGCTGGGCCTTGGCCCGGCTGGGTGCTGGGCCGGCCCAGTTGGCGGCGGGGAGTATTTTTTTTCAGAGAACTAAAATAATAAAAACAAAATAACCAAAAATATTATATAGGCATATAATATATCAAAATTTTCAGAAAAAGATTTTCTACAACATGGACATTTTCCTAGCATTAAATAAAATACACACAAGTTCTAATAAATCAAAGAGTGCTACTGGTCTATTAAAATCCAACTAAAATCATTCTAAAAATACCAAAATGATTTCAAATTAATTTTCCTCCAATTTTCTAATGTAGGGAATCATGTTACCCTATTTTCCATATATTTTATTTTTGGAGGAAAATAATTTGAATAAAACTCAAATAACTCCAAATTGAAAATAAAATCAAAAGAACTTTGAATTTAATTCTTTGAAACTCCCAACTCATATTTCATATAATTTGAAGAAGTCATTTTATCTTCTCTCATGAAAATCATTGAGTTGCATAAAGTTCCAGAATCGGAAATATTTTCAAATTAAATTCTAATATTTTCAACACCCCTTGTCATTTAAATAAATGGAAGAAGTCATGTCATCTTCTCTCCGGGGTTTTGTGTTTGAAAAGAATTTGAATTCATGGAGATCAGAAAGCAAATATGAAAGTTTGGGAAAGTCCTTTTATTCCCTCTCATTTAACTTTCAAAGAGTTTCGAATTCACTCACTTTCAGTCAATCAATCAAACAATCAATCAAATCTATCTATTTATTATAACATTCCAAAATTTAGAATTTTGGGATGTTACAATTGAATATCGGCTTTCGTGAGTGTACCGTGTGCTATTTGAAAACATTTCGTGAGAAAAATCTCGGTTTTTAAATCCCCGTAAATCCAAAACTAAGCTGAAAATCATGAAACCTGCCATGGTGTCACGACATCGCACTTATATGTCGAGGAATTTTTTCGTCCATTGTGGCGCAAGTTTTATTACAAGCCTCTTACAAACCGGAGCTTCTCTCAAAGAAGCCTCGTGGTTCCGATAGGGTAACGTGTCCCCCTTGTGGGCGAAACATAATCACTACCTCTTTTCACCTTGTATTTTCTTCTACGGACGACATGGAACGACAGGATATCCGTGCTGAAATTTAAACTTATTCAGGGTTTGTTTGGCCTTTTTATACACTAATTGAGTTTCCTAGGCATTTAATGTCCATAATTCAAATCTGAACTACAAATACATGCTCCAGTTCACCAAAATGGCTAGAAAAATTATACATGTGTCCTTGGGTGCATGTTTAGGTCCCATGCCAGTAATGGGAATGAATTACAACCATACTGGTGTCATGGCTCGTACTCAAACATTTCGAATCTCGGTTTTTAAGTCCCCATAAATCCTAAACTCACCAGAAAGTAATCAAAGGTGGCATGCTATCACGTCATGGCACATATATGTCATGGTAAAAACATTGTCCAATTTGGGCCAAGCTTTATTACAAGCCTCTTACAAAAACTGGAGCTTCTCTCAAAGAAGCCTCGTGGTTCTGATAAGGAAATGTGTTCCCCTTGTGGGTGAAACATAATCACTGCCTCTTTTCGCCTTGTATTTTCTTCCACGGGCAACATGGAACCACATGATATCCGTGCTGAAATTTAAACTTATTCAGGGTTCATTTGGCCTTTTTATACACTAATTGAGTTTCCTAGGCATTTAATGTCCATAATTCAAATCTGAACTACAAATACATGCTCCAGGTCACCAAAATGGCTAGAAAAAGTATACATGTGTCCTTGGGTGCATGTTTAGGTCTCATGCCAGGAATGGGAATGAATTACAACCATACTGGTGTCCTGGCTCTTCCTCAAACATTTCGAATCTCGGTTTTAAGTCCCCATAAATCCTAAACTCACCAGAAAGTCATCAAAGGTGGCAAGGTGTCATGTCATGGCACATATTTGTCGTGGTAAAAACATTGCCAATTTGGGCCAAGCTTTATTACAAACCTCTTACAAACCGGAGCGTGTCACAAGAACCCTCATGGTTTCGGTAGGGAAACGTGTCCCCTTGTGGGCCAAACGATAATCAATCCCTCTTCTAGCCTCGTATTTTCTTCTACACGCGACACAGAACAACTGGAGATTCGGGCTGAACTTTGAAATTATTCAGGGTTCGTTTGACCTTCTTATTCATTAATTGAGTTTTTAGGCATTTAATGTCCATCGTTCAAATCCGAACTACAAATACATGCTCCAGTGCACCAAAATGGCTAGAACAAACGTACATGTTTCCTTGGGGTGCATGTTTAGGTCCCATGGAACGAATGGGAACGAATTCAACCGTCTCACCATCCTGGCCTGACCACAAACATTGCGAATCTTGGTTTTCAAATGTCTATAAATCCAAAACTCACCAGGAAATCATGAAACTTGGTATGGTGTCAGTAGATGGTACATATAATTGTCCAATTTGGGCGAAGCTATATTACAAGCCTTTTACAAACTGGAGTTGTCGAAACCCTCGTGGTTCCGGTAGGGAAAAACATGCCCCTCTTGTGGGCGAAATGATAATCAATGCCTCTTCTCGCCTTGAACTTTGTTTTCTACAGGCAACATAGAATAATAGGAGTGTCAGGCTGAAATTTGAAACTGTTCAGGGTTCGTTTGGCCATTGTATATATATATTACTAATTACTAAGTTTTCTATGCATTTAATGTAGTCCATAATTCAAATTTGAACTACAACCACATGCTCCAGTGAAGCAAAATGGGTGGGAAATCGTACATGTGTCATTGGGTGCATGTTTAGGTCTCGTTTAAGGAATGAGAATGAATTACAAACTTGTCATCATCCTGAAACAATGAGAATCTCGGTTTTTAAATCCCAGTAAATAAAAAAGTCACCCAAAAAACATGAAACTTGGCATGGTTTCATGACATGGCACATATATGCCGTGGTAAGAAAAACCATCCAGTTTGAGAAGAGGCGCACATATTAGTAGCCAACGAAGTCCTTTTTGAAAAAAACCCGACATATTAATATCACAAATGGTTGTATTATATTTACCGTGTCGAAATTTAACCATACTCGGTGGCGTGCGTGCAGCTGTTTGATTAGATGAGACGAGCGTGAGAAGTACGTCGTGCAGCTTCGATGGGACACGTGCAAGCAGTCCGCCACGCAGGCTTGACGGGACACGTGCGAGCAACAGGCCGCCCATGCTCACCGGAAAGCAAGCTCTTTGACCTCCATGCACCAGCCGCCGCCTGCCTTGCTCACAACTTCTTCATTAATGGGTTAATTAAAGCCCCTGTACGGAGGGTGTTTGCTTGTGATCCCATGGCAGCATTTGCTTTGTTCGTGTTTTCAACTAGTATTCCGCCCTAATTTAAGTTGCCACATAGGGCAACGGATAATACAACCACAAATAAAATGGCAACGGATAATATGACGACAAATTTACAATGGCGCACATAATAATTGTCTTACATGTTCCGGATAATTTAAAATGCCACATGCAGCTAAGCCCGGAAGACACGGGGGCAAGAGAAGAAGGAAATTGCAGACAACGATCTGGGTCGCTACTGTCTCTACTTGTCGATGGATCACCGGGCGGCGAAATCCTCCAGCTTCTTCTTAAATTCCTCATGACTTTGCTTGAAAGCAGCCATGAATTCCTCCACCTCCTGCTCGCGCTCGATCCGGAGCTTCCTCAAGCCACCCATCAGTTCCTCGACGACTGCTTTCAGCGTCATCTCCGAGGCACCGCTCTGCTCATGCGTCATCTTCCATCCAGCGGCCTCCTCCTTCTCGGCGACCAACTTGAGGAGCTTCAGATTGTCATCCATGAGTTGCTCGAGGAGGCCGGTCGCCTTATTAATCGAGGCATCGCTGATCTTAAGCAGCTTCATCAAGCCGTCGACCAGCTCCTGCTGCATAGTGACGCCAGCGAGAATGTCTTCATCGTCGGCGAAGGACTTCAGGAACGCCGGCTCGTCACGATGGCCGACGCTATGAATGCGCTTGTGAGAGCCCTCGCATGTCCGTGAGAGCTCGTTCGAGGGCTCTGTGGCGCGCCCGTACGTCTCTGTTATGGATGCGGCTTCGCGGTGGGTCCTCTCTAGTGCTTCCGCAGCCTTGGTCTTTGCTGCCTGGTTATATGTCCACCCTAAACTCCTCCTACCGGTCATGGCGGAACGGCTTGACAGAGAAAACCAGTTTTGTGGGTGATGAGGAGAGGAACTGTGAAGTAATTTTCGAGTGGGTAGTTTTTATAGCCCGGTGCTAAGTGTGAACACATATTAGTTTGTGAGGTGTGAACAGATTTGCAATTACTTATTGCGTTGTAATCAGCAATGTGACGAGAAACAAGGTCAAAATTTATTGATGGTAGAAGGTTGGTCACGTGGTTGCTCGCTGTTGAGGCGGCCGGGGCGCACTCCGCTCTGGCGTCCCTGCACACGTGCTCTGCTCGCCATTGAGGCAAAGTTACAATGACAACTGTTAATAATTCTTAATAATTGTCTTACATATTCAGGATAATTTAAAATGCCAAATGCGGCAAGGCCCAGAACACTGACGACCTACATATGCATACAATTATAATAAAATATAAGCTAAAAGGCTAAGCTGGCGGCCTTCCGACGATGGTCTTCTCGGACTCCGTGATCAACATAGCACCCTTGCGGCCATGTACTCGCATACACATGTGTAACTTACTAATCATCACACATGAATACTCATAGACGTATCGTGTGCGATACTCCTAGCCACCGCAAGCAACTAGTTTGCATTTTTCAAAGTTTTTTGTACACACAGAATCACACACGAAGTAACTGTATTAACCGTCTGCGTTGTAAATTCTCATCGCAAACAGTTCATCCGAGTCAGCTGTTTGCCACGTATCACACACATCTTGTTAAGTTGAACCATTTCTGTTGCGTTCGCTAATCGAAAACAGTTTGTCCGAGTGAACCGTATGCCCTATATCACACACACACCTTGATGTGGCTAACTGTTTATATTGCACTCCCTAATAGCAAACGGTTCATCGGAGCGAACTGTATGCCGTATATCACACACACATTGATATGGCTGCCCGTTTCTGTTGTTCTACCTCATCGCAAATAGTTCGAACGGGATAACCGTGTGGCCTGAATCGCACATGCAACTAAAATCTGAACAGTGTTTGATGCATCCTCCATTGCAAATGTTTTGCACCTTTTTGACGGTTTTCATACACCACCGTTTGTGATTACTGCATCGCAAACAGTTTCTCGAAGGGTCTCTGATCGTAGTGTCGCGTTAGCAGCATCCTGCAGTAGTGACTAGCTACGCATTACTGAACCCGAGCGATCGATCGATCCCTGGTTGTTAACTGGACCCGATCGAGTGATTCCTTCGCTACTGCTACTAACTAAAGCCAATTGAACCTGCTACCTCTTGATGAACAGTGAGCATTGTTTGGGGTTGGATGAACGGTTCCTGCTGGGGGTTGGATGAACAGGACCCCATGGTAGTAGAGGTCGTTGCCGCTGGATGAATAGGACCCCGATCAAGGCGCTTGGTCGTGGATGAACAAGACCCCGTGGAGGGCTGGTTGAACAGTAGCCCGTGGAGGGTTGGATGAACAATAGCCCATGGAGGGCTTGTTGAACAGTAGCCGGTGGAGGCTGGATGAGCAGGAGCCCGTGGATGAACAGTAGCTGGTGGATGCATGAGGGAGACGCCATGGATGAACAGTCACAGTTCAAGGTTCAAGGAGGTCGACGATGGATGAACAGTAGCCCATGGAGGCTGGAGCGAGATAGTAGACGAACGATGAACAATAGCACCTAGAGTCCCATTTTGCGGTATGCCACACCCCTCCCGATGAACAGGACCCCGTTTCGACCGTAGGAGGTCGAAGAGAAGTCCGTTTCTTCTGTTTTGCGGTACGCCACACCCCTCCCGATCAACATCACCCCATTTCGACCATAGGAGCTCGAACACAAGTCCATTTCCTCCGTTTTAGGGTATGCCAGACCCTTCCCGATGAACAAGACCCAGTTTCGACCATACGCGATCGAACACAAGGCCGTTTTCCTCCGTTTTGGAGTACACCAGACCCCGTTCCGGCTGTTCCGTCCAAGCCAGTTGGTTCCCATTGAACACGACCCATTCTGACCCAGTCTGTTGCCTCCCGATGAACAGGACGCGTTCCGACCATGTCACATGGCTCCCGGCGAACACGACGCTGTTTCCTCCATTCCGACCCAGCCGTTAGCTGAAGATGAACATGACAACGTCGCTGCCGTCTATTGCCTCTCCATGTACACGAGCCCTGGCTGTCCGTATGCGCGAGTACGCGTTTCGAGACCCCGCTCATATGTACGTACATGGCCGTATTTTTTGGCGTGTGGTTGTACGTACGTGTACATGGTTTAGACAGGACAGCCTGAACTGCTACGTGGGGGGCTCTACTATGACATGTGCCGCTACTTACTCGGCCACGGTTCATTGTTGCAGAGCAACCGACCGACCAGTATGTACGTACACGTTCAGGACAAGACACACAACGCTATGTACGCTTCGACCGGGTGGGTCCCAGCTGCCAGGGAGGATAAGGACGCACTTCCTTGTGTGCGAATATATAGCTGCTGGGTCCCAATTGTCAGAGGGGAATCATTTTTGCCCATAATAAGGACGCACTTCCTTGTGTGCGAAGATGTAGCTGGTGAGTCCCAGTTGTCAGGGGGAGAAAACATTATTTTTCACAGTAAAAAGGATTGAGATGGCTCCAACGTATCTGTAATTTATGAAGTATTCATGCTGTTATTTTATCATTCTTGGGTGTTTTACAATCATTTTATAGCAACTTTCTATCATTTCTTGGGACTAACCTATTGACCCAGTGCCAAGTGCCAGTTGTTGTTATTTGCTTGTTTTTTACATTGCAGAAAATCAATATTAAACGGAGTCCAAACACCGTGAAACTTTTTGTGGATTTTTTATGGACCAAAAGGAACCTAATGGGCTAGAGCTGCACCTGGGGGTGCCCCGAGGGGGGCACAATTCACCAGGGCGCGCCAGGGGCCCCTGGCGCGCCCAGGTGGGTTGTGCCCACCTCGGTGGCCTCCCGCACCCCCTCTATGCACTATAAATTCCCAAATATTCCGAAACCCTTCGGGGTAAACCTAGATCATAAGTTCCGCCACCGCAGGGCTTCGTAGCCATCGAAAACCAATCTAGACCCGTTCCGGCACCCTGCCGGAGGGGGGAATCATCTCCGGTGGACATCTTCATCATCCCAGCGGCCACCACGATGAGGAGGGAGTAGTCCACCCTAGGGGCGGAGGGTTTGTACCAGTAGCCATGTGTTTAATCTCTCTCTCTCTCTCTCGTGTTCTTGAGATGTCACGATCTTGATGCATCGCGGTATCGCGGGCATTGTTAATATAGTCGGATCATATGGTGTTTTCCCCTCTCTATCTTGTTGTGATGAATTGAGTTTTTCCCTTTGATATTTTGTGGTTATCGAATTGAATACTTTTATGGATTTGAGAACACTTGATATATATCTTGCAATTGAATACTCGTGGTGACAATGGGGTATCGTATTGATTCACTTGATATATGTTTTGGCACTCAACTTGCGGATTCCCGCGGTGACATTGGGGTAATCTATGCATAGGGGTTGATGCACATTCTTGTCCTTGTTTCTCCGGTAGAAATCTTGGGGCACTCTTATAGTTCTTTGTGTGGATTGAGTATTATGAATCTGAATATGCTTTGGTGTTATTCTAGTACGAACTCTAGGATAGATCGAACGGAAACAATAGCTTTGTGTTATTTTAGTACGAACTCTTGAATAGATCGATCGGAAAGAATAGCTTTGAGGTGACTTCATACCCTGAAAACAATTCCTATCTTTTGTTCTCCGCTAATAGGAACTCGTGAGTGATTCTTTGCTGTACTTTGAGGGATAATCATATGATCCAACTATGTTAGCACTGTTGAGAGATTGCACTAGCGAAAGTACGGACCCTAGGCCTTGTTTTAAAGCATTGCAACACTGTTTTGTGCCCGTTTACTATTTGCTACCTTGCTGTTTTTATTTATTCAGATTGTAAAAATATATTTCTACCATCAATATTACACTTCTATCACCATCTCTTCGCCGAACTAGTGCACCTATACAATTTGCAATTGTATTGGGTGTGTTGGGGACACAAGAGATTTCTTGTATTTGGTTGCTGGGCCGTTTGAGAGAGACCATCTTCATCCTACACCTCTCACGGATTGATAAACCTTATGTCATCCACTTGAGAGAAAATTGCTACTGTCCTACAAAACTTTGCGCTTGGAGGCCCAACACGTGTCTACAAGAATATAGTTGCGTAGTAGACATCAAGCTCTTTTCTGGCGCCGTTGCCGGGGAGGTGAGTGCATGAAGATATATCTTTAAATCTTGCAATTGAATCTTTTAGTTTCTTGTTTTATCACTAGTTTGGTTATTAAAAAGAAAACTACAAAAAATGGAATTGAGGTTGCATCATGTTATTGATCATTTTTATAATATCTTTCTTGAAAATGATGGATCGGAAAATTGTGCTCAATTGATAGAAGAAGAGTTCAATAGAATGTTTGGTATAAATGATGAGCATGATTGCAATGTTGTTAGTATGAATTCTTTGAATATCCATGATTATAATGATATGCAAAGCCTTAAGCTTGGGGATGCTATGTTTGATGAAGATGATATTTTTAGTCCCCCCAGATTTGATGTGCAAATTTGTTACAATGATTGCATGCCTCATATTTATGATGATTATAATGAGGAAAGTGGATTTGGAGAGGTCATGACTTTATTTAGTGATGAATCCACTATTTTGGAAGAGGTTGCAATTGACTATGGTAACAAAGTTGCTATTTATGATGATTATGGTGATGACATGTATGCTATAAAGAATAATGATAATCATGAAACTTGTCATCATGATTTTAATTTTCAATCACATGATAGTTATTTTGTTGAGTTTGCTCCCACTACTATTGATGAGAATAAGTTTGCTTATGTGGAGAGTAATAAGTTTTCTATGCTTTTGTGTCATGAAAAGAACGCTTTATGTGATGGTTATATTGTTGAATTTCTTCATGATGCTACTGAAAATTGTTATGAGAGAGGAACATATGCTTCTACGTATTGCAATAATATCAAGTTTTCTCTCTACGTGTTAAAAATCTTGAAGTTTTGCTTGTTTTGCCTTCCTATGCTAGTTGATTATTGTTCCCATAAGTTGTTTACTCACAAAATCCCTATGCATAGGAAGTGGGTTAGACTTAAGTGTGCTTGCCATGTGCTTCATGATGCTCTCTTTATGTTTCAATTCTTATCTTTTATGCGAGCATCATTGAACTCATCATGCCTAGCTAAAAGGCATTAAAGAAAAGTGCTTGTTGGTTGACAACCCAACACGTTTACTTACTGTTTTTGTGTGTTCACATGATTATGCTACTGTATTAATCATGTTTTATAGCTTTTGTTTCAATGAAGTGCCAAGTAAAGCCTTTGGGATCATGTTGGGTGTTAGTTGATTTGATCTTGCTGAAAACAGAAACTTTTGCGCTTAGGAAAAAAATTCTCATTTTTGACAGAAGCATGATAATATGCTGATTCTTTTTGCAGAAGATTAATATACAAATTTCTCAGGTTCTCCTAATTTTCAGAATTTTTGGAGTAGCAAAAGTATGGTCTAAGTACAAATTACTACATACTATTCTGTTCTTGACAGATTCTGTTTTCAATGCATAGTTTGCTTGTTTTCTAGTTTCCATGGCTTATATTGCTCAATATAAATTGTGGAAATGATATGATACAGTAGGCATTGTGTGGAAATAATTATGAATCTTTTATTTGGTAGTACCAAAAGTGGAATGGTTTACTCTTTATCATACTAACCTATCTCACGAAGTTCCGTTAAGTTTTGTGTGACTGAAGTTTTCAAGTTTTGGCTGAGATATCGATATGAGGAGAATAAGGAGTGACAAGAACCTATTGGGGATGACCAAGGCACCCCAAGGAAATATTCAAGGAATATCCAAGCAACTAAGCTTGGGGATGCCCCAGAAGGCATCCCCTCTTTCGTCTTCAACATTATCGGTAACCTCACTTGGAGATTTGTTTCATTCGTCATATGATATGTGTTTTGCTTTTAGCATCAACTTATTTTGTTAGAATTTTCTTGCTGTTATTTGGAATAATGCTTTGGCGTCTTTATTTCAATAAAAGTGGCAATGATAGCCTTTGCCATGCTTATTTTGGAAGTATACATGTTGTTGTTTGAAAACAGAAAGTTTATCGCTGTTGCAAAAATTCCCTAGAAAAGTCAGAATGTGATAAAATGTTGAAACTTTTTGCAAAATGATCTCTGATAAATTTTCTATAGTGTGGTAAAATTTCATAATTTTTGGAGTTGAATAAGTTTTGATACTCTTGCATTCTTTACAGACTATACTGTTTTGGCAGATTGTTGTTATGTTTGCATTGTTTGCATATGTTTGCTTGTTTAATGATCTTATTTGAGGATAGGAGTATTAAATATGCAGATGCATTTAGTATGAAATGTTGAATAATAATTTTAGTGATTTGCTACAGTAGAGAATGATAAGGTTTTTGCATTGGTTCATACTAACTTATCTCACGAGTTCTTGTTGAGTTTTGTGTGGATGAAGCTTTCGAGATTTAGGAAAACCGTGATATAAAAGGAATTAAGGAGACACAAAAGCTCAAGCTTGGGGATGCCCAAGGCATCCCAAGTTAATATTTCAAGAAGTCTCAAGCATCTAAGCATGGGGATGCCCCGGTAGGCATCCCACCTTTCTTCTTCAACAATTATCAGTTAGTATCGGTTGATCCTGAGTTTTTGCTTCTTCACATGATGTGTGCTATCCTTGGAATGTAATTTTATTTTATTTTGCTTGCTGTTTTAATACAATACTTAGATATGAAAGTTTTTAAATAAAATAGAGTCCTAAAATAGTTACCAGAGGGCCTAAGTAAACGGCATTCACATCCCGTCAACGAAGCTCTTTTCTATGTCATTTACTCTTGTGCTTCACTTATATCCTATGAGTAAATTGTTGAATGAATTGAATATCATGAAGTTGAAATCATATCATGCCTAGTGGAAGCTTCATGTTGGGTTTATAAAGTGAAACCTTTTGAGGCTTGACAATCACAATATTGGTCATACAAGCAATTCACGAATAATTAGTATAAGGAAGAGAACTTTCACATATAAATACACTATCATGGAAATGTTTATGATTGTGAGCCCCCATCAAAATATATATGCCGAAATTGTTGACGTTGGACAAGGAAGACAACGTAATGGTTTATGTTTGTTCATATTCACATAGAAGTTATATTGTCATAGATCCTTCAACATGTGGTGCTTGCCCCCATCTTTGCTAGCCAAAAATTCTGCACCAAGTAGAGATACTACTTGTGCATCCAAAAACCCTTAAACCCAAATCTTATTTTCAAGAGTCCACTATACCTACCTATATGCGGTATTCTTTTGCCGTTCTAAGCAAATTTGTATGTGCCATCTCTAATATTCAAAATAAATTTCTCTTTTGTGTGCTCGTACCGCTCGCGAGGCGGTGAGGGGTGGCCAATATTTTCCATGCTAGATGTGTTATTCTCACGATGAGTGTTTATTCACTTGTCATTGCATGAGACTAAGGCAAATGTATTAGGGATGCCCAGTCCCGAAATGAAAAATGAATTTACTTTATGTTGTCAAATAATAAATTCCTTGGAAAGTGTTGGTATGGAGGGCACCCGTGGATACGGTTAGCCATGGAAAGTGGAAGTATGGTGGAAAAAGGAATAAACTTTATTTTCTTTTTGGGAACCACCTATGATATATCTAGCATGGAAAGTGTTTGGAGCTCTAAGTCATTTTTGTTGGAAATATGCCCTAGAGGCAATAATAAATTGGTTATTATTATATTTCCTTGTTCATGATAATCGTTTATTATCCATGCTAGAATTGTATTGATAGGAAACTCAGATACATGTGTGGATACATAGACAACAAGATGTCCCTAGTAAGCCTCTAGTTGAGTAGCTCGTTGATCAATAGATGGTTACGGTTTCCTGACCATGGACATTCGTTGATAACGGGATCACATCATTAGGAGAATGATGTGATGGACAAGACCCAATCCTAAGCCTAGCACAAGATCGTGTAGTTCGTATGCTAAAGCTTTTCTAATGTCAAGTATCATTTCCTTAGACCATGAGATTGTGCAACTCCTGGATACCGTAGGAATGCTTTGGGTGTGCCAAACGTCACAAAGTAACTGGGTGGCTATAAAGGTTCGATGACGCTAGGGTTATAGGGAATAGATACATGTGGTTACCGAATTTTGTTCGGAGTCCCGGATGAGATCCCGGACGTCACGAGGAGCTCCGGAATGGTCCGGAGGTAAAGATTTATATATGGGAAGTCCTGTTTTGGTCGCCGGAAAAGTTTCGGGTTTTATCGGTAATGTACCGGGACCACCGGGAGGGTCCCGGTGGTCCACCAAGTGGGGCCACCAGCCCCGGAGGGCTGCATGGGCCAAGTGTGGGAGGGGACCAGCCCCAGGTGGGTTGGTGCGCCCCCCCCACCAAGGCCCAAGGCGCAAGGGAGAGTGGAAGGGGGCAAACCTTAGGCTCAGATGGGCCTAAGGCCCACCTAGTGGTGCGCCCCCTCTCTCCCCCCTTGGCTGCCACCCTAGATGGGATCTAGGGCTGGCCGCCACCCCTAGGGGTGGAAACCTAGGTGGGGGCGCAGCCCCTCCCCTCCCCCTATATATACTTGAGGTTTTGGGCTGCCATACACGCGATTCAATCTCCTTCTTGGCGCAGCCCTACCCCTCTCCCTCCTCGTCTCTTGCGGTGCTTGGCGAAGCCCTGCTGGAGTACCACGCTCCTCCACCACCACCACGCCATCGTGCTGCTGCTGGATGGAGTCTTCCCCAACCTCTCCTTCTCCCCTTGCTGGATCAAGGCGTAGGAGACGTCACCGGGCTGTACGTGTGTTGAACACGGGGGTGCCGTCCGTTCGGCACTAGGATCATCGGTGATTTGGATCACGACAAGTACGACTCCATCAACGCCGTTCACTTGAACGCTTCCGCTTAGAGATCTACAAGGGTATGTAGATGCACTCTCCTTCCCCTTGTTGCTAGATTACTCCATAGATTGATCTTGGTGACACGTAGAAAATTTTGAATTTCTGCTACGTTCCCCAATAGTGGTATCAGAGCTAGGTCTATGCGTAGTTTCTATGCACAAGTAGAACACAAGTTGTTGTGGGCGTCGATTTTGTCAATTTGCTTGCCGTTACTAGTCTTATCTTGTTTCGGCAGCATCGTGGGATGAAGCGGCCCGGACCGACCTTACACGTACTCTTACGTGAGACTGGTTCCACCGACTGACATGCACTAGTTGCATAAGGTGGCTAGCGGGTGTCTGTCTCTCCCACTTTAATCGGATCGGATTCGATGAAAAGGGTCCTTATGAAGGGTAAATAGAAATTGGCATATCACGTTGTGGTTTTGGTGTAGGTAAGAAACGTTCTTGCTAGAAACCTATAGTAGCCACGTAAAAACTTGCAACAACAATTAGAGGACGTCTAACTTGTTTTTGCAGCATATGCCTTGTGATGTGATATGGCCAAAAGGATGTGATGAATGATATATGTGATGTATGAGATTAATCATGTTCTTGTAATAGGAATCACGACTTGCATGTCGATGAGTATGACAACCGGCAGGAGCCATAGGAGTTGTCTTAATTTATTTATGACCTGCGTGTCAACATAAACGTCATGTAATTACTTTACTTTATTGCTAAAGCGTTAGCCATAATAGTAGAAGTAATAGATGACGAGACAACTTCAAGAAGACACGATGATGGAGATCATGATGATGGAGATCATGGTGTCATGCCGATGACAACGATGATCATGGAGCCCCGAAGATGGAGATCAAGAGGAGCAAAATGATATTGGCCATATCATGTCACTATTTGATTGCATGTGATGTTTATCATGTTTTACATCTTATTTGCTTAGAACGACGGTAGCTTAAATAAGATGATCCCTCACTAAAATTTCAAGAAAGATGTTCTCCCTAATTGTGCACCGTTGCGAAGGTTCGTTGTTTCGAAGCACCACGTGATGATCAGGTGTGATAGATTCTAACGTTCGAATACAACGGGTGTTGACAAGCCTAGCATGTACATACATGGTCTCGGGACACATGCGAAACACTTAGGTTGACTTGACGAGCCTAGCATGTACAGACATGGCCTCGGAACACGGAAGACCGAAAGGTCGAACATGAGTCGTATAGAAGATACGATCAACATGAAGATGTTCACCGATGATGACTAGTCCGTCTCACGTGATGATCGGACACGGCTTAGTTGACTCGGATCATGTAATCACTTAGATGACTAGAGGGATGTCTATCTGAGTGGGAGTTCATTAAATGAACTCAATTATCATGAACATAGTCTAAATTGTCTTTGCAAATATGTTGTAGATAAATAGCTCACGTTGTAGCTCCCTGTTTCAATACGTTCCAAGAGAAAGATTAAGTTGAAAGATATTGTAAGCAATGATACGTACTAGGTCCGTAGTCCGAGGAGTGTACTCACCGCTACACAGAAGGCTTACGTCTTTGATGCACCGCTTGATGTGCAAACCCCTACAATGTCGTCTGTGGATGTTGTGAACACCTGACAGACACATCCTGATGACTACTTGATAGTTTAGTGCACCATACTTTACGACTTAGAATCGGGATCCCAATGACGTTTTGAACGCCATAGAACATATGAGATGTTCCAAGAGCTGAAATTGGGATTTCAGGCTCATGCCCGTGTTGAGAGGTGTGAGACCTCTGACAAGTTCTTTTGCCAACAAGATGGAGGAGAATAGCTCAGCTAGTGAGCATGTGCTCAGAATGTCTGGGTACTATAAGCACTTAAATCAAGTGGGAGTTAAACTTCCAGATAAGATAGTGATTGATAGAGTTCTCTAGCCACTATCACTAAGCTACTAGATCTTCGTGATGAACTATGACATGCAAGGGATGGAGTTAATCCCGGAGCTGTTCGCGGTGCTTAAGGCCGCAAAAGGTAGAAATCAAGAAGGAGCATCAAGTGTTGATGGTTTAACAAGACCACTGGTTTCAATAAGGGAAAGGGCTAGAAGGGAAACTTCATGGATGGCAAATCAGTTGCCGCTCCAGTAAAGGAACCCAAGGTTGAACCCAAACCCAAGACTAAGTGCTTCTATTGTAAAGGGGACGGTCACTGGTAGCGGAATTACCCCAAATGCATGGTAGATAAGAAGGCTGGCAACTTCAACAAAGTATATATGTGTTATTAATGTGTACCTCGCTAGTACTCCTGGTAGCACCTGGGTATTGGATACCGGTTCAGTTGCTATTACTGGTGACTTGAAGCAAAAGCTCGGACTAAACGGAGACTGGCTAAGGGCGAGGTGACGATGTGTGTTGGAAGTGTTTCCAAAGTTGATGAGATCACCATCGCACGCTCCATCTGCCTTCGGGATTAGTATTGAACCTAGATAAATGTTATCAGGTGTCTACATTGAGCATGAATATGATTAGATCATGTTCATTGCAATACGGTCATTCATTTAAGTTAGAGAATAATGGTTATTCTGTTTACATGAATGATACCTTTCATGGTCATGCACCATATGTGAATGGTTCATTGAATCTCGGTCGTGGTAATACACATGTTCACGCCAAAAGATGTAGAGTTAATAATGATAGTACCACTTTCTCGTGGCACTGCCGCTTAGGTCATATTGGCGTAAGATGCATGAAGAAACTCCATGTCGATGGATGTTTGGAGTCACTTGATTTTGAATCGCTTGACACATGCAAGCCATGCCTCATGGGCAGGATGACTAAGACCCCGCTTTTAGGTACAATGAAACGGGCAAGTGACTTGTTGGAAATCATGCATGCTGATGCGTGTGATCCAATGAGAATTGAAGCGTGCGGTGGATATCGCTATTTTCTCATCTTCACTGACGATTTGAGTAGATATAGGTATATTTACTTAATGAAGCACAAGTCTGAAACATTTGAAAAGTTCAAGCGATTTCAGAGTGAAGTTAAGAATCATCATAACAAGAAGATCAAATTCCTACGATCTGATCAATGAGAATATCTGAGTTATGAGTTTGGTAAACACTTAAGACATTGTGGAATTGTTTCACAGTTGAAGCCACCTGGAACACCACTGGGTTATGGTGTGTCCAGACATCGTAATCGAACCTTATGAGATATGGTGCGATCTATGATGTCACTTATCAATCTACCGTTTTCATTTTGAGGTTATGCATTAGAGACAACTGCATTCACTTTAGATAGGACACCATCTAAGTCCGTTGAGACGACGTCATAATAACATTGGTTTGGCAAGAAACCAAAGTTGTCGTTTCTTAACGTTTGGGGATGCGATGCTTAAGTCTTCAGCCGGAGAAGCTCGAACCCAAAGCAGACAAACACATCTTCATAGGATACCCAAAGGTGACAGTAGGGTATACCTTCTATCTCAGATCCGAGGGCAAATTGTTTGTCGCTAAGAACGGATCCTTTCTCAAGAAGGAGTTTCTCTCAAAAGAATTGAGTGGGAGGAAGATAGAACTTGATGAGGTTGTCGAACCTTTATTTCAACCAGAGAGTGATGCAACACAGAAAGATGTTTTATGTGGAGCCTACGTCTGTTGAATAGGAAGTTAATGATAGTGATCATGAAGCTTCGGATCAAGTTGCTATCGAACCTCGTAGGTCGACAAGGATATGTACTACTCCTAAGTGGTACGGTAATCCTGTCTTAGATATCATGTTGTTAGATAACAATGAACCTACGAGCTATGGAGAAGCGATGGTGGGCCTGTATTCCGACAAATGGTTAGAAACCATGAAATCCGAGATAGGATCCATGTATGGACTTTGGTGGACTTGCCCGTTGATCGGCAAGCCATCGAGATAAATGGATCTTTGAGAAGAAGACGGTCGTGGGCGGTAATATTACCGTCTATGAAGCTCGACTTGTGGGAAAGAGTCTTTTCACAAGTTCAAGGAGTTGACTACGATGAGAATTTCTCACCCGTAGTGATGCTTAAGTCCGTCGGAATCATGTTAGCATTAGCTGTATTTTTCGATTATGAAATCTTACAGACGGATGTCAAAACAAGTTTTCTTACCAAGTTTTCATAAGAAAAGTTGTATGTGATACAATAAAAGTTTTTGACGATCCTAAGGATGCTAAAAGGTATCCTTGCTCCAGCAATCCTTCTATGGACTAGAGCAAGCATCTCGGAGTCGGAGTATATGCTTTGATGGAGTAATCAAAGCTTTTAGGTTTATACAATGTTTGTTAGAAACTTGTATTTACAAGAAAGTGAGTGGGAGCACTACAACATTTCTGATAAGTATATGTGGATGACATATTGTTGATCCGAAATAATGTAGAATTTCTGGAAAGCATAAACGGTTTGTTTGAAGAGTGATTTTCAAAGGAAGACCTGGATAAAGCTGCTTACATACTGGGCATCAAGATCTATAGAGATAGATCAAGACGCCTGATGATACTTTCAAAGAACGCACACCTTGACATGTTTTTGAAGGAGTTCAAAATAGATCAGTCAAGGAAGGGGTTCTTACCTGAGTTGTAAGGTGTGAAGTTGAGTAAGACTCAAAGATTGACCACGGCAGAAGAAAGAGGAAGGATGAAGGTCGTCCCCTATGATCTTGTCATAGGCTCTATACGGTATGCCATGCTGAGTACCACACCTGATGTGTGCCTTGCCACATGTCTGGTAAGAGGGTACAAAGGTGATCTAGGAGTAGATCACCAGATAGCGGTCAAAATTATCCTTAGAGGAATAAGGAAATGTTCCTCGGATATGGAGGTGATAAAGAGTTCGACGTAAAGAGTGACGTCGATGCAAGCTTAACACCTATCCGGATAGCTCTGAGTAGAGATACCGGATACGTATAATGGAGCAACAATTTGGAATAGCTCCAAGTGGAACGTGGTAGCAGCATCTATGATATAAAGTTTTGTGAAATACATAGGGATCTGAATATGGCATGGCCCGTTGACTACAACCTCTCTCACAAGCATAACATGATCAAACCAAGAACTCTTTGAGTGTTTATCACATAGTGATGTGAACTAGATCATTGAGTCTAGTAGACTCTTGGATGTTGGTCACATGGCGATGTGACCTCTCAGTGTTAATCACATGGCGATGTGAACTAGATTATTGACTCTAGTGCAAGTGGGAGACTTTTGGAAATATGCCCTAGAGGCAATAATAAATTGGTTATTATTATATTTCCTTGTTCATGATAATCGTTTATTATCCATGCTAGAATTGTATTGATAGGAAACTCAGATACATGTGTGGATACATAGACAACAACATGTCCCTAGTAAGCCTCTAGTTGACTAGCTCGTTGATCAATAGATGGTTATGGTTTCCTGACCATGGACATTGGATGTCGTTGATAACGGGATCACATCATTAGGAGAATTATGTGATGGACAAGACCCAATCCTAAGCCTAGCACAAGATCGTGTAGTTCGTATGCTAAAGCTTTTCTAATGTCAAGTATCATTTCCTTAGACCATGAGATTGTGCAACTCCCGGATACCGTAGGAATGCTTTGGGTGTGCCAAACATCACAGCGTAACTAGGTGGCTATAAAGGTACACTACAGGTATCTCCGAAAGTGTCTGTTGGGTTGGCATGAATCGAGGCTAGGATTTGTCACTCCGTGTGACGGAGAGGTACCTCTGGGCCCACTCGGTAGGACATCATCATAATGTGCACAATGTGATCAAGGAGTTGATCACGGGATGATGTGTTACCGAACGAGTAAAGAGACTTGCCGGTAACGAGATTGAACAAGGTATCGGGATACCGACGATCGAATCTCGGGCAAGTATCGTACCGCTAGACAAAGGGAATTGCATACGGGATTGATTGAATCCTCGACATCGTGGTTCATCCGATGAGATCATCGTGGAACATGTGGGAGCCAACATGGGTATCCAAATCCCGCTGTTGGTTATTGACCGGAGAGTTGTCTCGGCCATGTCTGCATGACTCCCGAACCCGTAGGGTCTACACACTTAAGGTTCGATGACGCTAGGGTTATAGGGAATAGATATATGTGGTTACCGAATGTTGTTCGGAGTCCCGGATGAGATCCCAGACGTTAGGAGGAGTTCCGGAATGGTCCGGAGGTAAAGATTTATATATGGGAAGTCCTGTTTTGGTCGCCGGAAAAGTTTCGGGTTTTATTGGTAATG
The DNA here is from genome assembly GCF_002162155.2 of Triticum dicoccoides. Classification (NCBI taxonomy): domain Eukaryota; kingdom Viridiplantae; phylum Streptophyta; class Magnoliopsida; order Poales; family Poaceae; genus Triticum; species Triticum dicoccoides. The sequence goes on along the minus strand of NC_041388.1, from coordinate 370,869,049 downwards.
TACCGGGACCACCGGGAGGGTCCCGGTGGTCCACCAAGTGGGGCCACCAGCCCCGGAGGGCTGCATGGGCCAAGTGTGGGAGGGGACCAGCCCCAGGTGGGCTGGTGCGCCCCCCCCACCAAGGCCCAAGGCGCAAGGGAGAGTGGAAGGGGGCAAACCCTAGGCTCAGATGGGCCTAAGGCCCACCTAGTGGTGCGCCCCCTCTCTCCCCCCTTGGCCGCCCCCCCTAGATGGGATCTAGGGCTGGCCGCCACCCCTAGGGGTGGAAACCTAGGTGGGGGCGCAGCCCCTCCCCTCCCCCTATATATACTTGAGGTTTTGGGCTGCCATACACACGATTCAATCTTCTTCTTGGCGCAGCCCTACCCCTCTCCCTCCTCGTCTCTTGCGGTGCTTGGCGAAGCCCTGCTGGAGTACCACGCTCCTCCACCACCACCACGCCGTCGTGCTGCTGCTGGATGGAGTCTTCCCCAACCTCTCCTTCTCCCCTTGCTAGATCAAGGCGTAGGAGACATCACCGGGCTGTACGTGTGTTGAACACGGAGGTGCCGTCCGTTCGGCACTAGGATCATCGGTGATTTGGATCACAACGAGTACGACTCCATCAACCCCGTTCACTTGAACGCTTCCGCTTAGCGATCTACAAGGGTATGTCGATGCACTCTCCTTCCCCTCGTTGCTAGATTACTCCATAGATTGATCTTGGTGATGCATAGAAAATTTTGAATTTCTGCTACGTTCCCCAATAGTTTTCGTTGGTGGGAAAAGTATGCCTGTCAAAATGTTTTTATCTCTCAATTTTCGCTTTGAGCTCTGGCACCTCTACAAATCCCTACTTCCCTCTGCGAAGGGCCTATCTTTTACATTTCAGTATTTACTTTTATGCAAAGAGTCATAGTTCTTCTCTCTATTCCTTTCTAATTTTCTCCTTTGGCAAGCATAATGTGGCGAGGAAAGATCTAGGCACTTATATCCAGTTGGATATGGGTAGCATGAGTTATTATTGTTGACATCACCCTTGAGGTGAATGCGTTGGGAGGTGAAATTATAAGCCGCTATCTTTCTATGTGTCTGGTTGAAACGTTTTGATCATGTGTATGAGGTGAGTGTTAGCAATCATAAAAGACTATATGATGGTTGAGTATGTGGAGCTCTTACTTAAACTGCACTGAATAAGTTGAATTGCAATTGCTTGGTGACTAAGAACATAGGTTGTTGAGTTTCAAGAGAATTCATTGTTTGAACTTTAACATGTGAATTGGTTGCTACCATAACATTAGAAGTTTTATAAGAAAGAATTGTTGTTATGATGCTAGGAAAAAGTGATTGAAATTATCATTGATCAAGCTTGTGCACTTTGCTAGCATTCACACTTCATAAATTATTTCCTTTATCATTTACCTACTCGAGGACGAGTAGGAATTAAGCTTGGGGATGATGATACGTCTCCAACATATCTATAATTTATGAAGTATTCATGCTGATATTTTATCATTCTTGGGTGTTTTACAATCATTTTATAGCAACTTTATATCATTTTTGGGACTAACCCATTGACCCAGTACCAAATGCTAGTTGCTGTTTTTTGCTTGTTTTTTACATCGCAAAAAAATCAATATTAACGGAGTCTAAACACCGCGAAACTTTTTGTGGATTTTTTATGGATCGGAAGGAACCCAATGGGCCAGAGCTGCACCTGGGGGGGGGGGGGGTGCCCCAAGGGGGGCAGAACCTACCAGGGCGCGCCAGGGCCCAGGTGGGTTGTGCCCACCTCGGTGGCCTCCCGCACCCCTCTTTGCACTATAAATTCCCAAATATACCGAAACCCTTCAGGGTTAACCTAGATCAGAAGTTCCGTCGCCGCAGGGCTCCGTAGCCACCAAAAACCAATCTAGACCCGTTCGGGCACCCTGCCGGAGGGGGGAATCATCTCCGGTTGCCATCTTCATCATCCCGGTGGCCACCAAGATGAGGAGGAGTAGTCCACCCTCGGGGCCGAGGGTTTGTACCAGTAGCTATGTGTTTAATCTCTCTCTCTCTCTCTCTCTCTCTCTCGTGTTCTTGAGATGTCATGATCTTGATGTATTGCGGGCTTTGTTAATATAGTCGGATCATATGGTGTTTTCCCCTCTCTATCTTGTTGTGATGAATTGAGTTTTTCCCTTTGAGATTTCATGGTTATTGGATTGAATACTTTTATGGATTTCAGAACACTTGATATATGTCTTGCAATTGAATACTCGTGGTGACAATGGGGTATCATATTGATTCACTTGATATATGTTTTGGCACTCAACTTGCGGATTCCCGTGGTGACATTGGGGTAATCTATGCATAGGGGTTGATGCACGCTCTTGTCCTTGTTTCTCCGATAGAAATCTTGGGGCACTATTGTAGTTCTTTGTGTGGATTGATTATTATGAATATGAATATGCTTTGGTGTTATTCTAGTATGAACTCTAGGATAGATCGAACGGAAACAATAGCTTTGTGTTATTTTAGTACGAACTCTTGAATAGATCGATTGAAAAGAATAGCTTTGAGGTGGCTTCGTACCCTACAAACAATTCCTATCTTTTGTTCTCCGCTAATAGGAACTCGGGAGTGATTCTTTGCTGTACTTTGAGGGATAATCATATGATCCAACTATGTTAGCACTGTTGAGACATTGCACTAGCGAAAGTACGGACCCTAGGCCTTGTTTTAAAGCATTGCAACACCGTTTTGTGCCCGTTTACTATTTGCTACCTTGCTGTTTTTATTTATTCAGATTATAAAAATATATTTCTACCACCAATATTACACTTCTATCACCATCTCTTCGCCGAACTAGTGCACCTATACAATTTGCCATTGTATTGGGTGTGTAGGGGACACAAGAGATTTCTTGTATTTGGTTGCAGGGTCGTTTGAGAGAGACCATCTTCATCATACACCTCTCATGGATTGATAAACCTTAGGTCATCCACTTGAGGGAAAATTTCTACTGTCCTACAAAACTCTGAGCTTGGAGGCCCAACATGTGTCTACAAGAATAAAGTTGCGTAGTAGACATCAAGGATGCAGTTCCATGCATGCGTCCAGGGGCGTGGTGCATCCCCACCGTCAGCCTCTCATGTACAGTCATCTTCCGATGACTCTCGTTTGTTGACCATGTTGACCACACCGTGCCGAGCGCACCAAGGCCGGTGGACGACGGTGAGGCCCTAGACTGGAATGACCCGGAGACGAGGAAGACGCGGCAGTGGAGTCGCAGATGGAGAGGAGTGGGAAACTTGACTGGTTCGGGTGCACGGCAGCACTACCGCCCACGGAAGATAGGAGCAAGAACAGAGGTTGAAGAAGCAGCAGGGCTATTGGATTAACATCCAACGGTCCAGCTGCTAGAATCATTTGTTGATTAAGTGACAAAGCCCTGCGTACGCGTCAACTTAGTAGGCCCACAAATCAGCCCCCAAATCTGTTGGGTCCCAGCTGTCATCGAGAGGAATAGTTTTTTTCCGCATAACAAGGAGGTACTTCCTTCCATGCGAAGATACAACCGGTGGGTCCCAGCTGTCATGGGGAGGAAACATTTTTTCTGCTTAATAAGGAGGAACTTTCCTTGCGTGCGACCATGGACCTCATGGGTCCCAGCTGTCAGGCTCTCCACGTACAGTCCTCTTCCGATGACTCTCGTTTGTTGACCACGCTGCGCCGAGCGCAGCGAGGCGGTGGACGACAACGAGGCCCCGGACGGGAACGACCCGGAGATGGGATGACGCGGTAGTGGAGTCGCAGATTGAGAGGATTACAAGGGTTATAACTAGTTCTGGTGTGGCGTGTGTTGGTGTCAAAACCGGTCGATCTCGGGTAGGGGGTCCCGAACTGTGCGTTTGAGAATCGAAGGTAACAGGAGACAAGGGAGACACAATGTTTACCCAAGTTCAGGTCCTCTTAATGGAGGTAAAACCCTACATCTTCCTTGATTGTATTTGATGAGTATAGGGGTTACAAGAGTTGATCTACCTCGAGATCGTAATGGCTAAACCCTAGATGTCTAGCCTATATGAATTCTGATAGCCTCTATGGACTACACCCTCCAATTTATATAGACACCAGAGGGGCGTAGGGTTGTACAGGGTCGGTTTACAAAGAAAGGAGACTACACATCCGAACATCCAAATGTTAAGCTTGCCATCCACGCATAAGAGAGTCCTACCCGGACACGGGGAAGGGTCTTCTGCCTTGTATCTTCACGACCTATCAGTCCGGCCCAAATCACATAGCCCAGACACCCGTGGACCCCTTAGTCCAAGATTCCCTCAGTAGCCCCTGAACCTGTCTTCAATGATGATGTGTTTGGCTCGCAGATTGTCTTCGCCATTGCAAGCTGGGTTCCTTATTCGCATACAAAGCAGTCTTCTGAGTAGGAGAACTATATCCGGCTCTGTATAATAGTTACAACCCTCAACCACAAGGGTACAATACTTAATAAGATATGTCCACTGACAACCTTTTTGGCGAAACGTCGCGTCTGGCCTTTTTATTACTTCGAACCGTTTTTCGGCCTCCCGCTTCATGTTTCGAGGCGTAGCCTCCATTGACACATCTTGTCAAAGAAAAGATCGTGTCCCCTTATTGCGAGATTTTCATGAATACAGGTTTGGGTAATCCAACCGTGCCATTCGCACGACCCCTTGGGAACAGGTGAGTTTTAAGGCTAGTGGGGGCGTTTGATATTCACTGCCTATATAAACGGATAAAGATCCATCTTTTTACCCCACGCCTCCTTCCTCCCTCAGCTTTCTCGTCCTCGAGCTCCAGCGCCCAAGCTTCAATCTTTCCTACCACCCAACCTTTCTAGCCATGGCCGGATCCGGCTCGCAGGGCAAGTGGATGACTTCCTCCATCACGGAGAGGAACGTCAAGGAACTCCGGGAAGCGGGGTACCTGACCGCAAATATCGTGCACCGGCTCCTGCCAAAAGAACAGATCATCCCTACTCCGGAGCCCGGTGAGAGAGTGGTGTTTATCCCCCACTCCCTCCGTGGACTAGGATTTCCTCTCCACCCTTTCGTCCACGGCCTCATGTTCTATTACGGGCTAGATTTCCACGATCAAGCCCCAAATTCCTTCCTCCACATTTCGGTGTTCATCATCGTGTGCGAGGCGCTCCTCTGCATCCCCCCACTTCGGCCTATGGCTTAAGGTCTTCAACGTGAAGCCGAAAGTGGTCGACGGGCAACATGCGGACTGCGGCGGCGCCATGGTCAGGAATCTCCCCAACGTCACCTGGCCCAAAGGGGCCTTCATGGAGACCATGAAGGGATGGCAACATGAGTGGTTCTACATCATCGAACTGAAGGAAATATGCCCTAGAGGCAATAATAAAGTTATTATTTATTTCCTTATTTCATGATAAATGTTTATTATTCATGCTAGAATTGTATTAACCGGAAACATAATACATGTGTGAATACATAGACAAATAGAGTGTCACTAGTATGCCTCTACTTGACTAGCTCGTTGATCAAAGATGGTTAAGTTTCCTAACCATATACATGAGTTGTCATTTGATTAACGGGATCACATCATTAGGAGAATGATGTGATTGACTTGAACCATTCCGTTAGCTTAGCACTTGATCGTTTAGTTTGTTGCTATTACTTTCTTCATGACTTATACATGTTCCTATGACTATGCGATTATGCAACTCTCGTTTACCGGAGGAACACTTTGTGTGCCACCAAATGTCACAACGTAACTGGGTGATTATAAAGGTGCTCTACAGGTGTCTCCAAAGGTACTTGTTGGGTTGGCGTATTTCCAGATTAGGATTTGTCACTCCGATTGTCGGAGAGGTATCTCTGGGCCCACTCGGTAATGCACATCACTATAAGCCTTGCAAGCATTGCAACTAATGATTTAGTTGCGGGATGATGTATTACGGAACGAGTAAAGTGACTTCCCGGTAACGAGATTGAACTAGGTATTGAGATACCGACGATGGAATCTCGGGCAAGTAACATACCGATGACAAAGGGAACAACGTATGTTGTTATGCGGTCTGACCGATAAAGATCTTCGTAGAATATGTAGGAGCCAATATGGGCATCCAGGTCCCGCTATTGGTTATTGACCAGAGAGGTGTCTTGGTCATGTCTACATAGTTCTCGAACCCGTAGGGTCCGCACGCTTAACGTTCATTGACGATATAGTACTATATGAGTTATGTATGTTGGTGACCGAATGTTGTTCGGAGTCCGGGATGAGATCAATGACATGACGAGGAACTCCGGAATGGTCCGGAGATAAAGTTTGATATATGGGATAATAGTGTTTGGTCACCGGAGGGGTTCCGGAATTCACCGGAAGGGGTTCCGGATGTTTCCCGAAATGTTTGGGTACGAGAACACTTTATTTGGGCCAAAGGGGAAAGCCCACAAGGTTTTTGGAAAGCGCAAAAGGAAGTTTTGCGGAGTCTAGGCGCCAGATGCCAGGGTCCCTAGCGTCTGGGTCCAGACGCCAGGAACCCTGGCATCTGGCCCTGGAGTCCGAGAAGGACTCTTGCCTTTCGGGTGAAACCGACTTTGTGGAGGCTTTTACTCCAAGTTTCGACCCCAAGGCTCAACATATAAATAGAGGGGTAGGGCTAGCACCCAAGACACATCAAGAAACACCAAGCCGTGTGCCGGCATCCCCGTCCCCTCTAGTTTATCCTCCGTCCTAGTTTTCGTAGTGCTTAGGCGAAGCCCTGCGGAGATTGTTCTTCACCAACACCTTCACCACGCCGTTGTGCTGCCGGAACTCATCTACTACTTTGCCCCTCTTACTGGATCGAGAAGGCGAGGACGTCATTGAGCCGAAGGTGTGCAGAACTCGAAGGTGCCGTGCTTTCGGTACTTGGATCGGTCGAATCGTGAAGACGTATGACTACATCAACCGCGTTGATATAACGCTTCCGCGAACATTCTACGAGGGTACGTAGACAACACTCTCCCCTCTCGTTGCTATGCATCACCATGATCCTGCATGTCCGTAGGAATTTTTTTGAAATTACTACGTTCCCCAACAGTGGCATCTGAGCTAGGTTTTATGAGTAGATGTCATATGCACGAGTAGAACAAAAGTGAGTTGTGGGCGATATAAGTCATACTACTTACCAGCATGTCATTCTTTGGTTTGGCGGTATTGTTGGATGAAGCGGCCCGGACCGGCATTACGCGTACGCTTACGCAAGACTGGTTCTACCGACGTGCTTTGCACACAGGTGGCTGGTGGGTGTCAGTTTCTCCAACTTTAGTTGAACCGAGTGTGGCTACGCCCGGTCCTTGCGAAGGTCAAAACAACACCAACTTGACAAACTATCATTGTGGTTTTGATGCGTAGGTAAGAACGGTTCTTGCTAAGCCCGTAGCAGCCACGTAAAATTTGCAACAACAAAGTAGAGGACGTCTAACTTGTTTTTGCAGGGCATGTTGTGATGTGATATGGTCAAGACATGATGCTAAATTTTATTGTATGAGATGATCATGTTTTGTAACCGAGTTATCGGCAACTGGCAGGAGCGATATGGTTGTCGCTTTATTGTATGCAATGCAATCGCCCTGTAATGCTTTACTTTATCACTAAGCGGTAGTGATAGTCGTGGAAGCATAAGATTGGCGAGACGACAACGATGCTACGATGGAGATCAAGGTGTCGCGCCGGTGACAACGGTGATCATGAAGGTGCTTCAGAGATGGAGATACAAGCACAAGATGATGATGGCCATATCATATCACTTATATTGATTGCATGTGATGTTTATCTTTTATGCATCTTATCTTGCTTTGATTGACGGTAGCATTATAAGATGATCCCTCACTAAATTATCAAAGTATAAGTGTTCTCCCTGAGTATGCACCGTTGCGAAAGTTCTTCGTGCTGAGACACCACGTGATGATCGGGTGTGATAGGATCTACGTTCAAATACAACGGGTGCAAAATAGTTGCACACGCGGAATACTCAGGTTAAACTTGACGAGCCTAGCATATAACAGATATGGCCTCGGAACACGGAGACCGAAAGGTCGAGCGTGAATCATATAGTAGATATGATCAACATAGTGATGTTCACCGTCGCTACCTCTTGAGCACTGCGTTGGATTTCCCCGAAGAGGAGAGGATGATGCAGCAATGTAGCATAAGTATTTCCCTCAGTTTTTGAGAACCAAGGTATTAATCCAGTAGGAGGCTACGCATGAGTCCCTTGTAACTACACAAAAACAATAGCTCAACGCAACCAACGCGCTTAGGGGTTGTCAATCCCATCACGGTCACTTACGAAAGTGAGATCTGATAGAGATGATAAATAATATTTTTGGTATTTTTGGTATAGAGATGCAAAGTGAAAAGTAAAAGGAAAAGTAAAAAGCAAAGCAATAATAAAGTGATGGAGATTGATATGATGAGAAAGAGACCTGGGGGCCATAGGTTTCACTAGTGGCTTCTCTCAAGAGCATAAGTATTCTATGGTGGGTGAACAAATTACTGTTGAGCAATTGACAGAATTGAGCATAGTTATGAGAATATCTAGGTATGATCATGTATATAGGCATCATGTCTAAGACAAGTAGATCGACTCCTGCCTGCATCTACTACTACTACTCCACTCATCGACCGCTATCCAGCATGCATCTAGAGTATTAAGTTAAAAACAGAGTAACACCTTAAGCAAGATGACATGATGTAGAGGGATAGTTTCATGCAATATGATAAAAACCCCATCTTGTTATCCTTGATGGCAATGATACAATACGTGCCTTGCTGCCCCTTCTGTCACTGGGAAAGGACACCGCAAGATCGAACCCAAAGCTAAGCACTTCTCCGATGGCAAGAAAAACCAATCTAGTAGGCCAAACCAAACTCATAACTCAAAGAGACTTGCAAAGATAACCAATCATACAGAAAAGAATTCAGAGAAGATTCAAATATTATTCATAGATAGACTGGATCATAAACCCACAATTCATCGGTCTCAACAAACACACCGCAAAAAGAAGATTACATCGAATAGATCTCCACGAGAGAGAGGGAGAACAATGTATTGAGATCCAAAAAGAGAGAAGAAGCCATCTAGCTACTAACTATGGACCCGTAGGTCTGAAGTAAACTACTCACACTTCATCGGAAGGGCTTGGATGATGATGTAGAAGCCCTCCGTGATCGATGCCCCCTCCGGTGGAGCTCCAGAACAGGCCCCAAGATGGGATCTCGTGGATACAGAAAGTTGCGGCGGTGGAATTAGGTTTTTGGCTCCGTATCTGATCGTTTGGGGGTACGTGGATATATATAGGAGGAAGAAGTACGTCGGTGGAGCAACAGGGGCCCCACGAGGGTGGAGGGCTCCCCTGGGGGGGGGGGCAGGCGCGCCCCCTACCTCGTGGCCTCCTGTTAATTGGCTTGATGTAGGGTCGAAGTCTCCTGAGTTGTATTCGGTGAGAAAATTACGCCCCCGAAGGTTTCATTCCGTTTGGACTCCGTTTGATATTCCTTTTCTTCGAAACCCTAAAACAGGCAAAAACAACAATTCTGGACTGGGCCTTCGGTTACTAGGTTAGTCCCAAAAATAATATAAAAGTGGATAATAAAGCCCAATAATGTCCAAAACAGTAGATAATATAGCATGGAGCAATCAAAAAATTTAGATATGTTGGAGACGTATCAAGCATCGCCAAGCTTAATTCCTGCTCGTCCTCGAGCAGGTAAATGATAAAATCAGAATTTTTGATGCGGAGTGCTACTTGGCATAATTTCAATGTAAATCTTCTTAATTGTGGTATGAATATTCAGATTCAAAAGATTCAAGACAAAAGTTCATGTTGACATAAAAATAATAATACTTCAAGCATACTAACAAAGGAATTATGTCTTCTCAAAATAACATGGCCAAAGAAAGCTATCCCTACAAAATCATATAGTCTGGCTATGCTCTATCTTCACCACACAAAGTATTTAAATCATGCACAACCCCGATGACAAGCCAAGCAATTGTTTCATACTTTTGACATTTTTAAAACTTTTTCGATCTTCACACAATACATGAGCGTGAGCCATGGATATAGCACTATATGTGGAATAGAATGGTGGTTGTGGAGAAGACAAAAAGGGAGAAGATAGGCTCACATCAACTAGGCGTATTAACGGGCTATGGAGATGCCATCAATAGATATCAATGTGAGTGAGTAGGAATTGCCATGCAACGGGTGCACTAGAGCTATAAGTATATGAAAGCTCAACAAAAGAAACTAAGTGGGTGTGCATCCAACTCGCTTGATCACGAAGACCTAGGGCATTTTGAGGATGCCCATCATTGGAATATACATGCCAAGTTCTATAATGAAAAATTCCCACTAGTATATGAAAGTGACAGAATGAGAGACTCTCTATCATGAAGATCATGGTGCTACTTTGAAGCACAAGTGTGGTAAAAGGATAGTAACATTGTCCTTCTCTCTTTTTCTCCCATTTTTTGGGCCTTCTCTTTTTTTATGGCCTCTTTTTTTTCGTCCGGAGTCTCATGCCGACTTGTGGGGGAATCATAGTCTCCATCATCCTTTCCTCACTTGGGACAATGCTCTAAAAATGATGATCATCACACTTTTTATTTTTCTTACAACTCAACAATTACAACTCAATACTTAGAACAAAATATGACTCTATATGAATGCCTCTGGCGGTGTACCGAGATATGCAATGAATCAGGAGTGACATGTATGAAAGAATTATGAATGGTGGCTTTGCCACAAATACGATGTCAACTACATGATCATGCTAGCAATATGACAATGATGGAGCGTGTCATAATGAACGGAACGGTGGAAAGTTGCATGGCAATATATCTCGGAATGACTATGGAAATGCCATGTTAGGTAGGTATGGTGGCTGTTTTGAGGAAGGTATTTGGTGGGTGTATGATACCAGCAAAAATTGCGCGGTATTAGAGAGGCTAGCAATGGTGGAAGGAAGGAAAGTGCGTATAATCCACGGACTCAACATTAGTCATAAAGAACTCATATACTTATTGCAAAAATCTAAAAGTTATCAAAGCAAAGTATTACGCGCATGCTCCTAGGGGGATAGATTGGTAGGAAAATACCATCGCTCGTCCCCGACCGCCACTCATAAGGAAGACAATCAATAAATAAATCATGCTCCGACTTCATCACATAACGGTTCACCATACGTGCATGCTACGGGAATCACAAACTTTAACACAAGCATTTCTCAAATTCACAACTACTCAACTAGCATGACTCTAATATCACCATCCTCATATCTCAAAACAATTATCAAGCATCAAATTTTTTCTTAGTATTCAACGCACTCAAAAGATAGTTTTACAAATCTTGAATACCAAGAATATTATTATTAAGCAAATTACCATGCTATTAAGACTCTCAAAATAATCTAAGTGAAGCATGAGAGATCAATAGTTTCTATAAAACAAATCCACCACCGTGCTCTAAAAGATATAAGTGAAGCACTAGAGCAAACTTATATAACTCAAAAGATATAAGTGAAGCACATAGAGTATTCTATCAAATTCCAAATTATGTATGGCTCTCTCAAAATGTGTGTACAGCAAGGATGATTGTGGTAGACTAACAAGCAAAGACTCAAATCATAAAAGATGCTCCAAGCAAAACACATATCATGTGGTGAATAAAAATATAGCTCCAAGTAAAGTTACCGATAGAAGTAGACGAAAGAGGGGATGCCTTCCGGGGCATCCCCAAGCTTTGGCTTTTAGGTGTCCTTATATTATCTTGGGGGTGCCATGGGCATCCCCAAGCTTAGGCTCTTACCAGTCCTTGTTCCATAATCCATCAAATCTTTACCCAAAACTTGAAAACTTCACAACACAAAACTTAAAGTAGAAAATCTCGTGAGCTCCGTTAGCGAAAGAAAACAAAAGACCACTTCAAGGTACTGTAATGAACTCATTCTTTATTTATATGGGTGTTATACCTACTGTATTCCAACTTCTCTATGGTTTATAAACTATTTTATTAGCCATAGATTCATCAAAATAAGCAAACAACACACGAAAAACAGAATCCGTCAAAAACAGAACAGTCTGTAGTAATATGTAGATAGCGCAAGATCTGGAACCCCAAAAATTCTAAAATAAATTTCTGGACGTGAGGAATTTATATATTAGTCATCTGAAAAAGGAACTAACTAAATATCACTCTCCAAATAAAAATGACAGCAGTTCTCGTGAGTGCTAAAGTTTCTGTTTTTTACAGCAAGTTCTACAAGACTTTCCCCAAGTCTTCCCAACGGTTCTACTTGGCACAAACACTAATTAAACACAAAAAACACAATCAAAACAGAGGCTAAATAATTTATTAATTACTAAACAGGATAAAAAAGCAAGGAATAAAAATAAAATTGGGTTGCCTCCCAACAAGCGCTATCGTTTAACGCCCCTAGCTAGGCATAACATGCAAGAATAGATCTAGGTATTGCCATCTTTGGTAGGCAATCCATAAGTGGCTATCATGATAGATTCATATGGTAATTTTATTTTCTTTCTAGGGAAGTGTTCCATGCCTTTTTTAATGGAAATTGGAATCTAATATTCCCTTCCTTCATATCAATAATTGCACCAACCATTCTAAGGAAAGGTCTACCGAGAATAATAGGGCAAGAAGGATTGCAATCTATATCAAGAACGATAAAATCTATGGGCACATAATTCCTATTTGAAACAATAAGAACAACATTAATTCTTCCCATAGGTTTCTTAATAGTGGAATCCACAATATGCAAGTTTAGAGAGCAATCATCAAAATTACTGAAATCTAGCAAATTACACAAAGTTTTGGGAATAGTAGAGACACTAGCACCCAAATCACACGAAGAATAAAACTCATAATCTTTAATTTTAATTTTAATAGTAGGTTCCCACTCATCATGAAGTTTACTAGGGATAGAAACTTCCAATTCAAGTTTTTCTTCATAAGATTTCATCAAGGCATCAACGATATGTTTAGTAAACGCTTTATTTTGACTATAAACGTGAGGAGAATTTAGCACGGATTGCAACAAGGAAATACAATCAATCTAATAGAAAATTTCATAATTAAATTCCTTGAAATCCACTATAGTGGGTTTAGCAACATCTAGGGTGTGGCCACAGTGATCGCCCGCCAGGCGTCGGGGCTGTTGCCACGACCCCATGACCAAGATTGCATCATCAGGAGCACGGCTACAGTAATCAGCAGTCGGCAAGACCCGCTCGCGGCGGACGCGGCCTGTCGGCTCCGTACCAGACCAGTCGGCGGGGCCCACCAATCGGCGGGCCCCAGCAGTCGGCGGAGAAATCGGAGGTCGGAGACACTGACGGCTGGGCCCGCGCCCAGTCACATTACCATTGTACCCCTGGGGGGTAGGCCTATATAAACCCCCCAGGGCACCCATGCAAAGGGTTGGATCCCAGTAGTTCGATACCTCACCTGATAGAGGGAGAGAGATAGCCTTGCCCTCTCCTACCACCATACACAGCTCAAGGAGCGACCGTGTAAACACTTGACCATAGTGATAATGCGGAGACCCCGCAGAGCAGCAGTAGGGGTATTATCTCCCCGGAGAGCCCCGAAGCTGGGTAAGATTCGCCGATGTGCATGCCTTTGCCTCATCCCGTTTCCAGGCACCGGCGACGTTCTACTCGCCCCCACCATGATAAGCCATCCGTTGGCATATGTCGCACCAAACCCCCGACATTTGGCGCCCACCGTGGGGCATGGTGCACCGCCGTCCAGAGATCTGTTCTGGACGGGAACCCTTTTCCTCCCTGGCGAGCGCAGCCAGCCAGGCACGCCAGACGAAGTTTGCGTCGACGCGCTGCGCGGCGTGGAGATCACCTGCACAACCAGCTCCTTGGCCGAACTTGTCGGCGAGGTCCGCCTCTCCGATGAACCTGCGTTCGACGCAGGCATAGGCGGCCCCAAAAACCTCCCCGCGGGCCTCCTCGATCAACTCCACGTTTCTGGCGAGCCTGCCATAGACTTGGAGTCCGTAGGCTCCACCGACCCGATGCTGGTCGACTCCGACACCGCGTTGGTCGACGCTTTCCCCTCCAACGTGGTGGTCTACGACAAACCTCTCCCCCACGCGGAGAGCGACGGGAGCACCGTCACTGAGGTGCTGGTCATCAGTCATGACGAGTTTCCTGGTGGAAGGGCGCCCGACTCACTCGGCGTGGCGCTGCAAGACCTAGCTGCGCCCATTCTCGAAGATGCTGACGCAGAGACGTTAGAAGCGCGCCGCCTTCAGCTTGTTGAAGGCGCGAAGAAGCTAGCCAGCATGAGACGCTTGTTAGAAGCTTACCAGCGGGAGATGGATCGCGCTGTTGGCGGTTCGCCGGCTCCGGCAGGGCCCAGCCGCCTTGGCGCGGTTCAGCAGCGCGGCGTAGCCATCGCCAGCCTGTTTGGGGCAAGCCGCCCCGTGTATGCCATGCCAGCGGAGAACATCCGAGCCGCCCAGGCAGCGGCAGATGAGCTGGACAATTTCGAGGGCGAAGAGCGCCGCCTCATGATGGAGCAAGTCCAGCGGCTCCTCGACGCGGCCGCTGCGTAGAACGAGGCCGGCTGCCGCATGGAGGCACCACAGCGGCCAAACGACGACCCGCACCGAGATCAAGGCGCGACATCTCGGACGCCGACTGGCGGTACCCAAGGATGGAAGGACAAGGAGCCAGCTATCAGCCACAGTCGGACTCGGATTACCATAGAGCACGACCGAGACGGCCGCCCGAGAGCAGTGGAACGGCAGGACGACTGTCCGCCTCCCCCTCCCCGCAAGGAGAGGCGAGTCTCCCTGCCGCCTGTTGACCATCCGACTCTCGGTGACCGCCTCGGCCGCCGAGAGGGGGTCGGAGAGAATGACGCCCGCCACCGGATCGACCGACTTCACCGGTCCCTGGCGCTGGAAGAAGAAGATGAGCTGGGTCCGCCTTGTTTCAGGCCCCGCATTCGGGACGAGCCCTTTCCCAGAGGGTTCACGCTCCCAAGAGACACGCCCAAGTATACCGGCTCCGTGAAGCCGGAAGACTGGCTAGTCAACTACTCCACGGCTGTCAGCATAACAAACGGCAACAAGCGTGTCGCCGTAAAGTACGTTCCGCTCATGCTCCAGGGCACGGCCCGGACATGGCTGGGCAGCCTAAAGCCCTGCAGCATCAACAGCTGGGTCGACTTTACCGAAGCATTCGTACGCAACTTCACCAGCACGTACAAGCATCCTCCCAAGCCTCCCCAGCTCTCCCTATGCGTGCAAGGTCCTGGTGAGTCGACACGTGACTACCTCACGCGTTGGGCTGAGCTCCGGAACTCCTGCGAGGGCGTGCACGAGGTGCAGGCCATCGAGTACTTCACAGCCGGGTGCCGAGAAGGAACCCTCCTCAAGCACAAGCTCCTCTACGACGAGCCAGAAACCCTTGACGAGCTGCTGATCATAGCGGACAAGTACGCTACGGCCGACTCCTCCATAAAGACGGAAATTCAAATCAGCACGACTGGCAAGGTAGCTCCTCAGGCTTCGAGAACTCCGGCAGCAGACGCTGGCCGGCGACAACAGTAGGGCGACCACAAGCGCAAGGCCCGGCAGCCGGCTTCCAGCAGCCGGCAGGTCGCGACCGTCGAAGCCCAGCAGCCAGAAGAGCAGCCTCCGCCCAAGCGACAGAAAGGCGGCTAGCCAAACTGGTTGCCGGCCTTCTCCTATGAGCAGACCTTGGATGGACCTTGCAAGTTCCACAGCGGCGTGAAGCCATCAAATCACACCACCCGGAAGTGCCACTGGCTCACTAGGATCGCCAAGGGAGATGGCCTCCTGCCACCCCCGCCTGCTGGGCAGCCGCCTCCGCCTCCGCCCCAGCAGCCGGCAGTCAGGCCAGTCGGCGCAATACAAGACGAGTACCCTGAAGAGCACGGAGCCTACGTGGTGTTCACCAGTGTGGCTGACGATCGACGCAGCAGGCGGCTGCAGCGACAAGAGGTGAATGCGGTAGCCTCAGAGACGCCAGAGTTCATGCACTGGTCAGAGAGGCCCATCAGCTGGAGCAGGGCTGACCACCCAGAAGTGATGCCAAGTTCGGGCTCCTATGCCTTGGTCCTGGACGCTACCTTTGCCACGGACAAACGGGCCGCGCGTTTTTCGCGAGTTCTGATAGATGGGGGCAGCAACATCAACATCCTGTACAAGGACACCATGGAGAAGTTAGGAATCAAGCAGAGACAGCTTCAGAACAGCCGGACTGTGTTCCACGGCATTGTTCCTGGGCTTTCCTGTTCACCAATCGGCAAGATCCTGATTGACGTCCTCTTTGGGGACAAAGATCACTTCTGAAGAGAGTCTGTTTGGTTTGAGGTGGTGGACCTCGAGAGCCCGTACCATGCGCTACTTGGCCGGCCCGCCTTGGCCAAGTTCATGGCGGTCCCCCACTACGCCTACCTCAAGATGAAGATGCCAAGTTCTAGGGGAATTCTGACTGTGGCCAGCGACTACCGGAAGTCGTCTGCTTGCGCGGCCGAGAGCAGTCGGCTGGCCGAGTCCCTGGTGATTGCGGCCGAGAAGAGACTCCTTAAGCGAGCTGTGGCGATGGCCGGCAAGCAGCCGGAGATATCGCCCGACCCGAAGGAATCGGAAGCCGAAGGTTCATTCAAGCCGGCCAAAGAGACAAAGAAGATACCCTTGGATCTGGAGCACCCAGAGAGGTACGCCGTCGTAGGTGCAAACCTCGACATCAAATAGGAAGGCGAGCTCGTCGATTTCCTCCGTGAGAATCAAGACATCTTCGCGTGGTCTCCCAAAGACATGCCAGGTGTGCCGACGGAATTCGCCAAGCACAAGTTACACGTCCGATCTGATGCAAAGCCGGTCAGGCAGCCCCTGCGCCGCTTATCAGAAGAGAAGAGTTGTCGGAGAAGAGATAGCCCGACTCCTAGCAGCCGGCTTCATTATGGAAGTTTTCTTCCCGGAGTGGCTGGCAAATCTGGTCCTGGTGCTAAAGAAGAACAAGCAATGGCGAATGTGTATTGACTACACGAGCCTCAACAAGGCCTGCCCCAAGGACCCATTTTCTCTGCCGAGAATTGATCAGGTGATAGACTCCACAGCCGGATGCGAGCTGTTGAGTTTCTTGGATGTGTACTCAGGATATCACCAGATCAAGCTGAACCCGGCTGATAGATTGAAGACCGCCTTCATCACGCCGTTTGGAGCATTCTGCTACCTCACCATGATGTTCGGCTTGAGGAATGCCAGCGCCACCTTTTAGCGTTGCATGCAGAAGTGCCTCCTCAAGCAGCTCGGTAGGAACGCCCACATTTACGTGGACGACGTGGTGGTGAAGACGGAAAAGCAAGGAACATTGCTGGAAGACCTCAAGGAGACCTTTGAGAACCTGCGCCGGTTCCAGATCAAGCTCAACCCCGAGAAGTGTGTCTTCGGAGTACCAGCTGGCCAGCTGCTAGGTTTCCTTGTCTCTGAACACGGCATAGAATGCAACCCAGTAAAAATCAAGGCCATCGAGAGAATGGATGTACCTAGCCGACTGCTGGATGTGCAAAAGTTCACCGGCTGCTTGGCGTCCATCAGCCGATTCATGAGTCGGCTGGGCGAGAAAGCTCTCCCCTTATACCAACTCATGAAGAAGACCACTTTTTTCGAGCGGAACCATAAGGCGGATGAAGCTTTTCACCAGTTGAAGAAGACGCTGACTACTCCACCCGTCCTGGTGGCTCCGACTCCCAAGGAACCTATGTTCCTGTACATCGTCGCCACCAGCCGAGTAGTCAGCACAGTCATTGTAGTAGAGCGCAAGGAGGAAGGCAAGGCGCTACCTGTCCAGAGACCAGTATATTACCTGAGCGAGGTACTGTCGACCTCCAAGCAGAACTACCCCCACTACCAGAAGATGTGCTATGGCATGCACTTTGCTGCCAAGAAATTGAAGCCTTACTTTCAAGAACATCCAATCACGGTGGTCTGCACGGCTCCACTTGCCGAGATCATCGGCAGCCGTGATGCCTCTGGTCGATTGGCCAAGTGGGCCATAGAGCTGGCTCCTTACACCATCTACTACCAGCCCCGCACCGCTATCAAATCACAAGCACTGGCCGACTTCCTCGTTGACTGGGCCAAGACCCAGTACCTGCCTCCAGCACCTGACTCCATCCATTGGCGGATGCACTTCGACGGCTCCAAGATGCGCACCGGCTTGGGAGCCGGCGTCGTCCTCACCTCTCCCAAAGGCGACAAGCTCAAATATGCACTGCAAATCCATTTTGCCGCCTCCAACAACGTGGCCGAGTACGAGGCGCTCATTCACGGGCTCCGGCTTGCCAAAGAACTTGGCATCCGCCGGATCTTGTGTTATGGCGACTCGGACTTAGTGGTCCAGCAGTCGTCTGGCGACTGGGACGCCAAAGACGCAAACATGGAGAGCTACCATTTCCTCGTGCAGCAACTCAGCGGGTATTTCGAAGGGTGCGAGTTCCTCCATGTGCCAAGAAACGATAACGACCAAGCAAACGCCTTGGCACGAATCGGCTCTACCCGCCGAGCAATACCATCTGGCGTCGCCCTTCAACGCCTCCTCAAGCCGTCTGTCAAGCCTTCACCAGAATCAGACTCCATCTTTGTGCCGGCTCCTCCCAAAGACGGCGGACCCGACTCCAGAGTTCTGGCAGTCGGAACGAGGACTTTGGCGGGAGACTCCAAAGCTGCCACAGTCGAGCCCGGCCCGGGGACTGCGGTGACGGACTTGAAGATTCCAGAACTTGGCCCAAGGACCGAGCCAGTCAGCCTGGGGACTTCATCAGCCCAACAAGCGGTTGTTGACTCCAGCCCACCGCCTCCCAGCCCAGCCGCCCTCGTCCAAGTCGCAGTTCTGATAGTCGATGAAATAACAGCACCCTCATGGGCCCAGCCCATCCTCAAATTTCTGGTGAACAAAGAGCTACCAACTGATGAGACCCCAGCTCAGCAAGTACAACGCCGGGCAGCAGCCTATACCATAATCAACAGAGAGCTGGTCAGGCGCAGCATCACTGGTGTCTACCAGTGCTGCGTAGAGCCAGAGCAAGGCCAGGAGATCCTCAAAGACATCCATCAAGGCGAATGTGGCCACCATGCGGCTTCAAGAGCACTCGTTGCCAAAGCTTTTCGGCACGGTTTCTTTTGGCCGACTGCCTTGGAAGAGGCCAAGGAGTTGGTCCAAAAATGCAAAGGGTGCCAGAAGTTCAGCTCCAAGCCGCACCAGCCGGCTTCCGCACTCAAGACCATCCGCATTGCTTGGCCTTTTGCTGTTTGGGGCCTAGACATGGTGGGACCATTCAAAACAGCACGAGGTGGTCTGACTCACCTACTTGTTGCAGTGGACAAGTTCACCAAGTGGGTGGAAGTAAAGCCAATTAAGAAACTGAACGGTTCGACTACCGTGACCTTCATCACCGATATCACAATTCGGTACGGCATACCACACAACATCATCACCGACAATGGCACAAATTTTGCCAAAGGCGCCTTGGCCCGTTTCTGCGCAACACAGGGCATCCGACTGGACCTAGCGTCCTCGCCCACCCGCAGTCAAACGGCCAAGTGGAGCGAGCAAACGGCCTCATCCTGTCCGGCATCAAGCCTCGGTTGATCGAGCCTCTGGAGCGCTCGGCTGGCTGCTGGCTTGACGAGCTGCCAGCCATCCTCTGGAGTCTATGCATGACTCCAAACAAGTCAACCGGCTTCACGCCCTTCTTCCTCGTCTACGGTGCCGAAGCCGTCATCCCAACGGACATAGAGTTCGACTCCCCACGAGTCACCATGTACACCAAGGAGGAAGCAGAAGAAGCACGACAAGACGACGTCGATCTGCTGGAAGAGGGCCGGCTGTTGGCACTCAGCCGGTCCAGCATCTACCAGCAGAGCCTGCGCCGATACCACAATAGGAAGGTCAGGCCAAGATCTTTCCAAGAGGGCGACCTTGTACTCCGGCTGACCCAGCGAACAGCCGGCCAGCACAAGCTGTCACCGCCTTGGGAAGGCCCTTTCATCATCAGCAAAGTACTAGGCAACGACTCCTACTACCTGATCGACGCTCAGAAGCCCCGAGCACGCAAGAGGGACGACTCCGGCAAGGAGACAGAGCGGCCATGGAACGCAAATCTTCTCCGAAGATTTTACAGTTAATGCAATATGTACCACGCTACCTTTTGTATTAAAATACCAAGACTTTGGGCCCCCCGAGACGAGCTCGGGGACTGCCCTCTTTTGTCTGTATGATAAAAATTATGCCTACAAGTATGTTACTCTTTATCATGCCGCTTGGCACCGGGCTCGACAAGTCGGCCCGGGGACTTGCCGCCTTGCACTATGAAATGCTTCCTGCAGTTGGACAAGTAGTGTGTAAACGCCTAAGCCGTCTCCTGCCAGAAGCCGCAGCTCGCAGAGCGACTGTACGGTGGGCAGCAGTAAGGTAGAATGGGCATTCGCATGAAAAATGGCTAAGGACCCAAAGCATAAAACATAGCTCAAGACGGCTTCCAAGCCCTTCTCGCAAATTGACTCTCGGACAGTCGGATTGTTGTTTTCTATCCAACTTTCTCAAACAATCTTGAAATCAGCTAAGTACTTGCTTTCCCAAAGTAGCCTAGCACTTGATCCAGCAACAGTCTGCAGAGCGGCTGTCCGATTGGCAAGGCAGGCAACTAGGAGAAAGCGACAAAGGAAAACAACCAAAAGAACAATGAGCAAGAAAAGATAGACACACACACACACACACACACACACACACACACACACACACACACACACATATATATATATATATATATATATATATATATATATATATATATATAACATAGGCCCTTGGCCGAATTATCGAATAAAGGTTCAAAATACACCCCGCGGGTGGAATTGTGCGAATTAACAAGTTCTTCAAAAGACTACTGAAGCAGATAAAACAAAAGACACAGCGGCAGCTTAGGAGGCAGCAGACGGAGTCTGGGGGTCGGAGGAGGCGCCAGCGTCAATCGTCGAGGCAGTCGACCGGCTGGTCTCGGCTTGATCGCCTCCGGCAGCAGTCGGATCGGTTGCACGCGGCTCGTTGCTGGAGGCGCGGTCAGGCTGAGGCTGGCCGTCTGCTCCGTCTTGTGGTGCCTCCGCCTCGCCCTCATCCTCCGCCTTGTCCTCCTCCTCGACGCTGGAGCCGATCACCTCCGCCGAGTCTTCGCCGTTGTCTGGGTTCATCCCAAACCACTCTGGCAGGACCTCCTCGCCATCTTCAGACCGCTCGGGGACGAAGATGCTCGTGTCGGTGTACTCAGCGATCGCCACAGCATGCTTGACGAGGGCGTCTTCCGCAGCCGCCAGCTCCGGCTGGGCCTTCGACCGAAGCGTGGCCAACCGGTCTAGATCCAGCCCCGGGTACCACGCCTTGACGAACTCTAAGGCCCAGCACGCTCCAGCCCGGGTCGAAGAGCCCTTCCAGGCCTCGAGGCGACCAGCCGCGACCTCTAACCAGTTGGCCGTCAGGCTGGGGGTGCGCGGAGCCTGCATATCCGGCCAAAGGGCGGAGATCGCCTGGGCGCCGACGCGCTGAAGCCGGCGTAGCATCCGGTGAGCCGGCCGGAGGCGAGCCTCGATACTCAAGATGTGCTCATCAAGAGTTCGAGGGGCATCAGCGGCGATCTTTGTGCCCTCCGCCCTCCAACTTGCACGATCGGCCTCGATGGCTTGGATAGCGCCTGAGACTGCCCAGGGAAGAAGTCTACAAAAGACACGAAGAAAAAAAAAGCGAGTCAAAAACCGGGAGTCGGCACGACCTAGGTCGGCAGCTCAAAGAAAGAAAACAAAGCGACTCACCATCAACGATGTCTTCGATCTCGTGGAAGCCGGAGGACAGCGTCGCCTCCTTGTCAGACCAGGAAGAGCGCTCGCTCGCGAACTCGGCCAGGAGGGCGGCCTCCGTCTCCTCCGCCTCCCTCTGCAACTTCGCGAGCAACCCCTTCTGCTCTGCCAACTGAGTGGTCAGCAGATCGCGCTCCGCGGTGAGCTTGCTGCACTCCTCCCCTTTGGCGAGCAGGGCGGAGTTGGCTTCACTTAGCTGCTGTTGAAGAGCAGCGTTGGCCCCTGAAGGAAAGAAAGAAAGACAACAGTCGTCAGTAAAGTAGGTCGCCGGGGAGATCCGGCCCGACTGCTCAGTAGTCGGCCTGAATCTCGGGGACTACAGCCCGTGGGTGCGCTAGCGCGCCCCCGCAGAGAAGAGAAAAAGGAGGAGGACTTACTCCAGCTCTCCGCCAAGTCAGCGGTCCGCTTGCCCAACTCTTCAACATTACGGTTGAAGGTGGTGACGCGGAGGTTGTGGTAGTCCTGCAACAAGCATTTCAGACAAAGTTAGTACCCAGAAGTTCATCAAATTGGAGTTTCGGACCGCCTGCTCAGCAGCCAACCCGAAATTCAGGGACTACACCCAGTGGGTGCGCTGGCGCGCCCCCACAGAGAGGAACAAGAAAAATAAAGGCCCAAAGTAAAGACATACCCGGACGACCGCCCGCGACGCCAGGAACGCCTTGGTGCAGCTCTGGAGAGCATCCCCCTCAGCGCGGAGCTTCGCCTGGACGTCCAGGAGCGCCCGGTTTAACGGCCCTGTGCCACCTCCCCGCACCCAGCCAACAGGTGCGGCGCTCGTCGCCTCGGCATCTGGAGCCGCGGAGCTGGTGGTGCCGGCCTCCAGGGGGCGGGGTGCCGAAGTCGCCTTCTCCAGACGACGGTTCGCTGGCGAGCCGACCTGGAGGAGTAGCCTCGCCACGGCCTCTACTTCGGTCGGCGGCATCGAAGGGTCCGCTGGCTGCTCGCCTCGCATGCGTTCAGACGGCGGCGGAGGCAGCAGCGGAACGTTCGCGCCCGGAGTAGAGGGCTTGCCGCCTTCCCTCTCCTCGACAAGGTTCTCCCCACCGGCTCCTCCAGTCTGCCCCGTGAATTCCGGCGGCGGCGGCGCAGAGTTTAGCGGGGTAACAAGCAAGGCCGCCTGGCGGCGTGCGGCTTCCTTAGCCCGCTGCTTCGCCGCGGCGGCGGCTTCGGCCTCCGCTAGTTTTTTCTTGGCGGAGGCCTCTGCCCTGTCGGCCTCTGCCTTCTCCAGGCGGAGGGCTTCTTCTTCATTGCGCTTCTCCTGCGCATTCCGCTCCGTCGCCTCCCGGAGGTCGGCAGCGGGGTCTATCCGCCGAGTGGTGGCAGGCGTCCCCGCTGACCCCATCACGGAGGCGGCGGCGACCCGCTCAAGAGAGAGGGGAGCCCTGAAGAAAGAAGGGCGAGCAGAGACTCAAACAAAACACGAAGAAATAATAAACTTTGAAGTCAGAATACTCACACAGAGACCAACAGCGGCTTCTTCACTTCCTTATGGAAGCGGATGGCCTTCGCGGCTGCCTTGTCCTGCCAGGTCGCCGCAGTTGAGCCCTAGGGCTTCTTCGGCCGGCTGCCAAACAAAGTCGGCGCAGCCCGGTGCTTCTTCCCGCCGCCCGGAGCGCCCGACGCGGCAGAAGAGCCCGCGCCCGGCTGGCTGGCTCCTAGCCGATGGTGAGGGGCGACTCCTCCCTCGGCGTCGTCTTCAGGACAATCGGCAAAGGTAGCCGAGGGCCTGAAGTCGCCTCTCGTTCCTCCTCCTCCCTCGGCGTCGTCTTCCAGAGCCGCCGCCCCCAGACCGGGGTCGTCGACATCGCTCTCCGCCCGATCGGCGGCAAACTCATGGGCCGGCCCCGAGGTGCCGGCTGGTGGGTGAAGAAGGGGATTCTAACCAAAAAGCAGACTGATTAGAACAAGACTCGGCAAGAAGAAGATAATCTAAAGAAAAGAGAGGCGACTCACCACGGGCGGGGGGTTGGTGCGGCAGTATGGCTCCTTGCCGAATCGCCAGTCCTCCGGGAGCCTGCTGTCCGAGAGGTAGTTCACCATCAGGGCCACCTCTTTGTGAGGCATGTCCTTGGTGCACATCCGACTCGAGTCGCGGCCCCCGCTCATCTGGCATATCAGGTGAGGGCGGCCTTGGAGTGGGAGAAGTCGGCGCGAGACGAAGGCGACCAGCAGGTCCGGGCCGGTCAGACCCTCCGACTGCGTCAGCACTCGGAGTCCCATGATGGCGCCGGCTCCCGCAGGCGTCAGCGACCTGGCCCGGTACAACCAGTTGGGCAGTCTGCCAGCCGGCGGGCCAGCTTCGAAAGCCGGCAGATTAACCCAGTCGCCCCTTGTGGTGACGTTCTTGACGTAGAAGTAGGACCGCTGCCACATCTTCACCGACTTCAGCAGCGAGATGGAGGGGAAGTGGTTGTCAGCTCCTGTCCTTCGCACGGCGATGAAGGCGCCACACTAAGCCGGCACGCCCGCAGCCTGGGTACCGAGCTTGGAGAAGAAGAACTCCCCCCAGAGCTCGAGGGTGGGGAGGACTCCAAGGAAGCCCTCGCACAGAGCCACGAAGGCGGACAGCAGCACCACTGTGTTGGGGGTGAGGTGGTGCGGCTGGAGTCCGTAAAACTCCATGAACGACCGGAAGAAGCTACTCGCTGACAGCCCCAGCCCACGCAGGCAGTGCGAGCAGAAGATGACCCGCTCGCCCTCCCGCGGGGCGGGGGAAATCTCCCCCTCCGGCGCGAGACGCACCTACACGCGATCCTCACTGGGAAGCCGACGGGTCTGGCGGAGGAACAAGATATGGTCTTCGTGGACCTCGGAGCCGTCCCAGGTGCCGGAGCGCACTGGGGGAGGCGCGGCCGCGGAGGAAGAGCTCATCGCGAAGCTATCGCCGCGGCGTTCGCCGGAGCTTGGGCGTGCGGCAAGGCGAAGAAGAGAAGAGGAAGCAGGAGAGCGAGGAGCTGCGAGGAGGAAGAAGCGAGGGGTAGTGGGAAGAAGGGGCGCGCATGCCCCCCTCTTCCCCCTACTTATAGTCCTATGGGCTGCGAAGCCGAGGGGGCGGACGTGGGGATTTACTGCGCCCGCAGCCCCACGACCCCCACAATCCACGTAAAGTTACTGCGCGCAGTAACTTCACGGGAATCCCAACCGCCCGCCAGGGCCGCAGCGGATCCGCTCGGGCGCCGAGGCGCGGTAGTGGCGGGCCCCGCCTATGGGCCTGTCCCGTCGCGCGCGTGGGATGGCAGAACGGCCTGGCCACGTGACCTCGTGTGATAGGCCAGGAACAGGCGGTGGCCTGGAAGCTTAGCTAGCACGCCACTTGAAATCCTGCCGCGACGTTCGAACTACTGAGCAAGTCAGAATTGAGTAAGGCCGAGTTGGGCGAGTCCGACTCCTTCTAGTCAGCCCGGCGGAAGTCAATCAAGACCATGAGTTGCGCCCGAAAGAGAAACTGCTGAGGCTTCTCGGCCGATCGTCCGCGGCGCCTCACCAGCTTCAGGGACTACTGTCGAAGCCATGGGCCACGGGTAGGCCAACCCGAGCCCCACGACCTTTCAAGACATCAGGGCAGGCTGCGCCCCTCAAGACCACAGGGCGAAGAGCCGCCTCCTGGGGAGTCTACGGCAAGGCGGCTGACTGCCCGCTCACAGCTGAGTCCCAGGGACGACTTCCAGAGAAGCCGGCTTTGGGGAGTCGGCCGGCGACTCCAACAAACCGTGACCTCATCGAGGGGGACGGGACAGGGGCGTGGCTACAATGAAGCCCACTCCCCGCCCCTTACCAAGGGCAGGCATGGCTACAGCGCGCCGTACTTGGGAAGATCTCCCCGCGGCGTGGCACTGTTGCCCAGCCGGCCCTGACATCAGCACCACTCTACCTGGTCTTGCACCCACGACGGCTTGTCTATATGGCCTGGAGGCAGCAGGGCCCACCAGCCAGCGAGACCTCGGGAGACGGCGGGAGCACCGCCAGTCGGACCTAACGGGAGTCGGCCCGGGGGAGTCGGCCGAGCCCTCCCCCGGGCCCACACGCCATTAATCAAGAAGAGATGGGGAGTGGCCACAGTGATCGCCCGCCAGGCGGCGGGGCTGTTGCCACGACCCCATGACCAAGCTTGCATCATCAGGAGCACGACTACAGTAATCAGCAGCCGGCAATACCCGCCCGCGGCGGACGCGGCCTGTTGGCTCCGTACCAGACCAGTCGGCGGGGCCCAGCAGTCGGCGGGCCCCAGCAGTCGGCGGAGAAGTCACAGGTCGGAGACACTGACGGTTGGGCCCGCGCCTAGTCACATTACCATTGTACCCCTGGGGGGTAGGCCTATATAAACCCCCCAGGGCACCCATGCAAAGGGTTGGATCCCAGTAGTTCGATACCTCACCAGATAGAGGGAGAGAGCTAGCCTTGCCCTCTCCTACCACCATACACAGCTCAAGGAGCGACCGTGTAAACACTTGACCATAGTGATCATGCGGAGACCCCGCAGAGCAGCAGTAGGGGTATTATCTCCCCGGAGAGCCCCGAAGCTGGGTAAGATTCGCCGGCGTGCATGCCTTCGCCTCATCCCATTTCCAAGCACCGACAACGTTCTACTCGCCCCCACCATGATAAGCCATCCATTGGCATATGTCGCACCAAACCCCCGACACAACTTCTATTAAACATTTACTTTTATAAGTTAATAAGACATGGGATGTTTCTATAATGTATATATAAGTCTCTATTAAATATACAATAATAGTAATAACATAAATATATATAATGTGGTTAGAAGGGAAAACATAAATTGGACACAACATTATTATTCTTATATACATATAGATAAATAGAACACAGATCTATGTTTTATTAAAAAAATACATTGGGCTGCCGATCTTTAAGAAAAAGTGAAACCTACGTTGGGAAGCCATAGGCCAGTGCATACATGATGGACCTCAAAAAATAAGTTGAAACCACTGTCTCGGTATGTCGTGGGCTACGCATGTTAAAAAACAAAACCTAGGCCTAGCTGATACTTGTTCGCCCTCTGGAAAAAATGATACCAGCTAGATCCCCGATACCCCTTTCCTGCAACAACAACAACAAAAAGGATCCCCGATACCCCTGAAAAAAGCTCCCCGATGACAGTCATCGTTGGAAATTTATTTCATTTATTAACTAGGTTGACAAACCCGTGGACCCCAACATCAGTATACAATTAGGAGGAAGCTTTTTTCTGATGAGGCACTTGCTTGCGTACGGCTTGGACCTGGTGGGTCTCCACTGTCTGTCTCTCGGCGTACAATCCTCTTCGGATTCCTCTCATTTGTTGAGCATGTTGAAAAAGACATACGATGGTGCCACGGGGAGCGCACACAGACGGGAAAGAACCGGAGCCGGGAAAGACGCCTTCATTCTTTTGAACATACCGCACTAACCCAATGGCTGCAGCCCTCTCACCCAAAAGTTGTACTGCCCGGGTTTGATTCCAACTGGTGCAGTTGAAAAATATCTAACACTTGCCAAAATTTCGTCCCTAGTTTACCCAGTTTTCCGCACACTCAACATGGTCTTGCCATTTTGAAAATAGCATATGTTTTTGACTTTGCATCATATGAAGATGTGCTATACATGAATGTTGATCAGCATGATGTTAACTTGTTGTTAGTTCCATTTTTTACCATGAATAAAATTTCCAGCATTCTGTTATCCATGTTTGAAAAGTGTCTGTTGATTTAAATACTCTGCCATTGAAACATGCAGTTTCTTATCTGAAAAACACTTGGACAAGCAGCCCTCGCCGGTGTTGGATTCGATGCCGCGCTTCTTCAATCCCCCGGCAGCGCGAGGGGGAAATAAACTTCCGTCCCGTGCTACCGGTTGGGGAATGGAGCGAACTGGATTAAAGAGGGGGCCGGCGGCACGACTGAAGAAGCACATTAGATGCAATTTTTTTTCAGTGGATGGCTCTCGTTGGTATTTTTTTACTTGCCTCTGCACCATACAACTTGTATTTTTAGCCTCATAGCCCGTGGTGGACTAGCAACCATTTGCTAGGCAGCCAAACCTACAGAAAGCAGCACTCAGTTTTCCATCAGGCCCCCAAAACAATGCAGTACTATGTTTGTTTTGAGGCCGAAAACATTACGGGAGGGGTTGAGCGGGGGAGGGGGGAAGACAGAGCAAAAAGATAAAAAAGAGGTGATGCGCTGTTGCTACCCTAACAAGCAGGTGCAATTCTTCTCGGGAAGGTGTGCTGTTGACACCCACACAAGAGAAATCCCATAGTAGACACACTAACAAGTTCACACACAAGTACAACAGAAAAGGTAAACATTCATATCAAACTGAAGTTCACAAGACACGTTCATATTCATAGCCAACATTCACAATCAACAACTCAAAAGATTCATATATACACAAGGTCAGCATGTCTATGCATCCAAATGATTGATAGATCACAAGCCAATATTCATAGATAATTCATAAAAAGATTCAGATATACACATGTTCAGTATGTTTATGCATCCAGATAATTGAGATCAAAGCCAATATCATCCATGGACAAACTTTAATTACCTAGGGTACAAACTGGTAAATGGTGTTCAGTCGGAGGTACTTCTTGCTAAAATTAATGCTTGTACGAGTAAACTTTCGAGTACATAAGAGGCAGCACAGACAATCTGAACTTTGCTTGTAGGTTTATCCTCGGGATAGTGGCCTCGATGCTGAGGGAGGTTTGAGCAACTTGGCCACTACTTTCATCCAACTTGTTTACTGGCTCATATTGGTCCTGTAGCTCGCCAAAATTCTATAATTGCAAACAAGAAAGGAGGCGGTCGAACCACCCAAATTTTTTGTGCAATTCAACTGAAATGAAGCATCCCTGGCGTGCAAACTGATTAAGTGCAAGATGAATATACGCGTCAACCAACTTGTTTGGAATCTTTAGACTCCATGTCACACGGTTGGCTACCATATGTGCCGATAACCAAAAGGCACAAGTTGGGACCAAAGACTGGACTGCCTTTTTCTGGGCTATGCGCCAAGCAATATTTTTGGCGTTCACTCTCCTAATACTTGGAGTTTGACAAATGGTTGACAGCGGTTGATACTCGAATGAATATAGGCACTTCTTCTTGTCAACATCAATTCGTGTTTGAGTGAACTTTGGAGTACATAGCAGCAGCATAAGTATCTCTCCATCTGATCTTTTTGTGCAGTTCTACTGAAATCATCTGATGTAATGATTTGCCTGCGAGTTCAGGCTCTAAGTTACTCCTTTATGAAATTGAAAAATAGTAGCACAATACCAAATTACCAATACATATGGTAAGCACAATAATCAGGATAAAGACCGGTACTGATGTCGCTTGAAGCTACGTCGGTATTTCCCCAAAGGGGAAGGGATGATGCAGCACAGCGGTGGTAGGTATTTCCCTCAGATACGAAACCAAGGTTATCGAACCAGTAGGAGAACCAAGCAACACAATGTAATCAGAACCTGCACACAAATAACAACTACTCGCAACCTGACTTGTAAAAGGGGTTGTCAATCCCTTTCGGGTAGCGGCCCAGAAATTGGCAAACAGACGTGAGATAAAATTGTAAATATTGATAGATCGAATGCCAAATAAAATAAATAAGAATAAATTGCAGAAAGGTATTTTTGTGTTTTTGGTTTAATAGATCTAAAAATAAAAGGCAAATAAAATAGATCGCGAAGGCAAATAATATGAGAAAGAGACTCGGGGGCCGTAGGTTTCACTAGTGGCTTCTCTCGAGAAAAAAATAGCAAACATTGGGTAAACAAATTACTGTTGGGCAATTGATAGAACTTCAAATAATCATGACGATATCCAGGCAATGATCATTACATAGGCATCACGTCCAAGATTAGTAGACCGACTCTTTCCTGCATCTACTACTATTACTCCACACATCGACCGCTATCCAGCATGCATCTAGTGTATTAAGTTCATGAAGGAACGGAGTAATGCAATAAGAACGATGACATGATGTAGACAAGATCTATCTATGTAGAGATAGACCCATCGTTTTATCCTTAGTAGCAATGATACATACGTGTCGGTTCCCTTTCTATCACTGGGATCAAGCACCGTAAGATCGAACCCACTACAAAGCACCTCTTCCCATTGCAAGATAAATAGATCAAGTTGGCCAAACAAAACCCAAATATCGGAGAAGAAATACGAGGCTTTAAGCAATCATGCATAAAATAATCATGCATAAAAGAGATCAAAGAAACTCAAATAGTTTCATGTATATAAAAAGATAGATCTGATCATAAACTCAAAGTTCATCCAATCCCAATAAACACACTGCAAAAAGAGTTACATCATATGGATCTCCAAGGGACCATTGTATTGAGAATCAAAGGACAGAGAGAAGCCATCTAGCTACTAACTACGGACCCGAAGCTACAAAGAACTACTCACACATCATCGAAGAGGCACCAATGGAGGTGGTGAACCCCATCTGTGATGGTGTCTAGATTGGATCTGGTGGTTCTGGACTCTGCGGCGGCTGGAATTGATTTTCGTCGACTCCCCTAGGGTTTCTGGAATATTGGGGTATTTATAGAGCAAAGAGGTGGCCCGGGGGGCACCCGAGGTGGGCACAAGCCACCACGGCGCACCTGGGCCTCCTGGTGCGCCCTGGTGGGCTGTGCTCTCCTCGGAGAACCCCCCAAGCGCTGCCTTGGCCCATTAGGTGTCTTCTGGTCCATAAAAAATCTCCGTAAAGTTTCGCTGCATTTGGACTCCGTTTGGTATTGATTTTCTGCGATGTAAAAAACATGCAAAAAACAACGACTAGCACTTGGCACTATGTCAATAGGTTAGTTCCAAAAAATGATATAAAATGATTATAAAACATCCAAGCTTGATAATATAACAGCATGGAACAATCAAAAATTATAGATACATTGGAGACGTATCAGGTACCAGCCTATGTGAGGTAGCATATTAATTACTATTTCCTTTGACTGGAAGCCGAGATAAGTGATTGACAGGAAAGGAAGGAAGCAAGCAAGCCAAGATAAAGCGACTGACAGGAAGGGAAGGAAGCAGTCAAGGCAATGAAGCACCCAAAGTTTTTGTGTAGTTCCACCAAAATCGAGCATCCCTGTTGGCACATATATTGAGAGAGTGAGATTACTTTAATAATGGGACTAGTTGATGAAACATACACTAACAAATAGAAGCACCCTCATTATGTTAATGGGTAAAGTTAGCAACATAGTAGTCTTGCTTAAATAGAGGTATTAGTTTATTTAATCAGTGCCAATTAGCTTAACACTGAAAGCATTGCCATGTATCATAGGTTGTAAAACTTTAACGTGCAAAGATAAAGGAGTTTCTTATGACAGTAGCAACAGAATAGCATGATACAAATAGAGATGACAACAAACTAATATGGATGAAGGCCTTAGGCCGGTACCAACCTGAGCAAAAAAGCTTATTCAAGTAGTCCCAGAAGAGATGATTAAGCACTCACTGGAATCACTCAATAGTATATATTATTTTGCACTTCAAATGTATGGTTGAATAACTCTTGTTTGCCAGTGGTGAGATTATATCGAAAGATTATCAAGAACTTCCAACAGAGTTAAAGCACTAGCTAGGATACAATTCATTGATTCTCTTGTGCAGTTCCACTAAAATGTACGATTGGCACAACATGAACCCTGTTTGCACAAGTAGGAAGAAGGTGAAACCTTCATTAGCTTAGTGAGAAAGGATAGAAAGACATTAGCATATTACTTTAATAGTAGCATCCAATTCATGATGGACAATACGCAAAACATTGCCTCATTGAACCAATGGCAATAAATTGACATGCAAACAATAACATTATTATGTCATGACACTACCAAGATTCCCTCCCTGCTCCACCACATGATTCACCTCCACAAACACAGATATACACATACATGATTCAGCATAGGGTGCTACTAAAGAGTTGTTTAACTCCGACAGGAAAATTAGGCAGCAATAAATTAGTGCTACTTAAGTACTCATAATTAATTAAGTGACCTTGCAGGAGAGACAACAGAAGTGGAAGGGCTCCCTAGAGGATCGTCTCACATGTAAGGGAGACGTTGTCGGAGCCCTTGAATGTCCTTGACTGAGGCCTCAACTTCAACAAGATCACCTTGGCACTGTTGATCGTGTAGAGCTGGGTCACACATGCATCCAGAATCCAGTTAATTAGTATGATGTGTCGTCAAGCCAAGTACTACTCTGCTGTATTTATCTATCTATCTCTACTCTATTACTCTTACAAAAAAACAGAGTTGGTGATGATGGTGTGCCTGCCATCCTGCAATATAGGTCGTCCGATTTATATCTGACGGATAGGAAGGAAACTATGGCAATTTTGCAAAAATATACCCACACCCCTCCCCACATTTGCAAATAAGGCCTTCCCTCGTTCATCCTTTTCTCTCACAAGATAAACTACTCATACAAATGCATCTCGATGTTACGTGCAACACACAGGCATCTTGCTAGTCTTCCAAGTAAATTAAGACTAGTAGCAACACATCAATACAATACCACTAGCAAGATGTCAGGATAACATAGGATGGTACCATCATGTGATCTTCTTCATTTCCTTCTTCTTCTTCTTCTTCTTCGTCTTCCTCTTCATGCTCTGTTTCTCTTTCTCCTCACCAGTTTGCTGAAACTAAGTACATGATTGGCCTTCTATTTCAGAATTGGTTTTGCCAGTGAGGGAGTACAACTGTACTAGTAAACAATAGCATTATTTTCTCATGGCAATCACAAAATAGAGATGCACACATGCATTAAATATCATTCTTACCTAAAGGAAGGTTATGGTGCCAATATGGATAATGAAGATTGGAACACAGATCTCCCTTTGTGTAGTTCCACCAAAATGAACCAACGGTTCCATTCTGACATTCCAGTTAAACAGCACAAAAGTCACTTATTTTAAGAAGTGTTTTGTGCAGTGCACCAAAAGGTCGCAATAGCAACGAGGTGAAATGGATATCCCTATTTGCACAAAAAGCTACAGAGGAAACAACCAGAGTCTCAAACAATTACTGGCTAAAACAATTGGCTAAACTTGTCATGGTTTATAACAGTGGCATGGCTTCATTTTACCTTGGGCATTAGATTAAGAAGAACTAAATATTTGCTATAAGGGCGTGGGACAGTGGGTGCACTGGCAGTCCAGCACCATGTACCTAAACCGGGGCATAAAGTGTTGATTCATAGTTTGTTGCCCCGAGAAACAAACATCCAAGAAACATATTTGGGTTGGTCCCATTTTTGTTCACTCTAGCCACCTACTCCTGTCGGTGTACTAAAGTTTGGGCCCTGTAGCACCCCATTCTTGTGCATGGGAAGTCATAGCCACACCCGTGGCGAGGCCTGAAGAGGGCGATCAAGGATAAAAAAAAAGATCACTAGAGAAGCGGCCAAGCCAGAGACCAGAGAGCAGAAGACGAGCTGGACCCCCGGCAAGATCCTTGCCGGGACGGCTTGCGAGACCCCGGCAAGGTCCTTGCCGAGATGCCTTGCGAAGCACTGACAAAACCACCACCCTGTAGGTTGGGAACTCTGACACCATCGACAATGTCGAGACCAAGACCCAGGGGCGCATGCATAGTGGCATACAGATTTTTATGAAGACTAAAAGACGAAGTTCCCAACAAGGTCCTTGCCGGGGACGACGGCGAGGCCCCGGCAAGACCCTCGCCGGGGACGGTTGCAAAGCCACGACAAGACTCGGTCGCCTAGTCACCACTCTGACGCGATGGCTGGCCTGCCAGCCTAGCAAGCAGCTATGTGGTGGCATGCACATCTTCGTGAAGACCCTGTCGCCTTTCCAGCGTAGCAGCTGGCCAGCCAACTTGGTGTTGCATGCCTCGTCGGCCTGGACGCATGTCGAGACAGAGCGGGGCAGCGACGGATGGGACAGGCCCTATTCCCGTCCCCGATAAAGCTAAGGGGCATGTAAGCAACGCATTTAATGCGTTTGTCCAAAGACTCCAATGATAAACATAGACACTGTAGTTACTTTACACCTCTTGTGTGCCACTGTAGTGACCCCTTGGACATATAAAAGGATGCCCACAATAGGATTCAGACTTTTGAACCTCTCAGCCCAGCTTGCTTGCATAGCAGGGAGCCGAAGCTCAACAACACATAATATACACTCAAGCACGACTAGGGTTTTACGCTGCTCAGCGGCCCGAACCTGGGTACAAATCCGTCGTGTTAATCATTAGATCTGCTCTTTGCACACCCCTCTTCCCTGCCAAACCGTAGAAGGGATCCACGTGATCCCGTAGGTGTTGTTTCCACTTACATCTTTGGCGCGCCAGGCAGGGGGTGAGAGATCGGCAAACCTAATCTAGCGGTTAACACGTCATTTCCTTGATCACCATGGCTCCCAAGAAGAAGGTGATCATGATGATTGGTTCATCTGGAGCCATTCCGCCCATGCTAGCACGGACTGGCGACAGTTTAGTCGCGGATGGTGGCGGAGGTGCGGATCGCGGGCATCCACAACATTCTGGCAACCCAAGTCAAGCGAGCGGCATCATTTCGTGCCTGAGATGACGAGCCACACGCCACTGCATCCAAGAGTGGAGATGTGCTGCCTACGAGCGACGCGGGGATCTCCAAGGGCGGAGCCGTGCTACCTACGGGCGGCCCGGAGACTTCCAAGACGCCCCCGCCAGCGCCCGCGCCGCGGTCCTCCCAAGTCGTGCACGACGAGCAGCGTCGCGACGCTGGTGACCCCGGGCGCCACCACGGGAAGAGCCCTCGGTGTAATTATCGAGATGCGTAGGGCCAGCATGCACGCCAAGATGTTGACCAAGACGGTGCACGGCCACGGAACCGTTACGTCGCTCCTTCTAACATAGTTAGAAGTCCGAGCACCTCCCGCTCCTCACATTTTTCGCTGCCACCTACGCCAGCAGAAGCATTAGCACGAGCACAGCTACTCCTCGACTTTCCTCCTGCTGTGGAGAAGGAAGAAGAATGGAGGGCTGCCATCCAAAGCCTTATTGGCCACACCAATAAAGATTGATACCAGGAGGTGGGCCCTTCACTGCGTCGGTCCACCGAGCCGGCGCGCGCTGGCGGCGGACGGGCCGGAGGCGCCACAATGATGGTGCACTCCCCTCCACCACGACAGCAACGGTCGCCAGCTCGGCGGGTCGATGCTCGTGATGATGGATCCACGGCATCATACGATCCACGAGCCCATCACGACCAACGTCAAGTCCTTCGGTAGCGGGTTAAAGAGGACGATCAAACTACCATCGAGTGGAGACGGGAAGCGCGCCATCAATCTGACAGGCGTGCAGGGCCCACTGCATACAAGCCTGCGCTGGGGGATTCTGATGACTTGCCTTATGAGGTAGGTTGCCCAACTTTCACCCGTGAGCTGTGGTAGTTCAAGTGGCCCACTACCCGCACGTTCAAACCAGAGGTCCCAGAGAAGTACGACGGCAAGACTCATCCGTCCGAGTTCCTGAGTGTGTACACCATCGCGATGCAAGCAGCCGGGGCTCGAGACGGCAAGGTGCTCGCCAACTACTTCCCGTTGGCACTTAAGCCCAACGTCAGGTCATGGTTGATGCACCTGCCAGAAGATTCCATCCCCCGTGTACACCATCGCGATGCAAGCAGCCCGGGCTCGGGATGGCAAGGTGCTCGCCAACTACTTCTCGTTGGTTCTTAAGCCCAATGTCAGGTCGTGGTTGATGCACCTGCCAGAAGATTCCATCTCCTCCTGCTTGGATCTATGCCATGAGTTTGTTGGCGCCTTTACCGGAGGGCACCAAGCTCCTGGCCAGGCGAGTGATTTGCACCTCATCCCCCAGAAGGATGGCGAATCCCTGTGCAAGTACATATAGAGATTCAACCGTGTGTAGTACAACATCCCAGACATTCATCCTGTCGCAGTCATCAGTGTGTTTCATCAGAATGTGCACAACCGCAAGATGCGTGAAGAGCTGGCAATGAACAAGGTTAGGGATGTTGCTGAACTTTATGTTTTGGCCGATAGATGTGCTCGGGGCCTTGGGCTGAAGAAGGAAGCAAGTACCCCGGCAAAGATGCCGACACAGAAAGTGACTCTGGGGATGAAGACGTCGTCGTCCCGACAAACAAAGCCCGGCGGCACAACAGGAAGCGCAAGGGCAAGACCGTGCTTGCCATTGAGGAATCCGGCAACCCTGTCACTGCCAAGAAGGCCAAGGCTGACGACCCCGGCAAGGAGGTTGCCGGGTGCGCCAGCTGCCAGGCCTTGGCGGCCGCCGACAAGCCGGAGGGCTCCGACAAGCAATATTGAAAGATCCGTCACATCAAGGGCCATGACCTCCAGAACTGCTGGCAAGTTGAGCAGCTTGTGGAGAGGCAGAAAGCTGAGTACGAGACAAGGGATAAGGAGAAAGGCCAGGATGGTGCTGAGGGGTCCGGTAAGAAGCGTGGGGGAGGGGGCTTCCGCGGCAAGGACAAGTAACAAGAGAGGCCCGATCAAGGCCGTGATAAGAAAGAGGGAGATGATGATCATGAAGAGGACGACGAGTCCAATGAGCACGAGTTCCAGAAAGCCACAGAAGCCATGTGCATCGATGGTGGCACCTCGTTGCATTCTTCTCACCGCCAACTCAAATAGTGGGTGCGTGAGATTATTGCAACCGAGCCATCAGTCGATGCCCAGAGGCTACTGAAATGGTCCAACACGCCTATCATTTTTGACGCCGAGGATCACCCTGATCACACAACCGCGGTCGGCTGCTTGCCGTTGTTGGTTTCGCCAACAATTCACAATCTCAAGGTGACGAAAATGCTAGTGGACGGTGGGGCCAGTCTGAACTTGATCTTGCCCTAGGTGATTAGGAGATTGCAAATCCCCAAGGGAGATCTCGAGGAGACGAGCATGTTTCAAGGGATCAATCCAGGGAGAAGCCAACCCATGGGTAAGATCACACTACTAGTCACATTTGGTGGTGAGCTGAACTACGTGACAAAGAAGATCGTTTTTGATGTAGCCAAGATCCCGTTGCCGTACAACGGGATCCTTGGCCGTCCAGCACTGGCCAAGTTTATGGCAGCATCACACTACGCCTACAACACGCTGAAGATGCCCGGCCCCATGAGCATCATCGCTGTCGGCTCCGACAAGAAGGATGCACTCATCTATGCCGACCAGCTCTACCGGGAGGAGGTGGTAGCACCTGCCGCCAAGACACTTGCTCTTGCTACTGGAACCCACGAGGGGGAGAAGACCGGCAAGACCTCAGTCACCGGCAAGGCTTCTGGCCCCGGCCAAGCCTCTTGCACCCACTCTGGCAAACATGCCTCCTTGGAGTGTTGTGTTTCCGTTGAGGACGTGGCAAAGAGCTCCACCGACAAGAGCAGGAAATCCAGGGTTGCACCACCAGAGACCAAGAAGGTGCCCGTCAAGGAGGACGGCACGGGCGGAGCTTTCACTAAGATCCACCCTCGATAGAAAATAGGGAAGCGCGCTCGTCGCCTTCCCGCGAGCGAATGTCGACGTGTTTGGCAAGCACCCGACATCCCCGGCGTTCCCAGGGAGGTGATTGAGCACCACCTTGCTGCCTGTCTCATGCGCAGCCCATCAAGAAGAAGGTCAGGAAGCAAGCTTTGGAGCGGCAAGAGTTCATCATCGAGGAGATTAGGAAGTTGGAGGTGGCAGGCTTGGTCAGAGGAGTGCTCCACCCAACATGGTTGGCCAATCCGGTGGTGGTGCACAAGGCAAATGGGAAATGGAGGTTATGCATTGACTATACAGATAGCAATAAAGCCTGCCCAAAGGATCATTTCCCTTTTCCGCGCATTGACCAGATCATGGACTCCATTGCCGGGTGCAACCTGCTGTCATTCCTTGATGCCTATTTAGGATACCACCAAATTTTTATGACGAAAGAAGATGAAGAGAAGACCGCTTTTATCACCCCATGTGGTACGTATTGTTTTATACGAATGCCTTTCGGGTTGAAAAGTTCTGGTTCGACATTTGCAAGAGCGGTACAGATTGGTTTTGAGCCCCAGCTCCATAGAAATATGGAAGCTTAGATGGATGACATAGTGGTCAAAACCAAGCACAGGGCAACACTCATGCAAGATTTGGAAGAAACATTTACAAATTTGGACAAGATCAACCTCAGGCTCAACCCTGAGAAGTGTGTGTTCGGTGTCCCATCCGGCAAACTTCTCGGGTTATTTGTGTCTCAACGAGGGATCGAGGCGAACCCCGGCAAGATCAAGGCAATTGAGCAGATTGAGGCACCAAGGCAAGTCAAAGATGTGTGTCAGCTTGCTGACTGCATTGCTACTTTGAGTAGGTTCATCTCCACATCTGCTGAGCGCGCCCTCCCCTTTTTCAAGATTTTGAAAAAGTCAAGGCCAATGAAATGGACCCCGGAGGCCGAGGCAACGCTGCAGGATTTGAAGAGGTACCTCTCCTCTACGCCAATACTAGTCATGCCTAAACCGCAAGAGTTGTTGCTGCTATATCTAGCGGCGATGGATCAAGTGGTTAGTGCCGCGCTAGTGGCGTATAGGGAAGTTGATGAAGAGGCGGTAGCGGTGGCAAGACTATCGGATGATGAGCCAGAGCTCCCCCTGACAGGGTCTGGTGCCAGCAAGGTAGGACCCTCGGTAGAGTTTGGCACCGGCAAAGCAGGAGCCCCAACAGAGTCTGGTGCTGGCAAGGCAGGATCTTCTCAAGCAAATCAAGCGATACAGAGGAAGAAGATGATGCAGCACCTAGTTTACTTTGTCAGCTCCCTCTTGCAGGGGGCCAGATCAAGATACTCTAGTGTGCAGAAGTTGCTCTTCGGCCTCCTTATGGCCTCTAGGAAGCTGCGTCATTACTTTCAAGCACATGAGATCACTGTCATCACTCGCTTCCCATTGCAACGGATCTTGCACAACCCAGATGCAACTAGAAGGATCATGGAATGGGCGTTGGAACTGTCAAGCTTTGGTCCTAGGTTTGAAAGCACTTCGACAATCCAGAGCAGGGTCTTGGCGGAGTTAATTGCAGGATGGACCTCAACGCCTGACGAAGAAATTCAAGAGACCACTCTCCCCGGCAAGGAAACAAGCCACGACTGGATTATGTACTTTGATGGGGCTTTCTCGCTACAAGGCGCCGGTGCTGGTGTGTTGCTTATCACACCCACCGGAGAGCACTTCAAGTACGTAGTCCAAATGCACTTTCCTCGGGAGAGGTCGACGAACAACACTGCGGAGTATGAGGGGCTGCTTGCCGGTCTCAGGATCGCGGCAAACCTTGGAATCAGAAAGTTGGTCGTCCATGGGGATTCACAACTCGTAGTGAAGCAAGTGAACAAGGATTATCAGAGCCCGTTGATGGAAGCTTATGTAGATGAAGTGAGGAAGTTGGATGAGCATTTTGACGTTCTACAAGCAGAGCATGTTCCCCGAGTAGAGAACAGCATTGCTGAAGACCTGTCAAAACATGCCGCCCTCAAGCTACCTGTGGAACCAGGGACCTTTGTGCTCCAATTGACTCAGGCCCCGACAAGTACTTTCCCGCCGAGCTCCCAGGAGCCGTCGGCAAGGATATTGCTGGGGGCGCCAAGCTTGACAGGGAGCGACAGGCTCCGGCAGGGCCTCAAGCCCTTGCCATAGAGACCACTGCTCCCATGGCAAAAGACATGCCTCTAGTCCTTGCTGTCGAGCCTCAGGCTCTGGCATGGGCGCAACACACCGTTCAGTTCCTCCAAACAGGGGAACTCCTTGAGGAACAGGAAGAAGCGAAGAAAGTAGCTTGTCGGTCTGGCATGTACCAGTTTGTGGATGATGTCCTACACAGGAAAAGACCGAACGACATGAAATTGAAGTGCATTCCCCGGGAGGACGGACTGGAGCTGTTGGCAGAGATACATGGAGGCATATGTGGCCCTCACATAGGATCAAGAGCCATTGTCGGTAAGGATTGTTTTGGCCCACTGCTCTCCAGGATTCAACTACACTAGTAACCCAGTGTGAAGCGTGTTAGTTCCATTCGAAGAAACTCCATCAACCAGCCCAAGCTCTTCAGACGATCCCTCTCTTCTGGCCATTTTCGGTTTGGGGGCTCGACATACTGGGCCCCTTTCCCCATGCTGTCGGGGGCTTTGAGTACTTGTATGTTGTGATCGACAAGTTCCCAAATTGGCCTGAAGTGGAAGCAGTGAGAAAGGTGACAACACAATCAGCCGTCAAGTTCTTCAAGGGACTACTTTGCCATTTTGGTGTGCCTAACAGAGTCATCACAGACAACGGCACGCAGTTCACAAGCCGCACCTTCATGCAATACATCCAAGACCTCGGCATCAAAATCTGTTTTGCTTCTGTTGCACACCCACGAAGCAACGGTCAGGAAGAAAGGGCAAATGCTGAAGTGTTGCGGGGCCTCAAGACGAGGACTTTTAACAGAATACACAAGTGGGGAAGACGCTGGATTGACAAGTTGCCGATGGTTCTTTGGTCAATTAGGACAATGCCAAATCGAGCCAGCAGCCAAACGCCCTTCTCCCTTATGTACGGGGCAAAAGCAGTTCTCCCCATAGAACTCACATACGGATCATCGCGAGTGCTCCCTTATGATGAGCTTGAGAAAGAGTAGTTGCGGCAAGATGATGCTACGATCCTTGACGAAGATCGTCTTCAGGCTACTGTGCGAGCTGCACGCTACCAGCAAGCCTTGCACCGCTACCATAGCCACAAGGTTCATGCCCTAAGCTTTGAGGAAGGCGACCTTGTTCTTCGGCACGTTCAGTCGGCCAAGAATTTCAACAAGTTGACGCCAAAGTGGGAAGGCCCTTATTGGGTAATACGAGTCACCAGCCCCGACGCAGTCCGCCTGGCGACCAAAGATGGTATCCCAGTGAGCAACTCCTGTAACATCGGACATCTTCGTAAGTTTTACCCATAAGGCGCGGTTGCCGGCCCCCCCGGCAGACCACCTTTTGTACAAGCCTTTCCGGCAAGGCATGTAACCCTTTGTACAAAGCCAGGCACAGACCCTGAGCAACAGATGAATAAACGAATCATTGTCGCCCTAAGAATTTGCATGAATGTTAGTTTGAGCTTCTTTCTGGTAGGGTTGATAGTGCTTAGCGACAACTAACCCCTAGCATAGAGATCGAGTGTGTGCCTTTTGGCCCCTTCTAGTCCTCTTTGGTTCACAGGCTGCACGGGTGGTTCAGCGGAACTGTTTGGAGGAAAGGAGATGAAATGGCACCCCGACCCCGCCAAGCCAAGGCTGCCGGGGCAGCAGATTTAGATAAGTCCTTTTTCCCCCGCTGCGTACTTCCGTACGAAACTTGAACGTACGAAACTTTGCTCGATCCTATGCCACCGTGCTCCCTCCTTCCTATGCCCAAAATCCCTTTTGGGCTGGAATTTGGTTGTAGTTGCGGTGAAAGGGGAATGGACAAAGGGCCTAATCCTACTTTGCCCCTACCTCTGCCAAGGGCGTGAGCATAGTCGTGGTATGAAGCGGGAAGACGGCAAGGTTTGTTGCCAGGTGACATTGTTTACTTAAAAAGATAACAAGGACTCGTTCCTTGGTGTTAGCCTCGCTCACGCGCAAAAGAACCTAGCAAACACCCTTTTCTTCATTAATACGTTGATTAACAAGTACAATTCATACGAAATGTAAGCATAAGCAAGGGGTTACGAAGTTTAAATTCAACAAGTGCCCGCAGGCTTAAGATCTAAAAAAATATAAGATGCCCGTGATCCCTTTCTTGCCCCTCTCCTTAGAAAGCGGATCAAGATAGAGGGAGGGCAAAAGGGCACCTAGGCGAGGTGCGCGCAGTAGAAGACACCAAGAGAACATCCCGGCGGCCATCCAAAAGAGGGTTGGTGATGATGGTGCTGGGGGAGGAGCTGAAAGATGAGGCAGCAGGCCAACAATACGAGACAAAGGCGTCGATGCCATTGTACTCCGACTTGATGGCCCGCCACCCGCCTTCTTTGTCTTCTCCGGCCTTCCAGCGACAGCCGCTAGAAGCGGCATCCCCGATAAGTTCAAGGAGCTGGCTTGAGAAGCCACCGCCAAGAACTGCCCCCCGACAAATCGCTCTGCCGGGGAGAAGACCAGGTGCAAATGATGGTGCTACCGGTGTCGCCTAGTGACGGTGCGCCCAATGTCTTGTCGGACCCGTCCCCGTCGTCCTCCCCATCGGTATCCTCCTCGTCACTATCGCTCGAGGAGGAGCTTTCGTCGTCGGTCGAGCTC
The DNA here is from genome assembly GCF_002162155.2 of Triticum dicoccoides. Lineage (NCBI taxonomy): Eukaryota > Viridiplantae > Streptophyta > Magnoliopsida > Poales > Poaceae > Triticum > Triticum dicoccoides. The sequence continues at coordinate 370,826,839 of NC_041388.1, read as the reverse complement.
TCCGTGCAGCACCCTAACCGGGTTCCCGAGCGCCCAAAAACCTTGACGGAGAGCAGGTCAACCTCCACTAATTTGAAGCGGAGGATGTGCCCCTTCATCAGGCAGTGGGCGCATGCGAAGGTTTTCCAACCACGACGAAGAAGCATTACACGAGGGGCGGGAAACTCTACGTCCACCCACATGTCGCCATTGCAACAACCCCAAATATGAAGCCTCAAATGCGACGGCTGGTCGACATCCAGCACCCTCGTGAATGGCTCGGGAAGGCGAAGATGGCTGCACGGCGGTTCTCCGACATGGCCACTGGACGGAGCGGGAGGAGATGGCGGCGACGCAGGTGCTCCACACCACGTCCACTTCTGCCTCGACCACCTCGCCGACCGCAACCCATCCAGCACCTTTGGCTCTTGAATCTTCCTTAACCACCGTGACCCTCTCGTGATAGGAAGATCTAGTCGCCTCCGTGGGGGGGGGGGGGCTGCGGCCATGCCCTCTCGACATGACGGTGGATGAAGAACAGAGAAGAAGAGAAGACGCGAAGGGATGCCCCTCCTTCTCCTCCCGATCCCCCTTTTATAGCCAAACAGGAAGGGCTGGGGGCTGGCTCTATAAATCCTCTGAAGGGCCCCTTTGAGTCCGACTCATTAAGGCCATTGGCAACGAGCGGAGTCGTCGACCGCTCTCCCTGCGCCAATCAAAGGCGCATGGGTATCTGCCATGGCACGCCTTTCCATATCCCACGTGTCCGCTACCTACCTCACGCCATGCATGCATCATACGTGGCGAAAAAGGTGGGCGTAGTGGGAAGCGTGAAAAAACAATTACCATCCCGTGAATAAAGGCCACTCATGGGCCGCTGCGAGCATGATAGATGAGAAGATTACAACAGTCGACTACTGCCAAGCATGCCCACGCACTGTTTGGGCTTGGCCCAATGACGCTTCACACTCGTGTGTGGCCCAGGCCCGGGGGCTCCTGTCGGTGTACTAAAGTTTGGGCCCTTTAGCACCCCATACTTGTGCAGGGGCAGTCGTAGCCACACCCGCGGCGAGGCCTGAAGAGGGTGATCAAGGATAAAAACAAGATCACTAGAGAAGCAGCCAAGCCAGAGACCAGAGAGTAGAAGACGAGCTGGACCCCTGGCAAGATCCTTGCCGGGATGGCTTGCGAGACCCCGGCAAGGTCCTTGACGGGACGCCTTGTGAAGCACTGACAAAACCACTACCCTTGAGGTTGGGAGCTCTGACACCATCGACAATGTCGAAACCAAGACCCAGGGGCGCGTGCATAGTGGCATACAGATTTTATGAAGACTAAAAGACGAAGTTCCTATCAAGGTACTTGTCGGGGACGAGGCGAGGCCCCGGCAGGACCCTCGTCGGGGACAGTTGCAAAGCCATGACAAGAGTCGGTCACCGAGTCACCACTCCGGTGCGATGGCTGGCCTACCAGCCTAGCCAAGCACCTGCGTGGTGGCATGCAGACCTTCGTCAAGACACTGCCGCCTCTCCAGCACATCAGCTGGCCAGCCAACTTGGCGTTGCATGCCTCGTCGGCCTGGACGTGTGTCGAGACGGAGCGGGGCGGCAACAGATGGGATGGGCCCTATTCCCGTCTCCGACAGAGCTAAGGGGCATGTAAGCAGCACATTTAATGCATTTGTCCTAAGACTCTGATGATCCCTTGGACATATAAAAGGAGGCCCACGACATACTGGAGGATGATTCAGACTTTTGAACCTCTCGGCCCAGCTTGCATTCATAGTAGGGAGCCGAAGCTCAAGAACACAGAATATACACTCAAGCAGGACTAGGGTTTTACGTTGCTCAGCGGCCCGAACTTTGGTAAAAATCCGTCGTGTTGACCATTAGATCTGCTGTTTGCACACCCCTCTTCCCTGCCAAACCGTCAAAGGATCCACGTGATCCCGTAGGTGTCATTTCCACCGACAACTCCTATGTATGGATAGAAAATCTAGTCCTGGTCATACCATTGTGTACAACATTTTCCCTATATTTCCCTTTTCGACCAAGAGACCAGTTGGATGACCAGTCTGTACTACTTTCACCCCCTTTCCTTCCTGTTTGTACCAAGTCCGATGGACATACTAAATCCCCCCTTTATTTTTTGTTTGAACCAAGTACAAGATTCGACTCCATGAAGTAGCTTTACCTCTAACAATAGGAAAAAAATCAGGTGACGTTGGACCATTTGATCGAGAGGGGCTGAGAGGTAGAAAATGATGCACATGCAGCAACGTAGCAAGCTGGGGAAGTGATACGTCTCCAACGTATCTATAATTTTTGATTGTTCCATGCTATTATATTATCCATCTTGGATGTTTTATATGCATTTATATGCTATTTTATATGATTTTTGGGACTAACCTATTAGCCTAGAGCCCAATGCCAGTTTTTGTTTTTTCCTTGTTTTTGAGTTTCGCAGGAAAGGAATATCAAACGGAGTTCAAACAAGCTGAAAATTTATGGTGATTTTTTATGGACCAGAAGAAGCCCACGGAGCATCTAAGATGGACCAGAAGAGTCCCGAGGGTACCACTAGGACATGGGGCACGCCCTACCCCCTGGGTGTGACCCCACCCTTGTGGTCACCTCGTGGACCCCCTGACTTTCCCCCGACGCCAAAAATTCTTATAAATACCAAAAACCCTTGAAATAAACCTAGACTGGGAGTTCCGCTGCCGCAAGCCTCTGTAGCCACCAAAAACTAATCGAGACCCTGTTCCGGCACCGTGCCGGAGGGGGAATCCATCACCGGTGGTCATCTTCATCATCTCGGCGGACTCCATGACGAGGAGGGAGTAGTTCACCCTCGAGGCTGAGGGTATGTACCAGTAGCTATGTGTTTGATCTCTCTCTCTCTCATGTTCTTGATTTGGCATGATCTTGATGTACCGCGAGCTTTGCTACTATAGTTGGATCTTATGATATTTCTCCCCCTCTACCTTCTTGTAATGGATTGAGTTTTCCCTTTGAAGTTATCTTATCGGATTGAGTCTATAAGGATTTGAGAACACTTGGTGTATGTCTTTCATGTGCTTATCTGTGGTGATAATGGGATATTCACGTGATCCACTTGATGTATGTTTTGGTGATCAACTTGCGGGTTCTGTGACCTTCTGAACTTATGCATAGGGGTTGGTACACGTTTTCGTCTTGACTCTCCGGTAGAAACTTTGGGGCACTCTTTGAAGTTCTTTGTGTTGGTTTGAATAGATGAATCTGAGATTGTGATGCATATAGTATAATCAAACCCGCCGTTGACACACGAACACGTCGTGTACCCTCGACGCCGGGGGTGATGCACCGTGGCTCACATCGAAGGAGATCTGACCGGCAGCGCGATACGCAAGACAGCCGGCAAATGCTTTTGAGACCCGAAATCCCGCACGCCCGGGAGGGACCCCGTCAGGGAGTGCGGCGGCTATGGGCTGCTCCAGGTTAATTCGCTCACCCCTAGAGCCTCGTGGATCCGCAGCCCTCCAGCATGAAGAAGAACTAGTGAAGAACGAGAAGAAAGATACAAGGGAGAGATAAAAAGTAGATGAACACGAAAAAGTAGTAGATGTGTTTCTTCGATTTTGTGTTGTTCAATCAGCCATCACCCTTAGATATATAAGAGGCGGCTGGACTTCCCATGCAAGGAAAATGTTTGGATTCACGTCCAAAACCCTAGTCAAATTCAGATTGGTTTTATCCAAACTTTCCAAAACTGTTCGGTCTAAAACTGGCTGCACATTGTGGGTCTTTTTTGTGGTGTGAAACGACCTCGGATGGAAACGAGTCCAAAAGCAATCTTGACCATTTCGACGAGACAAACAACTTTCATGTTGAACGTTTTTTCATCAGAGGTCATCTTGAGGCGCAAATCGCTCGCGCAAAACAGCTAATTATTCAGGCAGCTCATCAGACATACCCACATATGTGTCTGGTTCCGGGCGTCATATTTTGCTCACTGGAGGGTCACGCTGTGTGGGCTCTAAATTTTGCATATGACCTCGGATTGGAACAATATTTATATCAAAATCAATCGTTTCAACGAGGCACACAACTTTCATGTTGAAACATTCTCCATTTGAAGCCATCTTAATTGGGTTTCTAGCCATTCTTTAATATGGTGTTGACATGAGCATCTCTGAACTTGTCATAACTTTTACATCCGAGCTCCGTTTTAGACCATCTTCATATTCACCTTGATCTTCTCGAAGAGAGCCATCTCATGGTGACTTTAGATAGTAAGTTTCAATTAATCTTGACATAGCTTCAAGCCACTCTTTATAATCATGCCACTTTTGAGAGTCAACACATGCCCCCTGTTTTTCGGCAAAGCTAGCGTGCCGGAAAAAAATAACTTGTACCAAGTTTGTTCTAAGTACGATGTCAACACTCCATCGGCCATTTATATGTTTTAGGACGATAAGTGTATATTGGCCACGTCTTGTGTGAACTTTTTGATGCAAACTTGGGTGAAACCTTCTCAACTTCATTAACAATCCGCTGATAAAGTTCCACAGATATGTATCTCAAGGTCGTCCTCTGAACCATATTGTTCACCCTTTTGCTAGGATTTTGTTGATAATCAACAATAAACTTTCTCCAATCCTTACTTTCGCCTGCATAAAAATTTCATTAGTGACCGAAGCTGTGGACTTCGGTTCGGCCTTACCTATGTTGACGAGACTAAGCATCGGCTATTGAGAGAAATACAATACAACATGATTAACATAGTAGCCAGATGTTTGTTGTGCCAATTCTTTCGAATTGTCATGTCTAAATATATAAACAATTTTAAAGCAAACCAAGGTAAATTTTGCATCTAGACATACCCCAAGATAAACTATAAGTGATTCATCAAAACATTGATAACCATTGGATATTTGTTGCACCACTCGTACCGAATCACTGAAAGCCTCAATATGTATAGCACATATAGCAAGTAAAAAGATTCAATCCGAATAACAATGCATATTCGGCTTTGATTAATCGTGCATAAAAATATTCTAAGCGGCATGAGGCTTCAAAAAATAGTGCCATAAGGAGATATATAAACAACACCAACACCTCGGCCATTGCTACAAATTTAACCATCAATATGTAATCTCCATAGTACTAGAAAGACAAGGCTAATATCAACATTATGTATGTCATTAATCCGATGTTCAATAATAAAATCAGCTATGATTTGGCCTCTTATAGATCTCAAAGATGCATAAGCCAAATCATATCCAAACAAAGTATAAGCGCACTAGCCAATTCTGCAGCTATGAATTGGTCTATGCAGCATATATTCAATGACATCGGTCATGATGTCTCAACTCCATTAAATCATAATATAGGCATACATATAAATTTCCATGAGCACGTACCTTTTCTCGCTCTTCAATCGAACTAAGGACGATGTTAGAATACTACACCGTCCATGCATTGACATACTCTTAGGACGATAGATAAATATCAGCCATTACCATGTAAACTTCATTCAAAGCACATATAGCCGAAATAAACAAATGAAATGACAAATCAAGTATTTCGGCCCTTTGGATCAACAACAAACTTGTAGCTAATCAAATGTATAGTGATTTGGTAATACCCTTTCATGATGTAAGAAATTATATTGCAACCATGGATCATTATAAGCCCATTGAGGGTAACCAATCATACCTGATGACGAATTCCATGGAATAGGCATTCATGGCATAGTTGAAGAATATGGATAATGTGTGGACCAAAAATGTTGAAACCTTCGGCTTGGTCTTTCATAGTTTTCACTCTTTTCCCTCTTCACCTTTGCCGCACTTCTTGTAATGGAAGCTTGTACATAATTGTTATTTTGAGTACTTCCTTTGGGAACCCATGCCATGTTCCTTCAAGTTGTTGTGCACTAAGTTTTTGTAATTTCTTCTTCTGCCAATATGATAAGCCGAGTGAGCATTTCGGCTGTGATTCTCTTTTGACCAATGGCAATTCTTTTTTGGCTTTGTGCACCCTCAACTTCTTTTCTTCAGATTTGGCATTTTTATTTTTAACAATTGATTGCTCCACTTCTTTGCCTTTTGTAGCCTATGTCAACACTTTAATTGGCTCTTTGTTATTTGAGATCAAATCTGAAGTACACACTTACGACCATCTCTTTTCACGCGGTAAACTTTCTTTACCACCTCTTTCTTCTTCCTTGAGCTCTGGATCGATTCCTTATGATTGAAACGGTTTTTGACGCGTGATTGTTCAAATGTTGATCTTCTAGGAGCCTCATAGTATTGGTGAGATGGCCTAAAATAAGATGGAGAATGTGCCCTTGTATCATACCTTTCCCATGATGAATATGGATCTATATGAGCATATGGAGGCATCCACGACATTGGCATTGGCAGCCCAAAATAAGGATATGAATATGTTGCATTAAAATTCTCACTTTGCCAATACCGATCCTCATATTTGCGCCTTGGGGGTGATCTTGGTTTCTTTGCATGATTTGGCCGATAAGCATTCTGCTCTTCACTCTTCTTTTGATATTTATCCAATAATTCAGCGAAAAGGTGATTTTTGATCTCTTACACTTGCGCTTATTTTGGCCTTTGTTTTCTTTTGGTTTGCTTGCATCGATCATTGGATTTGCTTGCTGCCCCCTAGTCCTTGGCATCTCCATTGTAGCTTCGATGGAATTTTTGTCCTCAAGATTATGTTCATTATGATCTTCAACAACTTCTCTACTTGAAAGTTTGATTCCATCACCTATAGTTTTTACCTTCTCCTTAAATGGATCGACTTGAAGTAGCCGATGCATGCCATCGGGACCAATCGGAATAGACTGGTCATTTCTTGGTATCTCAACAAATTTCAACCATCCTTTATCAATGGTCGATTTAACTATTTGATGAAACATGTTGCAATCGTCAAAATTATGCTTGGACAAATCATGCAACTTACAATACATTCGTCCCTGGACAGATGGCTCAACATGGTGATCAAGAATTCTAATATAACTATTTCTTAACAACAAATCAAATATTTGATCACACATGCTTGAATTGAAGGCAAACTTTTTATTCTCTAGCCGATCTTGCTGTGAGAATGGCTTTGGAGTTAAGCAAACGAATGGTTCAGATTTTGCATCACCCCATTCGGCTATGCATTGTGTTTTGCACTCTATCTCCGATGTCTTTGGATAAGAAATTATACTGGCATCAGTTTGATTAGAAGATTTTAACCTTGCCTTTAAATTTCTGTAACAAAAATAGTTAGAGCATACATGTCTCAGTTGAGACAAAATGCAAGCCAAGTAATAAATAAGCAAAGCTACCCGATTAGATATGAACTTTAGATAAAGCAACAGGGAAAGCCTTGGCTGCAACAATAAGTCACTATCGGTCTTTATAAATAGCGCAATGGGTTGAACGATATGCTCAATAACAATTTTATTGCTAACAAGTAAATTACCCTTCTTCATTGGTCTTTCAAAATTACTTATGAGGATTTTTCTAATAGTGGCATCAACTATGAAGTTGTGACCAAATCTGGAAATAGAAAAATTACTTGCTAGGCATACCTCTTCAAATATGTTGGGAGAGCATGATGGTGGTGTGACTTGAACAATATCTTGATCCATCTTTGGATGGCTCCCGAACGCCTTATCATCATCTTTTTCTTGATTCCGTACATCATTACTTTGAAGATCCAAAGTTCGGCTACATGTTCTTGTTCTTGAAGCTCATCAATTTCTATGGCACGAAACTCATAGGGCAGGAAGTAGGTTCCATTAACTTCAGAAAAAACAAGTATGGTTGTCTTTCTATACTTTCCATGCCCTTTCTCAACAATGTTTGCCTCTTTGGATTTGATGGATTCGGAATATATACTTCTTGATTCGGCTTTTTCAACTAAAGCACTTTTACTTTCCGAATCATCATTCTTTTCACCGGTTATATCAATTGGCAAGGCTTCTTTTCTTTGAGATAATTCCCTATCAATTCTCTCTTGGCGAATCACTTGCACCCTATCGCGCAAAGCTTTAACTCCCCTCTTAATTTCATCCCGCTCTAGATTAGTTTACCCCCCAATGCTTTTAGGAACTTTCGGCAATGAATTGTTAGTGTTGCCGAAATTTTGCAATTGTGTAGGGGGTGTATAATATGTTGCGGTACAAGGTGGAGGTGTATGCACTATTGTGTAACCATATGTTCTTTTGCCAATTCTATCAATTGATGAAGTTTCCTCTTCTTGCAAAACTCTAGCCTTTATTGTAGCATAATCAGGAAACAACCCCTTTTCATATTGTTCAAGGCAAAGAGCACTAATCCTCTTGTTTTGTGCCAAGCTCTTTTTTAACACAGCCACAACCGCTTATGGAAGGGATTGCTCCACAATACTTTCAGATTCTTTCAACAATGATTCCTGAGTGTTGCTGAAATTCTCGAATTGCGTAGAGCATGCATTATATGCTACAATATTAGATGACGGCACATGTGTTTCTGTAAAATTTTCACTTATTCGGCTATGACCATGAAGGTGCGGGGCCGAATTATGAACATCTACAGTTGCATATGGTGCTAAAAATTTATTAACATGAGGTGTAGCATATGATGGCTGAGAGTAACTTGCCGAACAGCTAGTAGTAGCATGGCCAATTCCCCCATCCATCGGCAAGGTTGGATTCACATATTGCAAATTAGTTGCCGATGAATAAAAAGGTGAAACACTTTCTTGTATGCTATTGGAAATTTTAACATGAGGTGTTTCAAATTGATTAACCAAACCCATCATATTGTTCATTAGCATATGAATTTGTGGGGTTGCCGATGCATGAGAGTTTGGATACATATGTTGTACGTTGCTAAAATCATAAGAATTTGAAGCATGAAGATTGTTTTGCATCGTCCCTTGCCCATAATTAGATGCATAATTGATAAAACTAGGGCTAGCCGATACATTATGCTCATTAGGTGATCCAGCAACAACATACGGATTATTTGCATCTACAAAGGGGAATTGGGTATTCATATTACCTTTGTAGATTGCAGCAACTTGATGACGATCTCTTCGTAGCAAGAACGGGCTGGAGACCGTTCAAAGCTTCGTCCCCAGCGGAGTCGCCAAAAAGTGTGTTGACACACGAACAGGTCACCGTGTACCCTCGACGCCGGGGGTGATGCACCGCGGCTCACATCGAAGGAGATCTGACCGGCAGCGCGATACGCAGGACAGCCGACAAATGCTTTTGAGACCCGAAACCTCGCACACCCGGGAGGGACCCCGTCAGGGAGTGCGGCGGCTATGGGCTGCTCTAGGACGATTTGCTGGCCGTAGAGCCTCGTGGATCCGCAGCCCTCCAGCATGAAGAACTAGTGAAGAACGAGAAGAAATATACAAGGGAGAGATAAAAAGTAGATGAACACGAAAAAATAGTAGATGTGTTTGTTCGATTATGTGTTGTTCAATCGGCCGTCACCCCTTAGATATATAAGAGGCGGCTGGACTTCCCGTGCAAGGAAAATGTTTGGATTAATGTCCAAAACCCTAGTCAAATTCGGATTGGTTTTATCCGAACTTTCCAAAACTGTTCGGTCTAAAACTGGCTGCACCTTGCGGGTCTTTTTTGTGGTGGTAAACGACCTCGGATGGAAACGAGTCCAAAAGCAATCTTGACCATTTCGACGAGAGGAACAACTTTCGTGTTGAACACTTTTTCATCAGAGGCAATCTCGAGGGTCAAATCGCTCGCGCAAAACAGCTAATTATTCACGTAGCTCATCAGACATGCCCACATATGTGTCTGGTTCCGGGCGTCATATTTTGCTCACTGGAGGGTCATGCTGTGCGGGCTCTAACTTGTGCATATGACCTCGGATTGGGATGATCTTTATATAAAAATCAATCATTTCAACAAGGCGCACAACTTTCATGTTGAAGCATTCTCCATTTGAAGCCATCTTAATTGGGTTTCTAGCCATTCTTTAATCTGGTGTCGACATGAGCATCTCTGAACTTGTCATAACTTTTACATCTGAGCTCCGTTTTAGATCATCTTCATATTCACCTTGATCTTCTCGAAGAGAACCATCTCATGGTGAATTTCAATAGTAAGTTTGAATTAATCTTGACATAGCTTCAAGCCACTCTTTATAATCATGCCACTTTTGAGCGTCAACACCCGCGGATACTTGTGGTGACATTGGAGTATCTAGGTGACATTAGGGTTTTGGTTGATGTGTGTCTTAAGGTGTTATTTAGTATGAACTCTAGGGCTGTTTGGAACACTTATAGGAAGGCACTGAGTGACAGAAGTATTCGAATTATACAGATTACTACACACTGTTCTGTATTTGACAGATTCTGTTTTCATTCTGTTGTTTGCTTATTTTGATGAATCTATGAGTAGTATCAGAGGGTATGAACCATAGATAAGTTGGAATACAATAGATTTTACACCAATATGAATTTAGAATGAGGTCACAACTGTACCTAAGTGGTGATTTATTTTCTTATACTAACGGAGCTTACGAGTTTTCTATTGAGTTTTGTGTTGTGAAGTTTTCAAGTTTTGGGTAAAGATTCGATGGACTATGGAATAAGGAGTGGCAAGAGCCTAAGCTTGGGGATGCCGAAGGCACCCCAAGGTAATATTCAAGGACAACCAAGAGCCTAAGCTTAGAGCTATATTTTTATTCACCACATGATATGTGTTTTGCTTGGAGTGTCATTTTATTTTGTTTTGCTTGCTGCTTGAATATTATACCAAGATCTGAAATTCTTAAATGCTAGAGAGGCTTCACATAGTTGCATAATTATTCGACTACTCATTGATCTTCACTTATATCTTTCGGAGTAGTTTGTCATTTGCTCTAGTGCTTCACTTATATCTTTTTAGAGCACGACGGTGGTTTTATTTTGAAGAAATAGATGAACTCTCATGCTTCACTTATATTATTTTGAGAGTCTTTAGAACAACATGGTAGTTTGCTTTGGATACGAAACTAGTCCTAATATGATAGGCATCCAAGTGGGATATAATAAAAACTTTCATAAAAAGTGCATTGAATACTATGAGAAGTTTGATACTTGATAATTGTTTTGAGATATGAAGATGGTGATATTAGAGTTATGCTAGTTGAGTAGTTGTGAATTTGAGAAAAATACTTGTGTTAAAGTTTGTGATTCCCGTAGCATGCATGTATGGTGAACCGTTATGTGAAGAAGTCGGAGCACGATTTAGTTACTGATTGTCTTCCTTATGAGTGGCGGTCGGGGATGAGCGATGGTATTTACCTGCCAATCTATCCCCATAGGAGCATGCGCGTAGTACTTTGTTTCGATAACTAATAGATTTTTGCAATAAGTATGTGAGTTCTTTATGACTAATGTTGATTCCATGGATTATACGCACTCTCACCCTTCCACCATTGCTAGCCTCTCTAGTACCGTGCAACTTTCGCCGGTACCATAAACCCACCATTTACCTTCCTGAAAACAGCCACCATACCTACATATTATGGCATTTTCATAGCCATTCCGAGATATATTGCCATGCAACTTTCCACTGTTCCATTTATTATGACACACATCATCATTGTCATATTGCTTTGCATGATCATGTAGTTGACATCATCTTTGTGGCAAAGCCAATGTTCATCACTCTTTCATACATGTCACTCTTGATTCATTGCACATCCCGATACACCACTGGAGGCATTCATATAGAGTCATATTTTGTTCTAAGTATCGAGTTGTAATTCTTGAGTTGTATGTAAATAAAAGTGTGATGATCTTCATTATTAGAGCATTGTCCCAGTGAGGAAATGATGATGGAGACTATGATTACCCCACAAGTCGGGATGAGACTCCGGAAGAAAAATAAAAATAAAAAAATAAAAATAAAAAAGAGGCCAAAAAAGAGAGCCCAGAAAAATGAGAGAAAAAGAGAGAAGGGGCAATGCTACTATCCTTTTACCACACTTGTGCTTCAAAGTAGCACCATGATCTTCATGATAGAGAGTCACCTATGATGCCACTTTCATATACTAATGGGAATTTTTCATTATAGAACTTGGATTGTATATTCCAATGATGGCCTTCCTCAAATTGCCTTAGGTCTTCGTGAGCAAGCGAGTTGGATGCACACCCACTCAGTTTATTTTTTAAGCTTTCATAAACTTATAGCTCTAGCGCATCCGTTGCATGGAAATCCCTACTCACTCACATTGATATCTATTGATGGGCATCTCCATAGCCCATTGATACGCCTAGTTGATGTCAGACTATCTCCTTCTTTTTGTCTTCTCCACAACCACCATATTCTATTCCACCTATAGTGTTATATACATGGCTCACGCTCATGTATTGCGTGAAAGTTGAAAAAGTTTGAGAACATCAAAAGTATGAAAAAATTGCTTGGCTTGTCATCGGGGTTGTGAATGATTTGAATACTTTGTATGATGAAGATGGAGCATAGCCAAACTATATGATTTTGTAGGGATAACTTTCTTTGGCCATGTTATTTTGAGAAGACATAAGTGCTTTATTAGTATGCTTCAAGTATTATTGTTTTTATGTCAATATTAAACTTTTGTTTTGAATCTTATGGATCTGAATATTCTTGCCACAATAAATAAGATTACATTGATAAATATGTTATGTAGCATTCCACATCAAAAATTCTATTTTTATCATTTACCAACTCGAGGACGAGCAGGAATTAAGCTTGGGGATGCTTGATACGTCTCCAACGTATCTATAATTTTTGATTGTTCCATGCTATTATATTATCCATCTTGGATGTTTCATATGCATTTATATGCTATTTTATATGATTTTTGGGACTAACCTATTAACCTAGAGCCCAGTGCTAGTTTCTTTTTTCCTTGTTTTTGAGTTTCCAGAAAAGGAATATCAAACGGAGTCCAAATGAGCTGAAAATTTATGGTGATTTTTTATGGACCAGAAGAAGCCCATGGAGCATCGGAGACAGACCAGAAGAGTCCCGATGCCACCACAAGGACAGGGGCGCGCCCTACCCCCCTTGGCGCGCCCCCACCCTTATGGTCGCCTCGTGGACCCCCTGACTTACCCCCGACGCCAAAAATTCTCATAAATGCTAAAAACCCCTGAAATATACCTAGATCGGGAGTTCTGCCACTTCATGACTCTGTAGCCACGAAAAACCAATCGAGACCCTGTTCTGGCACCCTGTCGCAGGGGGAGTCCATCACCGGTGGTCATCTTCATCATCCCGGCGGACTCCATGACAAGGAGGGAGTAGTTCACCCTCGGGGCTGAGGGTATGTACCAGTAGCTATGTGTTTGGTCTCTCTCTCTCTCTCTCTCGTGTTCTTGATTTGGCATGATCTTGATGTACCACAAGGTTTGCTACTATAGTTGGATCTTATGATGTTTCTCCCCCTCTACCTTCTTGTAATGGATTGAGTTTTCCCTTTGAAGTTATCTCATCGGATTGAGTCTTTAAGGGTTTGAGAACACACTTGATGTATGTCTTGCATGTGCTTATCTGTGGTGACAATGGGATATTCACGTGATCCACTTGATGTATTTTTGGTGATCAACTTGTGGGTTCTATGACCTTGTGAACTTATGCACAGGGGTTAGCACACGTTTTCGTCTTGAATCTCCGGTAGAAACTTTGGGGCACTCTTTGAAGTTCTTCGTGTTGGTTTGAATATATGACTATGACATTGTGTAATGCATATCGTATAATCAAATCCGCGGATACTTGTGGCGAGATTGGAGTATCTAGGTGACATTAGGGTTTTGGTTGATGTGTGTCTTAAGGTGTTATTTTAGTACGAACTCTAGGGCTGTTTGTGATCCTTATAGTAATAGCCCAATAGAACAATCGGAAAGAATAACTTTTAGGTGGTTTCTGTCAGATTCCGGGCTCGGCAGACCCAAGAAAGGTTTGAACTCAGGGGCGTGTGCAAGGAACTCAACCTCTCAAGCCGACCGTCTCATTGCTCTCACGACCTAGCTCGATGAACATGAAGGAAATTGACATGACAATTTACCTAGGTTCGAGCCACCTTCCAGTGTAAAACCCTACTCCTGCTTTGTGGTGGATTAGCCTCGCGGGGGACTGTGGATGAACTAGTACAAGTGGAGGCTTGTTATTGTGATGAGCTCCAGGGATTCGGTCTCCGGAGGGGTCTGATCTCTCTAGGACTCGACCTATCGGGATCCTCTGCCAGGATCCTCCCTATCTGGTGATGGCGAGGCTATATTTATAGTGGCCTCGGTCCTCTTCTCTTGAAACTTAGGTAGGAAGTGATCCCACAGTGGAAATTTTGAAAGGGGACAAGTAGTACATCTTATCCTAACAAAAGGTGGTCTTCGCCGGCAAAGCTTCTGATCGTGACATTGTGGTGGGTTCGACGGCGACATCCATCCTGCCATTCTGGCGATCCTGGTATTGTTGCACGCAAACGGCAACCTTTGCCTGATTCCTTGGGACTCTGCACCTGCGCTTGCCTCCTTACCACCAAAGAGGAAACTTGCTGCTCTGCACCCGCTGGTGCGCGCCTAGCCTTGGTTGTCATGGCTGATGTCACCTCAGCCTCATGAGGTGAGGGTTTGCATGGAAATCTCTGCTCCTCAGGAGGCCGCCGGGGGAGGCCGCCCCTTCAGGAGGTCTTGATGTCGTCCGCCTCGTGAGGCTTGGCCCCTCGCGAGGGTCTTGTCTTGCCATGGTTGAAGATGGGCCATAACAGGTCATTGAGGGAGCCACGCCATGGGCCACAGGCAGGCAAGTTTGGGTACACTGGTTCCCAGAACGCCGACAGTAGCCCCTGGGCCCAAGGCGCGCTCGCACTTGGCTTCGAGGAGAAGCCAAAGGGCAAGTGCTGAGCACCGCGGGCCCCAACAACCCGCGGACCGAGTCGACACGTGGCTCTTGATGGGACATGGGCGTCTCCGTTTCTCCATGGTGCCTCGGTAACTGTCCGACTTGATAACTGCCTGCTGCATGCAGAGAAAACCTTCATTACCCAAGATCGTGGGAGGCCGGCAATTTGCCTCCCATGGCTATAAATGGGAGAGCGGGTGGAGCCCCCTGCCCGTCTCCGTCTTCTTGCTTCTTGCTTCTCCTTTTGTTTTATACCTGCAAGATGTCATGACGAACCCCTCGGGGGTATGTAAAAACTGTGATGCTTTTTTCTTAAATGCTATTATTCTCCATCCGTGCTGCGCTTGCACCCCTCACTACGGCATGACCCCCCTTTCACTCTCGCGGTAGCTTAGTGCTCTACGTCGGCAGGACCCAGTCCCCACGCAGGCTTTAGCCGTCACTGGTATGCGAGGTCGCGATGCCGTGGTCAATGCCAGGAGGTGACTGACCCGAGGTCCAGTAAGAGCCCCTGAGACGCGATGCTTAGGAGGTCCCATTTGACGTGCAAGCAACTCTCAAAAGACTGAAAGGGAAGCATCCTTTCCCTAGCGAGATCGCGAGGAACATAACGCAGATCGTGAGATGCACACTCTGCGTATGTCGGGGACTTATCTTGGCAATCTGTAGTTATCGTCGCGCTGCGGGGGCAGCCCTCGTGCGGTGTCCGGATGTGTTCCAGTAGCTGTGGTGTCCCCAGGCAAGAGTCATGCCGACCCCCTCTCCCTTGCTCATCCGTGTGCTCTACATCCTCGGGTCCCGACCCTCGAGCAAGGCTCAGCCACCGCAGGTATGCCAGGTCGCGATGTCGTGGACAAGGCCAGGGGGTGAGGACTCGAGGGCCAGAAGGGGCCCTAGAGACACGATGCTCAGGGGCTCCCCCTTTAACTTGCAAGTGAATCGCACGGGAAAAGGGGTGGCTGGCCTCACGAAGGTGCCTTGGAGGGATCACGATCCACAACCCTGCCTCTGGTGGTTCCTGTGAGTTAGCTGAAGGAAGAAAGAATAGGACACAACGGTGATCACTGACCTGCCAATGACCTTTCCGCGAAAAGGTGAAGGCACTGAGGACCCGGTGAGGTGACGTGCGCGGGGCAAGCCACGAGCCAGAGCTCAGTCTCTCAGGTTTATTAGTGCTGCAGGGACGGACCCAAGCACATGCACCGTGCCAACAGCGTGGTTGCGGAATGAGCTCGAGGTGGGTTGGCAACGCGCGACAAACGCGCGAGGCGACTCCACGAACAACGGGAATGCAGGTGCAAGTCCTGCCGAAGAAGTTCCTCTACGCCGACCCCGCGACTGTGGTGGCTGGAGCCAATGGCGAAGGTGGCAGTGGCCTCGTCGACGACGGGCTTCTCGTGGCGGGTGTGGGAGTCCTGGATTAGGGGGTCTCCGGATAGCCGGACTATCTCCATTGGCCGGACTGTTAGACTATGAAGATACAAGATTGAAGAGTTCGTCTCGTGTCCGGATGGGACTCTACTTGGTGTGGAAGGCAAGCTAGGAAATATGTATATGGATATCTCCTCCTTTGTAACCGACCTTGTGTAACCCTAACCCTCTCCGGTGTCTATATAAACCGAATAGTTTTAGTCCGTAGGACAACAATCACAACATACAATCATACCATAGGCTAGCTTCTAGGGTTTAGCCTCTCTGATCTCGTGGTAGATCTACTCTTGTAACACCGATATCATCAATATTAATCAAGCAGGACGTAGGGTTTTACCTCCATCAAGAGGGCCCGAACCTGGGTAAAACTTCGTGTCCCTTGCCTCCTGTTACCATCTGGCCTAGACGCACAGTTCGGGACCCCTACCTGAGATCCGTCGGTTTTGACACCGACATTGGTGCTTTCATTGAGAGTTCCTCTGTGTCGTCAACGTTAGGCTTGATGGCTCCTACTATCATCGATCGCGATGCGGTCCAGGGTGAGACTTTTCTCCCCGGACAGATCTTCATATTCGGCGGCTTTGCACCGCAGGCTAATTCGCTTGGCCATCTGGAGCATATTGAAAGCTATGCCCCTGGCCATCAGGTCAGATTTGGAAGTTTGAATTACACGGCCAACATCCGTGGGGACTTGATCTTCGACGGATTCAAGCCACAGCCGGGCGCGCCGCACTGTCGTGATGGGGATGACCTAACTCTGCCACCAAACAGTACCCCAGAAGTCGCGCCCACATCAGCTCCGACCCTTAGTTCAGAGCCAACTGCACCAATCGAGGACGGGTGGTTAGACACCACCTCAGGGGTTGCAGTCTCAACGGCGATCGAGCCGAACACCAGCACAAATCTCCGTGCAGCCCGTGACTCCAAGGTGCCGGACTCTCTTCCGGAAACCGAACCATCCGCACCCCTGCCAATCGAATCCGATCAGGCGCCGATCATGGAATTCACCGCCGCGGATATCTTTCAGCGCTCGCCCTTCGGCGACATTTTGAATTCACTAAGTTCTCTCTCTTTGTCAGGAGAGCCCTGGCCGGATTATGGCCAACAGGATTGGGATGCGGACGACGAAGAAATTCGATGCCCACCCACCACCCACCTTGTAGCCACTGTCGATGATTTAACCGACATGCTTGACTTCGACTCCGAAGACATCGACAGTATGGACGACGATGCAGGAGACGAACATGAGCCAGCACCTATAGGGCACTAGAAAGCCACCTCATCGTATGACATATACATGGTGGATACACCCAATGAAGGCAACGGCGACGAGATGGCGGAGGATGACCCCTCCAAGAAGCAACCCAAGCACCAACGTCAGCGGCGCCACTCTAAGTCCTGCCAAAGCAAAAGTGATGATACCGACACAGGAGATAATAACACTCCGGATAGCGCCGAAGACAACAACAATCCCATCCAGCAAGAGCAGGAGGATGAAGGAGCCAGCTCTCTTGAGAGAGCGGCTAGCGGAGAGGAGGAGGATGACAATTACATGCCCCCCTCCGAAGACGAGGCAAGCCTCGGTGACGATGAATTCGCCGTACCAGAGGATCCTGTCGAACAAGAGCGCTTCAAGCACAGGCTTATGGCCACGGCAAATAGCCTGAAGAAAAAGCAGCAGCAGCTTCAAGCTGACCAAGATCTGCTAGCTGACAAATGGACTGAAGTCCTCGCGGCCGAGCAATATAAACTCGAGTGTCCCTCCAAGAGTTATCCAAGGCGCAGGTTGCTTCCCCGACTGGAGGAAGAAGCGTACGAAACGGCTGATCGGCCACCTCGTGGCCACGATAGAGAGGCATTCCAGCCAAAAGCTCAGCCTCCACCCCAACGCCATTCAAATAAAAAGGCATGGGGAGATACGCCAGACCCACGAGACATATTGGAGGACAAAGCAAAGCATTCAAGATCGACCTACGGATCACGAGGGTGCACCACTCTACGAGACGATAAACGTCACGCCGGATACAGTAAAAGCAAATCCGGCCGGGCTGAACACAGCAGGCAGGACCCATTCGAGTTGCGTCGTGATATAGCCCAATACAGAGGCACCGCACACCCCTTATGCTTCACAGACGAAGTAATGGAACATCAATTCCCAGAAGGTTTCAAACCTGTAAACATTGAATCATATGACGGCACTACAGACCCCGCGGTATGGATTGAGGACTTCCTCCTCCACATCCACATGGCCCGCGGTGATGACTTACATGCCATCAAGTAGCTCCCACTAAAACTCAAAGGACCAGCGTGGCATTGGCTTAATAGCTTGCCAGTGGAGTCCATTAGCTGTTGGGAAGATCTGGAAGCCGCATTCCTCAACAACTTTCAGGGCACTTATGTGCGACCACCAGACGCCGATGGCTTGAGCCACATAATTCAGCAGCCAGAAGAGTCGGCGAGGCAATTCTGGACTTGGTTCCTTACAAAGAAAAATCAAATCGTCGACTGTCCGGATGTGGAGGCCTTAGCGGCTTTCAAGCACAACATCCAAGATGAGTGGCTAGCCCGGCACCTTGGTCAGGAAAAGCTGAAATCTATGGCAACCCTCACGACGCTCATGACCTGCTTTTGTGCGGGAGAAGACAGCTGGTTGGCTCGCAGTAATAACATATCAAAGAACCATGGTACCTCAGATACCAAGGACGGAAATAGCAGGTCACGTCGCAACAAGCATAAGTGCCGCATTAACGGTGAAAGTACTGAGGATACGGCAGTCAATGCCGGATTCAAAGGCTCTAAACCCGGTCAGCGGAAAAAGCCATTCAAACAAAGTACGCCGGGTCCATCCAGCTTGGACCGTATACTCGATCGCTTGTGTCAAATACACGACACCCCAGACAAGCCAGCCAATCACACCAACAGGGATTGTTGGGTGTTCAAGCAGGCTGGCAAGTTAATTGCCGAAAACAAGGACAAGGGGCCGCATAGCGATGACGAGGAAAAAAACCCCGGCAGCCGCACACTGGAGGACAGAAGAGGTTTCCCCCGCAAGTGCGGACGGTGAACATGATATACGCAACCCACATCCCCAAGAGGGAGCGGAAGCGTGCGCTCAGGGACGTATACGCGTTGGAGCCAGTCGCCCCAAAGTTCAACCCTTGGTCCTCCTGTCCGATCACCTTCGATCGCAGGGACCACCCCACTAGTATCTGTCATGGCAGATTTGCCGCACTGGTCCTAGACCCAATCATCGATGGATTTCACCTCACTCGAGTCCTTATGGACGGCGGCAGCAACCTGAACCTGCTTTATCAGGCCACAGTGCGCAAAATGGGTATAAACCCCTCAAGGATCAAACCCATAAAGACGACCTTTAAGGGCGTCATTCCAGGCGTAGAGGCCCAATACACAGGCTCAATTACACTGGAAGTGGTCTTTGGATCCCCGGATAACTTCCTAGCGAAGAGTTAATCTTCGATATAGTCCCGTTCCGCAGTGGTTATCACGCGCTGCTCTTTACGAACCACATTTGCTAGATTCAATGTGGTACCACATTATGCATACCTCAAGCTCAAGATGCCAGGACCTCACGGAGTTATTACAGTCAATGGAAACACAGAGCGCTCTATCCGAACAGAGGAGCACACCGCGGCCCTCGCAGCAGAAACGCAAAGCAGCCTCTCAAGGCAATCTACCAGTATGGTGTTTCAAAGCCCAGACACCTTCAAGCGTGCTCGGGGCAATCGGCAAAAAAATCGCCTGGCGCGATCTGAGCTCGCGTAGCAATACGGCGACCACCCCAATCCCAGCCCAACGGTGTTGTTCGTGCCGCGCGTACATAATTACACATTAAAAATACCATGGGCACATGTGGGGAGGGGGGCACAACTACGGCACGCCCCAAAATGCGGCCTAAACCGCACCAGGGGCTTCCCGTTTGGTTATTTTTCTTTTTCTTTCAGGACTTCAATCTCTGGAAACACTGTCCGGCAGCTCTATTGCCGAACACATGATACAGCAACCAAGGAGGCCGATAACTACGGAATTCCGAGGCGGATTACAGATTTCATATAATTCCTCAGCCCGCCCTTGGAAGGGACACAATCCTACTCTTTTGCTTATTACACTATCTGTATCACTCTGCTTTAATGCAATTTTTTAATATACAATACATGACATTACGACTATTATCACATTTTTGTTATATATATATATACATATCTATGTGTTCATTAATGACGCCTAGCAAACATACACTCTGGTACGGCCAATGCACCAGGGGCTTACGTACCCACAATATGGTGTGAAAAGTCCGAACACTTTCACAAGTGTGGCACCCCAAACTAATAGCATTATATGCATCAGCTCCGAATCATGTCTTTGGTGAAATGTTGGGTTTGCCCGGCTCCTATGTTTTGGTACCTTACGTTCCGCTCTATTGGCTAAGGTAGCACTAGGAGAACTATTGCGATTGTGCCCCGGTTCTGCTGGGCCAAGCACCTTAGTAGAGAAAGCTAAAACTGACTGTCATGATAAGGCGAGAGACTAGTCGCTGTTCGGCGAGGTTTTTTGAGTCCCTAAAGACTTATGCCGCTTTGGGCGAGGGGCCGGCTCCATCCGGCTTACAGGTGTGTATCGCACCCCAAATTCGGCCTTCCGAATACCAGGGGCTTCGCTGAAATTTAAAATTATAGAATTCTATGGCTAAGTGAGAGTGATAAAGCATTATTAGTCCGGTTGCCTTGTTCGTTGTGCTGAGCACCTCCCTCGAAGGACCCAAACATGGGAACAAGAGTGCTCAGGTTTATCCCGAACACCCCGGCACTCATGACATGGGGGCAGAAGCTGAGGACTAGCCATCTCCCAGATTGGATAAACAGCCAAACATAAGGTAATATTTTAAATTCACACAAGCGTTGCATAGCGAATACGATACAAGTTTTCATACATACAGGACAAAACGAGCAAGTCTCATTCAAATATTACATTTTGCGAACACTCATCCACGATAAGACGGGCGCCTGGCAGAACACCCTTGTAGTACTTCTCGGGGTGGCGGTGCTCCTTGCCCTCCGGCGGCCCCTCCTTGATCAGCTTCACGGCGTCTAGCTTGACCCACTACATTTTTACACGGGCGAAAGGCCCGGCGTGCACCTTCAATTCAGACAGATCGCTTGACGACCTCCAGCCGTGGGCAGGCATCCACAAGCCGCCTCACCAGGCCAAAGAAGTTGTTCGGAAGGGCATCGCCAGGCCACAACCAGACTATGAAGCCCTTCATGGCCTGATCGGCCGCCTTATGTAGCTCGGCCATCTGCTTCACCTGGTTGCTCATCAGCACCGGATGTTCGGCCTCAGCATACTGAGACCAGAATAGCTTCTCCGTCGAGCTACCTTCCTCGGCCTGGTAAAATTGTGTGGCATCGGACACACTGCGGGGTAAATCTATGAATGCTCCTGAAGAGCTCCGTATCCGGGTAAGTAATCAATAATTTACTTTTACATGCTTGCTTTGCATATAGAAAGCCTTACCCACCGCTATCTTCTTTATCGCGTCGATCTCCTGAAGGGCCTTCTGGGCCTCGGCCTTGGCACTCTTCGCGCTCTCACGGGCCGCGGCAAGCTCAGACTCTCGCGTCTTCAAGTCAAGCTCCAACGCCTGTGCTTCGTCACGAGAGCCTGGAGCTCTTGCTGCACCTCGCCCACCCGAGCCTCGTGCCTCTCTCGCTCGGTGCGCTCCTGGGCCGCCTTTTCTTCGGCCTGGGATAGCGCTTGCTTCAGGGTCGCCACCTCGGTCGTGGCCCCTGGGAAACATACAATGATCCTGTCATTTAGCAATCGCGTCCTTTTTCTCATCTACAGACGGGGTATTACTTACCCTTGTTCGTCTCGAGCTGCCTCTTAGCAAGGCCGAGGTCTTTCTGGGACCCCTCGAGGGCCTCCTTCAGTACGGCGACCTCCGCAGTTAGTGCGGCGGATGCCAGCAGCGAAGCCTGCATATGCATATTGACATACTTATATTAGACTCCTGCGATATTATTTGATCCTCTGTTCGGCTTTTCTTTGTGAACACCGAACAAAGCATCAGGGGCTACTGTCTATGCGGTAATATTTCTACTACATTTTAAAACACTTACCTCGAAGCCTGTTAGAAGTCTAGTACAGGCTTCAGTCAATCCGCTCTTGGCGCACTGAACCTTCTGGATCACCGCACTCATGATAATGCGGTGCTCCTCTTTGATGGAAGCGCTTCGAAGCGCTTCCAACATAGTGTCCGGCGCCTCTGGATGGACAGAGGTCACCGACACAGGCGTCTCACCCCCGTTAGAAGGGGACCACCTGCCCGAGCTCGGAACTGTTGGAGGGTCCGGCGCGGTGTTCGGCTGAGGGCCGAACTCGGAGCTCTCGGGGACCCCGTCCCCTCGGCTCCCGGAGTCCGGAAGGTCGCCTTGAGGCGCCTCCGGGACTGTCCCCCCTCGATTCGGCGCCTCTTGAGACAACACCTCGCCGTCGTCGGCTGGATGAGGGGAGGTGGCGGTCGGGACTGGATCGCTATCCATGTCCGATGAGCCCAGTGAGCCGTCCGAGGATACCTCGATATTGGCTCGGGGCGGCCTGCACAATTGAGTTCGGCATTAGCGAAAGCAATGCGACAAAGGAATCCTATGGGTTACTTTGGTATCCGAATACTTACGATCTCCCCTGGGGCACGGCCCTGGGCAACCACTCGTCTTCACTTTCGTCGGCGGCGGTGGAGCTGTCCGGAAGGAGCGTCCTTCCCTTCTTGGACCCTCTGGCCTCCCCAGTTGGGGCGGCCTTCCTTTTCTTGTCTCCTCCAGTTGGTGGGGGAGCCTCTTCTTCCTCTTCCTCGTCTTCGGGGGAAGAGTGCGCCGTAGAGTCATCGGACGGTGAGTCCAACGACGCCTGGCGTCGGGAACTCTTTCGAGCTCCCTTGGCCTTCTTGGTCTTCTCCGACACCTTATAAGGGGCCGGAGTCAACATCTTCGCCAGAAGGGCATCCGCAGGGCCATCGGGCAAGGGTGCCGGACAGTCGATTTGTCCGGCCATCTTCTGCTAGTCCTGTTAACGGCACGGGAGTTTAGATCCCGCATAGAGTCAATCCATACAGAAAACAATTATCCTATAAAAGGTAAAATAGCTTACCGCACTGGCTTGGCGCTTGCGCTGAATCCGCGATCCTCAGTAATGGGGGGAGGGACCGCAGCACCCTTGAACAGCACCCTCCAGGCATCTTCATGAGTCGTGTCGAAGAGCCTGTTCAGAGTTCGGTGCTGCGCCGGGTTGAACTCCCACAAGGTGAACTCCTGTTGTTGGCACGGGAGTATCCGGCGGACGAGCATAACCTGGACTATGTTGACGAGCTTGAGCTTCTTGTCCACCATGTTTTGAATACATGTCTGGAGTCTGGTCAGCTCTTTTGAATTACCCCAGGACAGGCCCTTCTCTTTCTAGGAGGTGAGCCGCATGGGGATGCCAGATCAGAACTCGGGGGCCGCTACCCATGCGGGGTCACGCGGCTCGGTGATATAGAACCACCCCGATTGCCACCCCTTTATGGTATCCACGAAGGTGCCCTCGAGCCATGTGATGTTGGGCATCTTGCCCACCATGGCGCCTCCGCACTCCACCTGGCGGCCGCTCACTACCTTTTGCTTGACATTGAAGGTCTTTAGCCATAAGCCGAAGTGGGGCTTGATGCGGAGGAAGGCCTCACACACAAGATAAACACCGAGATGTTGAGGATGAAGTTCGGCGCCAGATCGTGGAAATCTAGGCCGTAATAAAACATGAGCCCCCGGACGAAGAGATGGATAGGGAATCCTAGTCCACGGAGGAAATGGGTGAGGAATACCACCCTCTCATGGGGCTCGAGGGTGGGGATGAGTTGTCCCTCATCTGGGAGCCGGTGCGCGATGTCGTCCGGTAGGTATCCGGCTCTCCTCAGTTTCTTGACGTCTCCCTCCGTGACGGAGGAGACCATCCACTTGCCTCCCGCTCCGGACATGGTTGGAGAAGGTTGAGATGGAAGTGAGGACTTGGGCGCTAGAGCTCGAGTGTGCGGGAGCGGATGAGCAGAGGAGGAAGAAGGCGTGGATAGAAAGGTGAATCCTTATCCCTTTATATGGGCGGACAAAACTAAGCGTCCCCACTTGCCTGGTAAAACTCGCTTATCGCCCCAAGCGCCATAATTAATGGTGCGGTTGGGTTACCCACACCCGTATTGATGAGAATCCCGTAATAAGGGGACACGATCTCTGCTTTGACAAGACGTGTCGAAAAACTGCCTCGCATTATGTGCGGGGCTGGTTAAAAGAAACGGTTCGAATAATCACCGGGCCATGACGTAACTTCATGTTGCCAAAACAAGCTAGCGGATTAGATCTGCGAAAACATTATTCTCTCTACGGTGAAATGTGGAACTTATTTTGCAGGGTCGGACACTATCCTCGTATTCAACTTCTTCTGTCATGTATTCGGAGAGGGAACCCGGCTTGCAATGCCAAAGACAATACTGCGCGCTGGACTTCGTCATTGAAGCCTGGTTCAGGGGCTACTATGGGAGTCCTGGATTAGAGGGTCTCCGGATAGCCGGACTATCTCCATTGGCCGGACTGTTAGACTATAAAGATACAAGATTGAAGACTTCGTCTCGTGTCCGGATGGGACTCTACTTGGCGTGGAAGGCAAGCTAGGCAATACGTATATGGATATCTCCTCCTTTGTAACTGACCTTATGTAACCCTAACCCTCTCCGGTGTCTATATAAACCGAAGGGTTTTAGTCCGTAGGACAACAATCACAACATACAATCATACCATAGGCTAGCTTCTAGGGTTTAGCCTCTCTGATCTCGTGGTAGATCTACTCTTGTAACACCCATATCATCAATATTAATCAAGCAGGACGTAGGGTTTTACCTCCATCAAGAGGGCCCGAACCTAGGTAAAACTTTATGTCCCTTGCCTCCTGTTACCATCTGGCCTAGACGCACAGTTTGGGGCCCCCTACCCGAGATCCGCCGGTTTTGACACGACAGCAGGCGACACCAGCGTCCGGGGTGACGACGACGCCTCCTCCTAGTTTGCTCCTGTGATAATTACCGTGCCTCGTGGAGGCGTGAGCGTTTCGAAGTTATGAGACATTATGCTTTGTAATAATTTGTTTGCTTTCCATTTGCCTTGTTGTTCTGCGTCGGCAGGGCCCGGCCCCGCACATACCTCAGCCGCCGTTGGCGCGTCCGAATCACCAGGACGAGATCAAGGGGTGAGTGGCTACATGACTAGTGAGGCCCCTGAGTCACGATGCTCAGGGGTCCCCCTTGACGTGCGAACAGGCTTAATGCTCTACGAGTTAGGGTGTCACAAGGGCGCTGGTGCTCTGCGTCAGCAGGGCCCGACCCTGCGCATACCTCATCCACCGTTGGGGCGTCCGGATTGCCAGGACAGGACCAAGGGGTGAGGGGCTACGAGGCTAGTGAGGCCCCTGAGTCGGGATGCTCAGGGGTCCCTGTCGGTGTCAAAACCGGCGTATCTTGGGTAGGGGGTCACGAACTATGCGTCTAGGCCGGGTAGTAACAGGAGGCAAGGGACACGAAGTTTTACCCAGGTTCGGGCCCTCTTGATGGAGGTAAAACCCTACATCCTGCTGGATTAATATTGATGATATGCGTGTTACAAGAGTAGATCTACCACGAGATCAGAGAGGCTAAACCCTAGAAGCTAGCCTATGGTATGATTGTATGTTGTGATTGTTGTCCTACGGACTAAAACCCTTCGGTTTATATAGACACCAGAGAGGGTTAGGGTTACACAAGGTCGGTTACAAAGGAGGAGATATCCATATACGTATTGCCTAGCTTGCCTTCCATGCCAAGTAGAGTCCCATCCGGACACAAGACGAAGTCTTCAATCTTGTATCTTCATAGTCTAACAGTCTGACCAATGGAGGTAGTCCGGCTATCCGGAGACCCCCTAATCCAGGACTCCTACAGTAGCCCCTGAACCAGGCTTCAATGACGATGAGTCTGGCGCGCAGTATTGTCTTCGGCATTGCAAGGCGGGTTCCCTCTCTGAATACATGACAGAAGAAGTTGAATACGAGGATAGTGTCCGACCCTGCAAAATAAGTTCCACATTTCACCGTAGAGAGAATAATGTTTTCGCAGATCTAATCCGCTAGCTTGTTTTGGCAACATGACATTACATCATGGCCCGGTGATTATTCGAACCGTTTCTTTTAACCAGCCCCGCACATAACGCGAGGCAGTTTTTTGACACGTCTTGTCAAAGCAGAGATCGTGTCCCCTTATTATGGGATTCTCAACAATACGGGTGTGGGTAACCCAACCACGCCATTAATTACGGCGCTTGGGGGATAAGCGAGTTTTACCAGGCAAGTGGGGACGCTTAGTTTTGTCTGCCCATGTAAAGGGATAAGGATTCACCTTTCTATCCACGCCTTCTTCCTCCTCTGCTCATCCGCTCCCGCACACTCGAGCTCTAGCGCCCAAGTCCTCACTTCCATCTCAACCTTCTCCAACCATGTCCGGAGCGGGAGGCAAGTGGATGGTCTCCTCCGTCATGGAGGGAGATGTCAAGAAACTGAGGAGAGCCGGATACCTACCCGACGACATCGCGCACCGGCTCCCAGATGAGGGACAGCTCATCCCCACCGCCGAGCCCCACGATAGGGTGGTATTCCTCACCCATTTCCTCCGCGTACTGGGATTCCCTCTCCATCCCTTCGTCCAGGGGCTCATGTTTTATTACGGCCTGGATTTCCATGATCTGGCTCTGAACTTCATCCTCAACATCTCGGTGTTTATCGTCGTGTGCGAGGCCTTCCTCCGCATCAAGCCCCACTTCGGCTTATGGCTAAAGACCTTCAATGTCAAGCCGAAGGTAGTGAGCGGCCGCCAGGCGGAGTGCAGAGGCGCCATGGTGGGCAAGATGCCCAACATCACATGGCTCGAGGGCACCTTCGTGGATACCATAAAGGGGTGGCAATCGGGGTGGTTCAATATCACCGAGCCGCGCGACCCCGCATGGGTAGCCGCCCCCGAGTTCCGATCTGGCATCCCCATGCAGCTCACCTCCTGGAAAGAGAAGGGCCTGTCCTGGGGTAATTCAAAAGAGCTGACCGGACTCCAGACATGTATTCAAAACATGGTGGACAAGAAGCTCAAGCTCGTCAACATAGTCCAGGTTATGCTCGTCCGGCGGATACTCCCGTGCCAACAACGGGAGTTCACCTTGTGGGAGTTCAACCCGGCGCAGCACCGAACTCTGAACAGACTCTTCGACACGACTCATGCAGATGCCTGGAGGGTGCTGGTCAAGGGTGCCGCAGTCCCTCCCCCCATTACTGAGGATCGCGGATTTAGCGCGAAGCGCCAAGCCAGTGCGGTAAGCTGTTCTACCTTTTACAGGATAATTGTTTTCTATATAGATTGACTCTATGCGGGATCTAAACTCCCGTGTCGTTAACAGGACTGGCATAAGATGGCCGGACAAATCGACTATCCGACACCCTTGCCCGAAGGCCCTGCGGATGCCCTTCTGGCGAAGATGTTGACTCCGGCCCCTTATAAGGTGCCGGAGAAGACCAAGAAGGCCAAGAGAGCTCGAAAGAGTTCCCGACGCCAGGCGTCGTTGGACTCACCGTCCGATGACTCTGCGGCGCACACTTTCCTCGAAGACGAGGAAGAGGAAGAAGAGGCTCCCCCACCGACTGGGGGAGACAAGAAAAGGAAGGCCGCCCCAACTGGGGAGGCCGAAGGGTCCAAGAAGGGAAGGACGCTCCTTCCGGACAGCTCCACCGCCGCCGACGAAAGTGAAGATGAGTGGTTGCCCAGGGCCAAGCCCCAGGGGAGAACATAAGTATTCGGATACCAAATTAACCCATAGGATTCCTTTGTCGCATTGCTTTCCCTAATGCCAAACTCAATTGTGCAGGCCGCCCCGAGCCAATATCGATGTATCTTCGGACGGCTCCCTGGGCCCGTCGGACATGGATAGTGATCCAGTCCCGACCGCCACCTCCCCTCATCCAGCCGACGACGCCGAGGTGCTGTCTCAAGAGGCACGGGATCGAGGGGGACAGTCCCGGAGGCGCCTCAAGGTGACCTTCTGGACTCCGGGAGCCGAGGGGACGGGGTCCCCGAGAGCTCGAGTTTGGCCCTCAGCCGAACACCGCGCCGGACCCTCCAACGGTTCCGAGTTCGGGCAGGTGGTCCCCTTCTAAGGGGGGTAAGACGCCTGTGCCGGTGAGCTCTGTCCATCCAGAGGCGCCGGACACTATGTTGGAAGCGCTTCGAAGCGCTTCCATCGAGGAGGAGCACCGCACTATCATGAGTGCGGTGATCCAGAAGGTTCAGTCCGCCAAGAACAGATTAACTGAAGCCTATACTAGCCTTCTAACAGGCTTCGAGGTAAGTGTTTTAAAATGTAGTAGAAATATTACCGCATAGACAGTAGCCCCTGATGCTTTGTTCGGTGTTCACGAAGAAAAGCCGAACAAAGGATCAAATAATATCGTAGGAGTGTAATGTAAGTATGTCAATATGCATATGCAGGCTTCGCTGCTGGCGTCCGCCGCACTAACTGCGGAGGTCGCCGTACTGAAGGAGGCCCTCGAGGGTTCCCAGAAAGAGCTCGGCCTTGCTAAGTGGCAGCTCGAGGAGAACAAGAGTAAGTAATACCCCGTCTGTAGATGAGAAAAAGGACGCGATTGCTAAATGACAGGATCATTGTATGTTTGACAGGGGCCACGACCGAGGTGGCGACCCTTAAGCAAGCGCTGTCCCAGGCCGAAGAAAAGGTGGCCCAGGGGCGCACCGAGTGAGAGAGGCACGAGGCTCGGGTTGGCGAGGTGCAGCAAGAGCTCCAGCCTCTCTTGATGAAGCATGAGGCGTTGGAGCTTGACTTGAAGACGCGAGAGTCTGAGCTTGCCGCGGCCTATGAGAGCGCGAAGAGTGCCAAGGCCAAGGCCAGAAGGCCCTTCAGGAGATCGACGCGATAAAGAAGATAGCGGCGGGTAAGGCTTTCTATATGCAAAGCAAGCATGTAAAAGTAAATTATCAATTACTTACCCGGATCCGGAGCTCTTGAGGAGCATTCGCAGATTTGCCCCGCAGTGTGTCCGATGCCGCACAATTTTACCAGGCCGAGGATGGTAGCTCGAGGGAGAAGCTATTCTGGTCTCAGTATGCTGAGGTCGAACATCCGGTGCCGATGAGCGACCAGCTGAAGCAGATGGCCGAGCTACATAAGGCGGCCGATCAGGCCATGAAGGGCTTCATAGTCCGGTTGTGGCCTGGCGATGCCCTTCCTAACAGCTTCTTTGGCCTACTGAGGCAGCTTGTGGATGCCTGCCCACGGCTGGAGGGCGTCAAGCGATCCGTCTGCATTGAAGGTGCATGCCGGGCCTTCGCCTGTGTAAAAACACAGTGGGTCAAGCTAGACACCGTGAAGCTGATCAAGGAGGGGCCGCCGGAGGGCAAGGAGCACCGCCACCCCGAGATGTACTACGAGGGCGTTCTGCCGGGCGGCCGTCTTATCGCGGATGAGTGTTCGCAAAATGTAATATTTGAATGAGACTTGCTCGTTTTGTCCTGTATGTATGAAAACTTGTATCGTATTCGCTATGCAACGCTTGTGTGAATTTAAAATATTACCTTCTGTTTTGTTGTTTATCCAATCTGAGAGATGGCTAGTCCTCGGCTTCTGCCCCCATGCCACGAGTGCCGGGGTGTTTGGGATAAACCTGAGCACTCTTGTTCCAATGTTTGGGTCCTTCGAGGGAGGTGCTCAGCACAACGAACAAGGCAACCGGACAAATAATGCTTTATCACTCTCACTTAGCCATAGAATTCTATAATTTTAAATTTCGGCGAAGCCCCTGGTATTCGGAAGGCCGAATTCGGGGCGCGATACACGCCTGTAAGCCGGATGGAGCCGGCCCCTCGCCCTAAGCGGCGTAAGTCTTTAGGGATTCGAAAAACCTCGCCGAACAGCGACCAGTCTCTCACCTTATTATGACAGTCGGTTTTAGCTTTCTCTACTGAGGTGCTCGGCCCGGCAGAACCGGGGCACAATCATAGTAGTTCTCCTAGCGCTACCTTAGATGATAGAGCGGAATGTAAGGTACCAAAACATAGGAGCCGGGCAAACCCAACATTTGACCAAAGACATGATTCGGAGCTGATGCATATAATGCTATAAGTTCGGGGTGCCGCACTTGTGAAAGTGTTCGGACTTTTCACACCATATTGTGGGTACGTAAGCCCCTGGTGCATTGGCCGTACCAGAGTGTATGGTTGCTAGGCATCATTAATGAACACATAGATATGTATATATATAAAAAAAATGCGATAATAGTCGTAATGTCATGTATTGTATATTAAAAAATTGCATTAAAGCAGGGTGATACAGATAGTGTAATAAGCAAAAGAGTAGGACTATGTCCCTTCCAAGGGTGGGCTGAAGAATTATATGAAATCTGTAATCCACTTGGTCATTCCGTAGTTGTCGGCCTCCTTGGTTGTTGTATCATGTGTTCGGCAATAGAGTTGCCGGGCAGTGTTTCCAGAGATTGAAGTCCTGAAAGAAAAAGAAAAATAACAAAACGGGATGCCCCTGGTGCGGTTTAGGCCGCGTTTTGGGGCGTGCCGTAGTTGGGCCCCCTCCCCACCTGTGTGCATGGTATTTTTAATGCGTAATTATGTACGCGCAGCACGAACAACGCCGTTGGGCTGGGATTGGGGTGGTCGCCGTATTGCTACGTGAGCTTAGATCGCGCCAGGTGGTCTGTTTGCCGATTGCCCCGAGCGCGCTTGAAGGTGTCCGGGCTTTGAAACACCGAACTGGTAGATTGCCTTGAGAGGCTGCTTTGCACTTCTGCTGCGAGGGCCGCGGTGTGCTCCTCTGTTCGGAGAGAGCGCTCTGTGTTTCCATTGACTGTAATAACTCCATGAGGTCCTGGCATCTTGAGCTTGAGGTATGTATAATGTGGTACCGCATTGAATCTAGCAAATGCGGTTCATACGAGCAGCACGTGATAACCACTGCGGAACGGGACTATATCGAAGATTAACTCTTCGCTTCGGAAGTTATCCAGGGATCCGAAGACCACTTCCAGTGTAATTGAGCCTGTGTAGTGGGCCTCTACACCTCGAATGACGCCCTTAAAGGTCGTCATTGTGGGTTCGATCCTTGAGGGGTCTATACCCATTTTGCGCACTGTGTCCTAATAAAGCAGGTTCAGGCTGCTACCGCCGTCCATAAGGACTCGAGTGAGGTGAAATCCGTCGATGATTGGGTCTAGGACCAGTGCGGCGAATCCGCCGTGACGGATACTAGTGGGGTGGTCCCTGCGATCGAAGGTGATCGGACAAGAGGACCAAGGGTTGAACTTTGGGGCGACTGGCTCCAACGCATATACGTCCCTGAGCGCACGCTTCCGCTCCCTCTTGGGGATGTGGGTTGCGTATATCATGTTCACCGTCTGCACTTGCAGGGGAACTCTTCTGTCCTCCAGTGTGCGGCTGTCGGGGTTCTTCCTCGTCATCGCTATGCGGCCCCTTGTCCTTGTTTTCGGCAATTAACTTGCCGGCCTGCTTGAACACCCAACAATCCCTGTTGGTGTGATTGGCTGGCTTGTCTGGGGTGCCGTGTATTTGACACGAGCGATCGAGTATACGGTCCAAGATGGACGAACCCGGCGTACTTTGTTTGAATGACTTTTTCCGCTAACCGGGTTTAGAGCCTTTGAATCCGGCATTGACTGCCGTATCCTCAGTACTTTCACCGTTAATGCGGCGCTTATGCTTGTTGCGACGTGACCTGCTATTGCCGTCCTTGGTATCTGAGGTACCATGGTTCTTTGATATGTTATTACTGCGAGCCAACCTGATGTCTTCTCCTGCACAAAAGCGGGTCATGAGCGTCGTGAGGGCTGCCATAGATTTCGGCTTTTCCTGACCAAGGTGCCGGGCTAGCCACTCGTCTCGGATGTTGTGCTTGAAAGCCGCTAAGGCCTCCGCATCCGGACAGTCGACGATTTGATTTTTCTTTGTAAGGAACCAAGTCCAGAATTGCTTGGCCGACTCTTCTGGCTGCTGAATTATGTGGCTCAAGTCATCGGTGTCTGGTGGTCGCACATAAGTGCCCTGAAAGTTGTCGAGGAATGCGGCTTCCAGATCTTCCCAACAGCTAATGGAGTCCACTGGCAAGCTATTAAGCCAATGCCGCGCTGGTCCTTTGAGTTTTAGTGGGAGGTACTTGATGGCATGTAAGTCATCACCGCGGGCCATGTGGATGTGGAGGAGGAAGTCCTCAATCCATACCGCGGGGTCTGTAGTGCCATCGTATGATTCAATTTTACAGGTTTGAAACCTTCTGGGGATTGATGTTCCATTACTTCGTCTGTGAAGCATAAGGGGTGTGCGGCACCTCTGTATTGGGCTATATCACGACGCAACTCGAATGGGTCCTGCCCGCTGTGTTCAGCCCGACCGGATTTGCTTTTACTGTATCCGGCGTGACGTTTATCGTCTCGTAGAGTGGTGCGCCCTCGTGATCCGTAGATCGATCTTGAATGCTTTGATTTGTCCTCGAATATGTCTCGCAGGTCTGGCGTATCTCCCCGTGCCTTTTTATTTGAATGACGTTGGGGTGGCGGTTGAGGTTTTGGCTGGAATGCCTCTATCGCGGCCACGAGGTGGCCGATCAGCCATTTCGTACGCTTCTTCCTCCAGTCGGGGAAGCAACCTGCACCTTGGATAACTCTTGGAGGGATGCTCGAGTTTATATTGCTCGGCCGCGAGGACTTCAGTCCATTTGTCAGCTAGCAGATCTTGGTCAGCTTGAAGCTGTTGCTGCTTTTTCTTCAGGCTATTTGCTGTGGCCATAAGCCTGCACTTGAAGCGCTCTTGTTCGACGGGATCCTCTGGTACGGCGAATTCATCGTCGCCGAGGCTTGCCTCGTCTTCGAAGGGGGGCATGTAATTGTCATCCTCCTCCTCTCCGCCAGCCACTCTCTCAGGAGAGCTGGCTCCTTCATCCTCCTGCTCTTGCTGGAGGGGATTGTTGTTGTCTTCGGCGCTATCCGGAGTGTTATTATCTCCCGTGTCGGTATCACCACTTTTGCTTTGGCGGGACTTAGAGCGGAGCCGATGACGTTGGCGCTTGGGTTGCTTCTTGGAGGGGTCATCCTCCACCATCTCGTCGTCATTGCGTTCATTGGGTGTATCCACCATGTATATGTCATACGACGAGGTGGCTTTCCAATGCCCTATAGGTGCTGGTTCATGTTCGTCTCCTACATCGTCGTCCATACCGTCGATGTCTTCGGAGTCAAAGTCGAGCATGTCGGTAAAATCATTGACAGTGGCTACAAAGTGGGTGGTGGGTGGGTGTCGAATTTCTTCGTCGTCCGCATCCCAATCCTGTTGGCCATAATCCGGCCAAGGCTCTCCTGACAAAGAGAGAGACCTTAGTGAATTTAGAATGTCGCCGAAGGGCGAGTGCTGAAAGATATCCGCGGCGGTGAATTCCATGATCGGAGCCCGATCGGATTCGATTGGCGGGGGCGCGGATGGTTCGGTTTTCGGAAGAGAGTCCGACACCTTGGAGTCATGGGCTGCACGGAGATTTGTGCTAGTGTTCGACTCGATCGCCGTTGAGACTGCAACCCCTGAGGTGGTGCCTAACCACCCGTCCTCGATTGGCACACTTGGCTCTGAACTAAGGGTCGGAGCTGATGCGGGCGTGGCATCTAGGGTACTGTTCGGTGGCAGAGCTAGGTCATCCCCATCGCGACAGTGCGGCGCACCCGGCTATGGCTCGAATCCATCGAAGATCAAGTCCCCACGGATGTTGGCCGTGTAATTCAAACTTCCAAATCTGACCTTATGGACAGGGGCGTAGCTTTCAATCTGCTCCAGATGGCCAAGCAAATTAGCCCGCAGTGCAAAGCCGCCGAATATGAAGATCTGTCCGGGGAGAAAAGTCTCACCCTGAACCGCATCGCTATTGATGATAGTAGGAGCCATCAAGCCTAACGGGGACGACACAGAGGAACTCTCAATGAAAGCACCAATGTCGGTGTCAAAACCGGCGGATCTTGGGTAGGGGGTCCCAAACTGTGCGTCTAGGCCGGATGGTAACAAGAGGCAAGGGACACGAAGTTTTACCCAGGTTCGGACCCTCTTGATGGAGGTAAAACCCTACGTCCTGCTTGATTAATATTGATGATATGGGTGTTACAAGAGTAGATCTACCACGAGATCAGAGAGGCTAAACCCTAGAAGCTAGCCTATGGTATGATTGTATGTTGTGATTGTTGTCCTACGGACTAAAACCCTTCGGTTTATATAGACACCGGAGAGGGTTAGGGTTACACAAGGTCGGTTACAAAGGAGGAGATATCCATATACGTATTGCCTAGATTGCCTTCCACGCCAAGTAGAGTCCCATCCGGACACGAGACGAAGTCCTCAATCTTGTATCTTCATAGTCCGGCTATCCGGAGACCCCCTAATCTAGGACTCCCACAGTCCCCCTTGATGTACGAGTTGCCCTCATGAGATCCATACCTTGTTCCCTCAACCTTTGCCTGGGAGGGGCACACAAGGACTAGGTACAAGGACCTGGTGAGGTGGCATGCACGAGGTCGAGCCTGGGCGCAACCCCCGTGTCCAGCCCCCGCACGCTCATCACAGGGAGAGGTTGACCGGTCGGCCGAAAGGCCATCCTGAGGTTGGTGCAGCCCGGAGGTGCCCTCAGTTGTTTATCCACTAGTGGAGAGCATAGTGCTTCTGCTCTTGCACGGGCATAGCCGCTCCTCGTCCTTGTCATCCACCAGTGCGGAGCATGGGGCTTCCACTAGTACGTGGGTGGGAGCCCCTCTGAGGGGAGGCTCTGGGGCGTGTACAGCCCCGTCCTGGCATGTCGCTTGCACGGCAGGACTGGAGGAGGTGTGTATGGGCACTTGGGAGACAGCGCGGGACTCACGAGGCCCTACCTCAAGGAGGGTTGCGCCTGAATCTTGGTTCTAACATTTGTAGGGGTCCTGCAAGATGGTCAGGTAACCTGCGCTGGGTGAATCTCTGGAGGATACTGCATGAGAAGGCCAAGCACCAACGACCCTAGGAGGTGACGTGAATGGGGCCGGCCCACCAGACAGAGCTCAGCCATTGGGTTTGTCGACGCTATAGGGACGGACCCAAACACACACACTGTGCCCAGTCTTCTCATGATGGGGTCCTGAGGAAAGACAACCGGCGCGCGGCTCCCACGCCGGCAAGGCACCGGGTTGTGCGCCCAACTCATCCACCCTTGATTAGCTCATGCGTGAACAAGGCACCAAGGATCATGGGAGGTGATGTGCATGGGAGCTGGCCCGCGAGCCAGAGCTCAACCACTTGGGTTTAGCGATGCTGCAGGGACGAACCCGAGCACAGATGATGTTCCAGTCCTTAATCATGAGGCGGTCACGAGCGTGTTTGTAAGGGCGCACGACGTTCATGGCGGCGAAGCGCTGGTCATACATGTGATAATATAAAGCAACTCATGGAAGGGTAAAGCTAGTTCTGATAGATGCACAAAATGATGCACGCTGCAGGGCAGACCCATACAGCTTGAGGACAATGGAGCCCGAGGGGCGCCCTCAACTGAACAAACTAAAAAGTCACCTGGCACCGTTGTGGTAGAAGTGTTGGAGTAGCTGGAGGTGCACGCTGCAGAAGTTGCTCCTCATGAGCCAGCATGCTCCTGAGCCTCGGGAGGCTCCGGAGGCTCCGGCTCCTCCTTCGTCACGACTGTCTGGCGCCTGGCTTCACGAGACGCCAGGACGCCATGCATGCAATGCTAGAACGACGCAGCCGCGCACGGCAGGCCGAACAGCATGCAAACGTAGCTGTGCGGGTGGCCTCCACACTGACCGGCGTGGGACGACCAGAAGAGCTCCTGAGAAGCAGCTCTGTTGAGGCCCGGGATGTTGACGCACATGCGCAGCTCACCACTCATGTCCTAGGCGGCAGCTGCATTTTGCGACACGGGCCGGCGCTCGCCTCACATGGACCATGCCTCCTGAAGATCCTCGATTGCCCTGATGATGAACTCCTGCGTGCTTGGTGCTTCACGCCTTGTGCCTTGCTCCCGAAAGTGCGCGTTGAAGCACGCCTCCACATGGTGCCTGAACGCCTCTCTCGTGACGTTGGCCAAGTCAGAGGCTCTCCATAGGAGAGCCCCCGAGCCCAACCTAAGGGGTGCGTCAGGCACGCCTTCCGATGCGAGAGGAAAAGGCGCCCTAGCAGAGGGCGAGAGGCCTAAAGCACGAACGTCAGGCACCCCAGCCTCCCGAGGTTCC
The DNA here is from genome assembly GCF_002162155.2 of Triticum dicoccoides. NCBI lineage: Eukaryota > Viridiplantae > Streptophyta > Magnoliopsida > Poales > Poaceae > Triticum > Triticum dicoccoides. The sequence continues at coordinate 370,790,152 of NC_041388.1, read as the reverse complement.
CTGAGGAGGAGCTGCTTCTTCTTCTTGGGGCGACCTCAGGGGGACGGGTGGTGCCCTCACCATCCGAGCTCTCAATGCCGAACCCTGGTAGGCGCGCTTGAGGGAGCACACCGTGTCCTTCTCATCGTAGGCGACCGTGATGATGCCGCAGCTTCCTAGCATCTTGAGCACGTTGTAGCCATGGTGCGTTGCTGCCATGAACTTGGCGAGGGCTGGGTACCCTAGGATGGCATTGTACGGCAGGCGAATGTGAGCGATGTCGAAGTCTATGAGCTCGGTGCGGTAGTTGTCGCACTTGCCGAAGGTGACGGGGAGACAAATCTGCCTGATGGGGTGCGTAGAGCCGTCGGTCCCTCCTGAGAATGGCTTGGTGGGCTAAAGTTGGTCGTATGGCACCTAGAGCCTACCAAATGTCTCGACGGAGAGGGCATTGAGCCCAGCGCCACCATCCATGAGTGTCTTGGTGACGAGAACATTGCTGATGGTTGGTGAGCAGAGCATTGGGAGCGCGCCTGAAGTGGCCGCGCACTTGAGCTGGTCCGAAGAGTCAAAGGTGATGGAGTACTTGGACCACCTGAGTGGACGCGATACCTCGAGATTGGGGAGGGCCGCGTTCACCTCACGAGTGAACTGCTTGAAGATGCGATGGGAGGTAGGGGCCTAAGCACCTCCCAGGATGCAGGCGATAGCACGAGGCTCTTGGAAGCCCCCAGCCCCATCGTCCTGGCGGTGGTCGTCATTCCTTCTTAGTGGCGGTGGCAGCGGAGGGAGGCCAGCATTGCCCTGAGGGCGATCCTCACGAGGCTGGTCCTGCCATGGACCGTCGCGAGGCTAGTCCTGCCAGCGGTCTTCACGAGGCTACCCGAGATCTGCCGATTTTGACACCTGGTGAAGAAGCACCAATGGAACTCTCAATGAAAGCAATAGTACCAGCGACCCCGGCACCTCTGAGGCCAGGGATGGCAATGGAAGGCCATGACGCAACAAAACTAAGTGTCGGAACAACAACGAAGAAACTAAGGATACGATGGTAAACGCCAGATTCAGCGACTCTAAATCCGATTAACGAAAGAAGCCGTTCAAAGGAAATAGGGTCGGTCCATTCAATTTGGATAAAATACTTGATAGGCCATGCCATATTCATGGCACCCCGGACAAGCCTGCCAACCACACCAACAGAAACTGCTGGGGTTTTAAATAGGCCAGTAAATTAAATCGAACGTCAAGGGAAAGGCCCTCAAAGCGAGGATGATGATGAGCCCCGCCCTCTGAACATAGGGGGACAGAAGAAGTTTCCCCCGATGTGAAAACGGTGAACATGATATATGTCACCCACATCCCCAAGAGGGAGCGCAAAGGCGCATTAAGGGACGTCTATGCCGTAGAGCCTGTCGCGCCAAAATTCAACCCGTGGTCGGCTTGTTCGATCACCTTTGATCGCAGGGACCACCCAACCAGTATACGTCACGGAGGTTCAGTGGCTCTGGTCCTTGATCCCATCATCGACGGATACCATCTCACTAGAGTCCTTATGCACGGCGGCAGCAGTCTCAACTTGATCTATCAAGACACTATCCGTAAAATGGGTATCGACCTGATACGTCTCCAACGTATCTATAATTTTTGATTGCTCCATGCTATATTATCTAATGTTTTGGACATTATTGGGCTTTATTATCCACTTTTATATTATTTTTGGGACTAACCTATTAACCAGAGGCCTAGCCGAGAATTGCTATTTTTGCCTGTTTTAGGGTTTCGAAGAAAAGGAATATCAAACGGAGTCCAAACGGAATGAAACCTTCGGGAACGTGATTTTCTCACCGAATACAACTCAGGAGACTTGGACCCTACGTCAAGCCAATTAACAGGAGGCCAAGAGGTAGGGGGCGCGCCTGCCCCCCCCCCCCAGGAGCGCCCCCCACCCTCGTGGGCCCCCTGTTGCTCCACCGACATACTTCTTCCTCCTATGTATACCCACGTACCCCCAAACGATCAGAGACGGAGCCAAAACCTAATTCCACCGCCGTAACTTTCTGTATCCACGAGATCCCATCTTGGGACCTGTTCTGGAGCTTCGCCGGAGGGGGCATCGATCATGGAGGGCTTCTACATGAACACCATAGCCTCTCCGATGAAGTGTGAGTAGTTTACTTCAGACCTACAGGTCCATAGTTAGTAGCTAGATGGCTTCTTCTCTCTTTTTGGATCTCAATACAATGTGCTCCCCCTCTCTTGTGGAGATCTATTCGATGTAATCTTCTTTTTGCGGTGTGTTTGTTGAGACCGATGAATTGTGGGTTTATGATCAAGTCTATCTATGAATAATATTTGAATCTTCTCTGAATTCTTTTATGTATGATTGGTTATCTTTGCAAGTCTCTTCGAATTATCAGTTTGGTTTGGCCTACTAGATTGATCTTTCTTGCAATAGGAGAAGTGCTTAGCTTTGGGTTCAATCTTGCGGTGTCCTTTCTCGGTGACAGTAAGGGCAACAAGGCACATATTGTATTATTGCCATCGAGGATAACAAGATGGGGTTTTCTTCATATTGCATGAGTCTATCCCTCTACATCATGTCATCTTGCTTAAGGCGTTACTCTGTTTTAACTTAATACTCTAGATGCATGCTGGATAGCGGTCGATGAGTGGAGTAATAGTAGTAGATGCAGGCAGGAGTCGGTCTACTTGTCTTGGACGTGATGCCTATATACATGATCATACCTAGATATTCTCATAAGTATGCTCAATTCTGTCAATTGCTCAACAGTAATTTGTTCACCCACCGTAGAATACTTATGCTCTCGAGAGAAGCCACTAGTGAAACCTATGGCCCCCGGGTCTATCTTTATCATATCAATCTCCTACTACTTTGTTATTTACTTTGCCTTTATTTTACTTTGCATCTTTATCATAAAAATACCAAAAATATTATCTTTATCATATCTATCAGATCTCACTCTCGTAAGTGGCCCTATAGGGATTGACAACCCCTATTTGCACTGGTTGCGAGGATTTATTTGTTTTGTGCAGGTGCGAGAGACTCGCGCGTAGCCTCCTACTGGATTGATACCTTGGTTTTGAAAAACTGAGGGAAATACTTATGCTACTTTGCTGCATCATCCCTTCCTCTTCGGGGAAAACCAACGCAGTGCTAAAAGAGGTAGCACGACCCATCAAGAATCAAGCCTAGTAACACTACCTTTAAAGGAGTAATACCCAGCATGGAGACTCGCTGCACGGGCTCCTTAACACTAGAAGTAGTATTCGGCTCTCCAGACAACATTCGACGTGAAGAATTGATCTTTAATATTGGTCCCTTCCGTAGTGGTTATCATGCACTGCTTGGACGGACTAATTTCACACGCTTTAATGTAGTCCCACATTATGCTTATTTAAAGCTTAAAATCCCGGACCGTGTGGCATCATTACAGTCAATGGAAATATGGACCTCTCCCTCCGTACTAAGGAGCACACCGTGGCCCTAGCGATACGTATCCAACGTATCTATAATTTTTGATTGCTCCATGCTATATTATCTACTGTTTTGGACATTATTGGGCTTTATTATCCACTTTTATATTATTTTTGGCACTAACCTATTAACCGGAGGCCCAGCCCAGAATTGTTGTTTTTTGCCTGTTTTAGGGTTTCGAAGAAAAGGAATATCAAATGGAGTCCAAACGGAATGAAACCTTCGGGAACGTGACGAATAAGACCAGAGAGACTTGGACCCTACGTCAAGAAATAAAATAGGAGGCCACGAGGTAGGGGGCGCGCCTGCCAACCCTAGGCGCACCCTCCAGCCTCGTGGGCCCCCTGTTGCTCCACCGATGTACTCCTTCCTCCTATATATATCCACGTACCCCCAAACGATCAGAAGAGGAGCCAAAACCCTAATTCCACCACCGTATCCATCTTGGGGCCTGTTCTGGAGCTCCGTCGGAGGGGGCATCGATCACGGAGGGCTTCTACATCAACACCATAGCCTCTCCGATGAAGTGTGAGTAGTTTACCTCAGACCTACGGGTCCATAGTTAGTAGCTAGATGGCTTCTTCTCTCTTTTTGGATCTCAACACTAGTGCAGAACCGGGCAATAGCACCGGTTTGTAAGGCCCTTTAGTGTTGGTTCGGTAACCGGCACTAAAGTGTGGGCACTAAAGGTCCCCCCCTTTAGTACCGGTTCAGCACGAACCGGTGCTAAAGGGCAACCACGTGGCACCAGCCAGCTCCGGGGGCAGGGAGCCCTTTAGTACCGGTTGGTGACACCAACCGGTATTAAAAGGTTGGGGGGTTTTGGGTTTATGATTTCTTTTTCATTTAATTTTGTGTTTTCCATTTAATTCTTTTTTGTTTGCTAGTATTTTACGATACTACATACTGTACACGTTATGCATATATATAAATAGAATTTCTAGTACAATCGATCATATATATATATATCATCGAATGTCTCACAACCACCATTAATTAATTCACACATATATACACACATGTATATATATATATACAATTAGCTAGCTATATACAATTTCTCCTAATTGGTGCCTTCGGAGCCAGTGGCATTAGCCTAATTGGTGCCTTCGGAGCACGATAACAATTGGAAGTGGTTCATGGGGGCGGTAGCGGGTAATAGTATTCTCCTTTGGGATCTATGACCTAGTCGAGCGAAAATCCCGCTATTTCCTCTTGAATTGCTTCTATGTGCTCCTCTTTTAGGAGCTTCTCCCGCACCTCTCTGAATTGTTAAGAAGGAGATCAATATGCATGTGTACTAGTTGTGTGACTAGGTATATCAATAATGGTGTAAAAATTGTGAATAGTGTTCTGACAAACGTACCCACTCCTGTCTTTGAGATCTGCTCCTTTCGGACGCCATCATGCGAATGTTCTCGCAAACGTAGTATGCACAAAGATTATTCCCTGACGCCTGCTTCAGGGCCTTTACGAGAATGGAATTTGATCAGATAATTATTAATCAAGCATGATAATTAAACAGATGGAAGCTAGCTAGTACTACTTAATTACTTACCTTGGGTCGATACCAATTTAGATTTTGTTTCCATTGGCCTGGAGTGACGCTGATGAACTTTTCCCAAGCCCTGCCCGCCAACAAAGAAAATGAATGAATGGGTTATTAAATAGTTGTTATCAGGAAATGACGAACTAATTAAATAGGCCGAGATACAGTTAATAATGATTGAAATTACCTGTTGACTATCCCCTTCACGATGGTGTAGTCACTTGCTTTCTTAAGTAGTGAGCATAGTACTTCAACTGTTCCTTCATCAACTTTAATGATTAACAAGATCCAGTGAAATCTGCATGCACACACGTTTGCATGTCTTAATTAAGCGAGCATATGTAAGAAAAAACATGTAGCTAGCTAGTAGGCAAAAACAGAATTTGTAGTTCAAGACAGTGTGACTCACTCGAAGCTGTAAGGAAGCAGTATATCTTCATTGTATTTGAGGCGCTTGAAGAACTCTAGCATGCTTTCCTCTACACTTTTTTCGTAATATGGATCTAATTTCCATGTGTATTCATTAATGGTATTTGGGTCAACAAACCCAACGCCATAGTGTCCACCTTTTTTCATTTCATAAATCTTCATCCTGCATAATACCACAGAAAATAATATAGTGAGGATAATTATAGGTAATGATTGATCAAAATGATCACTACAGCTAGCTTGAGACTTAAATTACAGAAAGAAATCACTTACAGACAATAGCAACTAACGATAGATTTGTCGAGTGCATCTTGATTGTATAACTGAAATAGTTCTGAATACTCAACAGACACAGCTTTCTCATGGTAGTAATGATCCTTCTTGACATTCACCATGAGGGACTCTCGATTGGAAATCTTGGTAATGTGCATGTACCATTGATGCAATTCATACATTCTCGTTGGAAGCTTCTTGACCTCGTCTGGCTCGACCAAAGGTTGGCCCCGGACATATTTCCATTTTGTTTCGTCCTCTCTAAGCGGAGGCATGGGCTCGAGGTCGAGGAGTTGTCCAACAGTGATCTTGATGATTTCAGCCTGCTCAATATGCTCCTCGGTTATTACCATATTGTCCAGCTCGAGAACGTAAATGGTTTGCCCACAATAATATTGGGCGCGCCTACTCTCATGTGTTGTTGGCACACCAAGAGGGGGGATTGATTGTGCCACCTGTTCTCCCAGATGGGGAACGGTTTTACCGCATGTTTTGCCAGCTGATTTGCTCGAGCTCGAGCTCGCCTCTTTCTGTAGACGTGCTCAATTTAACTTCCTGAGGTGGCGCTCATAGTCTATGTCAACAGGCTTGGGAGCTGGTGGTCTAGCCATACGAATGAAGTGGTCAATCTTTTCCTCAGGCACTTTCTCCCTTGGTGGCGGTGGCGGTTTCGGTGCAAAATGGGCTTCCACCTCGGCCTTCGATATGGTTGTGTTTTCCTCCCCGGACTTGTCGTAAGGCCTCTACGGAAGAGGCACGAGGCTGCTTGGACCATATTGAAATTACTTGCATCCGTCTGTACCTCCAGTACTACCTTGACTTGTACCGCTACGCACCATAGCTGAGGCGGCTCTCTTCCGTGATTGCTGAGGCGGCGAAGACGGCTGACGTGGCTGAGTTGGAGGAGGAGGAGTGGCCTGAAGCTATGCCAGACTTGGAGGAGGAGTGGCCTGACGCTTTGCCGGACTTGAAGGAGGAGGAGTGTCCTGAAGCTGTGCCGGACTTGGAGGAGGAGTGGCCTGACGTGTTGGTGGACTTGGAGGAGCGGGAGTCTGCTGACTCGGTGGCGGACTTCGACGAGGAGTCAGATGACGCGGTGTCGGTGGCCTTCGAAAGATGATGCAATCCTTTCTCCATAGGATGATACGATGGTTGGCCTCTCCCAGTGTGTGCTCCTCGTCACCTCCAGGAATGTCACGCTCTAGCCCCGAATATTGGTCCACCACCTCATCAACCAAGACACGAGCATAGCCCGCTAGAATCGGGTTGCAATGGAAGGTTGCCTCGGGGGGATTTGTAAAAGCAACGGCGTCCGCCACCTTCATGCATATGTTCTTCATTTTGAAGTGTAGCTCGCAGTTAGTGTTCTCCATGATGTCATCCATTGGGTAGCTATCCAGCAATCCGTCGCCCGGGGAGGAACCCGCGCTGCTTCTCGGCATGGATGTGACGGTGCTATCCAATGCTGGATCATCCGCTAGCTGCTGCAGCTGCCGAGACCCACTTTGCTGGCTAAGTGAGTCGATATACTCCTGCTGCAGATGGAATTTGACTGCCAAGTCCGCATGCACTGATTCTAGGCCTTGAAGGCATTCATAGTCTAGCTTCCTCTGCTCCTCCTCCATCTTCCTCTTCTTCTCCTCCGCAATATTCTTTCTCGCACGGGTTCTGTAGTTGGCGTTCCAGTCCGAAAACCCCTCATACCATGGAATAGCGCCCTTGCCTCGTGTTCTTCCCGGGTGTTCAGGACTTCCTAGGGCACGCGTAAGCTCGCCGTTCTCTCTGTTGAGCTCGAACACCCCCGATCAAGCCTCTTCTATTGCAACAAGTAGCTTATCTTCGGCTTCGTCCAGACATGCCTACTTTGAAACTTTGCCTGTCTTCGGGTCCAACTCCCCCCCATGCGCATAGAACCAAGTCCTGCACCTAGGGGGCCAGCTCATTGTTTCTGGAGTGACACCTGCATCCTCCATCTCTTTCTCAGACTTATCCCACTTAGGCATTCCCACCGCATAGCCACCTGGCCCCAGCTTATGGAACTTATCCTTTTTGCGGCATTGGCCTTGTTTATTCTCGACCGTTCCTTAGATAATTCCGAATCCTTGAATTTCACGAAAATCGTCCCAATGAGCACCTTGCTTCTCTAGTGTTACCTCGAATACTGGAGTCTTCCTTCCTCCCTTAACGTACTTGTCCCATACACGATTCTTGTGGTTGTTGAATGCAACCGCCATCTGCCTAAGAGCAGCGTCCTCGACTTTCTCCACATATGCATCTGTGAAATGATCTGGTAGGGTGAAATGTTCCATGAGCGTTTCCCAAAGCAGAAGTTTTTGTCTGTCGTCGACAAAAGTAACTCCTGGACGTGGCTTTGCTGGCTCTCTCCATTCTTGAAGGGAGATCGGGAGTTGGTCCTTCACAAGAACTCCGCACTGACGAATGAACTTGTCCGCAATCTTCTTAGGTGCTAATGGTTCTCCATTAGGTTTGATGGCCTCGATATTGTACTTTACGCCCTCCTTCAACTTTTTGTTCGGGCCTCGTTTCCTATTGCCTGAAGATTTGCTTGATCCGAATGGCTGAAAGAAGAAAGATTGATTCGTTAATATATCTTCAAGTCATTTAAAACATGTGATGATCACCAGATGCCTGCTTATATAAATATATATACCTCGCCGGTCTTTGTTGTTTCAAGATCAACATTTTCTTCATCATGTTCATAGTTCATGACTTCATCAATTCGGTCGTCGCGATCGAATATCATATCACCCTCCCCGGTGTTGTTTAGATATTCGGAGCCGTCATAATCTTCTTCATTCCGATCATCATCTGGCCTGCGAGGATTGTATGATATTGAACAGGGCCTCTTCTCCCTCTCTGCCTATATTGTCCGCCATAGGTTTTATTTAACTAATCCAAAAGAAATATATTCAAATTACAACGCATGAATGCAATCAATTAATAAGGAAAAACTGAATCAATCATAGTACATAATAAGCATCATAGAATATAATCTCGAATACGTTGTCTCGAATAATAGATATAATCTCGAATACATCGTCTCGAATAATAGATATAATCTCGAATACATCGTCTCAAATAATAGATATAATATCAAATACATCACTAGCTAGCTAGCTAGCAAGCTAATAAAGATCGAATACTACAGAGTAATCTAGGCCACTCGCGGTTCCTGAGGTGCGGGCGGTGGACACCCAAAGAGAAGGAACCATCACTGGATCATAGCTCGGGTGATCTCCCAAAAGAACCTGCCAGGTATTGGAGAACCTGACGTCCATAGCAGCCATGTAGCGATGGGCGTTCTCGTCCTCCTCCCTGACACGGCGACGTACCACCTCCGGCGGTTCCGGCTCCCTCCGCACCGAAAGTGGCCCACGCAAACGCCACCAAAGGAGATCAGGGTCGAAGATGGGACCCGGGGCCGGGTTCCTCACCAAGCGTCGCGTCCCTGAAGGTAGCACCTCCCAGTGCCAGCCCGGCGGAGCCCAGTCCCGGACATGGGTCCTCTGAAGCAGGACATCGTCGCGCACGGGTCGACGGCGAGGATGTGGGCCGGGCATCGTCGACAACAAATACTATATGCCGCAAAAGTAACATTTTTTAAATGATTGGATTGTGATTTCTAACATTTCTATAACTAAAATTTTATAACTAATTTTTCTTTAACATTTCTAACATTTCTATATAACTAACATTTCTATAACATTAATACAGAAAAAATAGCATTTCTATATAACTAACATTTCTATAGCATTATTACAGAAAAAACTAACATTTCTATATAACTAACATTTCTAACACATTTCTATATATAACTAACATTTCTATAACATTAATACAGAAAAAACAGAAAAAATTAAAAACTAAAAACTAAAAATAGAAAAACTAAAACTAAAAACAGAAAAACTAAAAACTAAAAACATTGTGTGTGTGTGTGTTTGTGTGTATGTGTGTGTTTGTGTATGCATGTGTGTGTAGAGGCGACGGTGACGGTGAGCCAAGGCGACGGCGTTGGCGGCGCGGCGGCTTCGATTGGAGGTAGGAGAGGGGGGACAGGGGCTCACAGCATGGGCGAGAGGTCGAGGCGACGGCGACGGCGATGCGGACCGGTGCGGGGACGGGGACGCAGGCCGGTGCGGGGACGGGGACGGGCCGGCGACGCGGATGGCGTGACGGGGGCGGCGCGGCGAGGACATGGGCGGCGCGGAGTCGATGGGGACGGCGCAATGGGGGTGGCGAAGGCGCGAGACTGGGCGGCGGCGATGAAGCAGAGGGAAGTGGAGAAGGAAACTGACGAAATTTTTTGAAGTGTTTTCTTATATAGAAAACACCTTTAGTACCGGTTGGAGCCACCAACCGGTACTAAAGGTCTCTTTTGGCCAGGCGAAGCGGCGGGAAGCGCACCCCTTTAGTACCGGGTGGTGGCACCAACCGGTACTAAAGACCCCCCCTTTAGTACCGGTTGGAGCCACGACCCGGTACTAAAAGGGGTGTGCTGGCGCAGGTGCGGTGCGGCAAGTTTAGTCCCACCTCGCTAGCCGAGGGGCACTCGCACTGGTTTATAAGCCCCAGTGCGTAGCTCTCTCGAGCTCCTCTCCAAAGCAGGCCTACCTGTTCTGTGCTGCCCTGGGGCCTACAGGGCCTTTGCAGGCCTGCATCCTGGCCCAACAAATGCAGGCCGCTTTGGCCTAGTAGGCGGGATTTTTTATTTTCTTGTTTTTTTTGCTTTATTTATTTTTGCTTTATTTATTTTTGAGTTGTTTTTTGCTGTATTTAGAGTTTCTTTGTGAATATTTTTGCTTTAGGTACAAAAAATTACAAACTTTCTGTTAGTGCCCGTAGTTTTCAAATTTGAATAGTTTAAATTTTGAATTATTTGAAATTTCTATGTATCACTAGTTTGTGAATAACTTAACTTTGAAAATAGATTTTTCAGTGATTCTTTTTTCTTATGTTTAATATTAGTGTGTTTTATCATTATATTCAATTTGGTAATGCTTAGGTTATTTAAAAATGAAATGCCTTTGTAACAGATGAGTTTTCGTCCGAAACCCTGATACTTCGAAAGAGATTGTCCATTTTGTACACGAAGTGCATCCAGTTTGTTTGCGCATAAAATTTCTTCGCGTTTCAAATGCCAAAACACATAACTAGCTACCCTAACTATTACAGAGATTCCCTCCTGGGTGTGAAACACAGAAGAAAGTAATGATAGTGAAGCCGATCACATCCTAGATCTTTGGGTGTGAGACTTTTTCTTCGCGTGTGTCCCTTTGTGCCGTAGCCATGGAAAATCTTCATCATTTAACTGGATGCTCGGATCAATATTCACTGTGAATGGAGCAATTTCATCAAATTTTTTATAATCTCCTGACATGTCTGTCTTGTCATCCACTCCCACGATGTTTCTCTTCCCAGAAAGAACTATGTGCCGCTTTGGCTCATCGTACGATGCATTCGCTTCCTTATCTTTTCTTTTTCTCGGCTTGATAGACATGTCCTTCACATAGAAAACCTGTGCCACATCATTGGCTAGGACGAATGGTTCGTCTGCATACGTAAGATTGTTGAGATCCACTGTTGTCATTCTGTACTGCTGGTCTTCTGTTACCCCACCTCGTGTCATATTGACCCATTTGCACCGAAACAAAGGGACCTTCAAACCACGTCGATAGTCAAGTTACCAAATGTCCTGTATATAACCATAATACGTTTCCTTTCCCGTCTTGGTTTCTGCATCAAAGCGGACACCACTGTTTTGGTTGGTGCTCTTCTTATCTTGGGCGATCGTGTAAAATGTATTACCATTTATCTAGTACCCTTTGAAAGTCATTATATTCGAAGATGGTAACTGGGACAGCAAGTACAGGTCATCTTCAATAGAGGCGTCATGCATGGTACGTGTCTGCAACCAGCTGGCGAAACTCCTGGTTTGTTCACGTGTAATCCAGTCATCAGACCGCTCCGGGTGTTTGGAGCATAGCAAATTCTTGTGTTCATCCATATACGGAGGCACCAAGGCGGAATTCTGTAGAACTGTGTAGTGTGCTTCAGTGAGAGAATGTCCGTCCATACATATTATTTGTTCCCCTCCTAGCGTGCCTTTTCCATCCAGTCTGGCCTTATGCCGCGATTCAGGAACACCAATCGGCTTAAGGTCAGGAATAAAGTCAATACAAAACTCAATGACCTCCTCATTTTCATGGCCCTTGGAGATGCTTCCTTCTGGCCTAGCACGATTATGAACATATTTCTTTAATACTCCCATGAACCTCTCAAAGGGGAACATATTGTGTAGAAATACATGACCCAAAACGTTAATCTCTTCGCATAGGTGAACTAGGAAATGCGTCATGATGTTGAAGAAGGATGGTGGGAACACCAACTTGAAACTGACAAGACATTGAACCAAATCATTCTCTAACCTTGGTATGATTTCTGGATCGATTACCTTCTGAGAGATTGCATTGAGGAATGCACATAGCTTCACAATGGCTAATCAAACGTTTTCCGATAGAAGCCCCCTCAATGCAACCGGAAGCAGTTGCATCATAATCACGTGGCAGTCATGAGACTTTAGGTTCTGGAACTTTTTCTCTGCCATGTTTATTATTCCCTTTATATTCGTCGAGAAGCCAGACGGTACCTTAATACTGAGCAGGCATTCAAAGAAGATTTCCTTCTCTTCTTTGGTAAGAGCGTAGCTTGCATGAACCTGATGTATGTCGTCTTTTCCGTGCATACGTTGCTGGTCCTCCCGTGCCTCAGGTGTATCTTTTGTCTTCCCATACACGCCCAAGAAACCAAGTAGGGTCACACAAAGATTCTTCGTCACGTGCATCACGTCGATTGCGGAGCGGACCTCTAGGTCTTTCCAATAGGGCAGGTCCCAAAATATAGATTTCTTCTTCCACATGGGTGCGCGTCCGTCAGCGTCATTCGGAACAGGTTGTCCACCAGGACCCTTTCCAAAGACCACCTTCAAATCCTTGACCATATCATATACATCAGCACCAGTACGGTGGCGAGGCTTCGTCCAGTGATCCGCCTCACCTTTGAAATGCTTGCCTTTCTTTCTTACGGGATGCCTGCTCGGAAGAAATCGACGAAGTCCCAGGTACACATTCTTCTTACAATTAGCCAAATATATACTGTCGGTATCATCCAAACAGTGTGTGCATGCGCAGTATCCCTTGCTTGTCTGTCCTGAAAGGTTACTGAGAGCAGGCCAATCATTGATGGTCACGAACAGCAACGCCTTTAGGTCAAACTCTTCCCCCATGTGCTCATCCCACGCACATACACCTGTTCCATTCCACAGTTGTAAGAGTTCTTCAACTAATGGCCCTAGGTACACATCAATGTCGTTGCCGGGTTGCTTAGGGCCTTGGATGAGCACTGACATCATAATGAACTTCCGCTTCATGCACAACCAAGGAGGAAGGTTATACAAACATAGAGTCACAGGCCATGTGCTATGGTTGCTGCTCTGCTCCCTAAAAGAATTAATGCCAACTGCGCTTAGACCAAACCATACGTTCCTTGCGTCATCTGCAGACTCCTTCCCGTACTTTCTTTCGATTTTTCTCCACTGCGACCCGTCAGCGGTTACTCTCAACTTTCCGTCTTTCTTACGGTCTTCTCTGTGCCATCGCATCGCCTTGGCATGCTCTTTGTTTTGGAACAAACGTTTCAACCATGGTATTATAGGAGCATACCACATCACCTTGGCAGGAATCTTCTTCCTGGGGCGCTCGCCCTCGACATCAGCAGGGTCATCGCGACTGATCTTATAGCGCAATGCACCGCATACCGGGCAAGCGTTTAAATCCTCGTACTCACCACGGTAGAGGATGCAATCATTAGGGCATGCATGTATCTTCTGCACCTCTAACCCTAGAGGGCAGACAGCCTTCTTTGCTTCGTACGTACCCTCGGGCAATTCGTTGTCCTTTGCAAGCATATTCTTTATCATTAACAGCAACTTTCCAAATCCCTTGTCAGATACACCATTCTCTGCCTTCCGTTGTAGCAATTCCAGTGTGGTGCCCAGCTTTTTCTTGTCACCTACGCAATTCGGGTACAACAATTTTTTGTGATCCTCTAACATGCATTGCAACTTCTGGTTCTCCAAATCACTTCCGCAGTTTCTCTTTGCATCGGCAATGGCCCGACCTAGATCATCAATGGGCTCATCCGATGCCTCTTCTTCAGCTTCTTCCCGCATTGCCGGCTCAGCTTCTTCCCGCATTACCGGCTCAGCTTCTTCCCTCATTGTTGTATCATCGTATTCAGGGAACCCATGGCCAGGATAACTGTCGTCATTGAGGGAGTCCTGGATTAGGGGGGTCTCCGGACAGCCGGAATATCTCCATTGGCCGGACTGTTAGACTATGAAGATACAAGATTGAAGACTTCGTCTCGTGTCCGGATGGGACTCTACTTGGTGTGGAAGGCAAGCTAGGCAATACGGATACAGATATCTCCTCCTTTGTAACCGACCTTGTGTAACCCTAACCCCCTCCAGTGTCTATATAAACCGAAGGGTTTTAATCCATAGGACAACAACCACAACATACAATCATACCATAGGCTAGCTTCTAGGGTTTAGCCTCTCTCATCTCATGGTAGATCTACTCTTGTACTACCCATATCATCAATATCAATCAAGCAGGACATAGGGTTTTACCTCCATCAAGAGGGCCCGAACCTGGGTAAAACATTGTGTCCCCTGCCTCCTGTTACCATCCGGCCTAGACACACAGTTCGGGACCCCCTACCCAAGATCCGCCGGTTTTGACACCGACATTGGTGCTTTCATTGAGAGTTCCTCTGTGTCGTCGCCGTTAGGCTTGATGGCTCCTACTATCATCGATAGCGATGCGGTCTAGGGTGAGACTTTTCTCCCCGGACAGATCTTCGTATTCGGCGGTTTTGCATTGCGAGCTAATTCGCTTGGCCATCTGGAGCAGATTGAAAGCTATGCCCCTGGCCATTAGGTCAGATTTGGAAGTTTGAACTCACGGCCGACATCAGCGGAGACTTGATCTTCGACGAATTTGAACCACAGCCGGGCGCGCCGCACTGTCACGATGGGTATGACCTAGCTCTGCCGCTGAACAGTACCCCAGAGGCCGTGCCCGCATCAGCTCCAACCCTTAGCTCGGAGCCAACTGCACCGATCGAGGACGGGTGGTTAGACACCGCCTCAGGGGCTGCAGTCTCAATGGTGATCGAGCCGAACACCAGCCTAATCCTCTGCGCAGCCCGTGACTCCAAGGTGCCAGACTCTTTTTCGGACTCCGAACCGCCCGCGCCCCTGCCAATCAAATCCGATTGGGCGCCGATCATGGAATTCACCGCCGCGGATATCTTTCAGCACTCGCCCTTCCATGACATTCTGAATTCACTAAGGTCTCTCTCTTTGTCAGGAGAGCCCTGGCCGGATTATGGCCAACAGGATTGGGATGCGGATGACGAAGAAATTCGACGCCCACCCACCACCCACTTCGTAGCCACTGTCGATGATTTTATCGACATGCTCGACTTCGACACCAAAGACATCGACGGTATGGACGACGATGTAGGAGACGAACATGAACCAGCGCCTATAGGGCACTGGAAAGCCACCTCGTCATATGACATATACATGGTGGATACACCCAAAGAAGGCAATGGCGACGAGATAGCGGAGGATGACCCCTCCAAGAAACAACCCAAGCGCCGACGTCAGCAGTGCCGCTCTAAGTCCTGCCAAAGCAAAAGTGGTGATACCGGCACAGGAAATAATAACACTCCGGATAGTGTTGAAGACAACAACAATCCCCTCCAGCATGATTTAGAGCAGGAGGATGGAGGAGCCAGCTCTCCTGAGAGAGCGGCAGACGGAGAGGAGGAGGATGACAATTACATGCCCCCCCTCCGAAGATGAGGCAAGCCTCGGCGATGATGAATTCGCCGTACCAGAGGATCCCGTCGAACAAGAGCGCTTCAAGCGCCGGCTCATGGCCATGGCAAATAGCCTAAAGAAAAAGCAGCAACAGCTTCAAGCTGATCAAGATCTGCTAGCTGACAGATGGACTGAAGTCCTCGCGGCCGAGGAATATAAACACGAGCGCCCCTCAAAAATTTACCCAAAGTACAGGTTACTACCCCGATTGGAGGAAGAAGCGTATGATACGGCTGATCGGCCACCTCATGGCTGCGATAGAGAGGCATTCCAGCCAAAAGCTCAGCCTCCACCCCGACGCCATTCAAATAAAAAGGCATGGGGAGATACGCCAAACCTGCGAGACATATTGGAGGACAAAGCCAAGCATGCAATATTGATCTACGGATCACAAAGGTGCACCACTCTGCGAGACGATAAACGTCACGCTGGATACAGAAAAAGCAAATCCGGTCGGGCTGAACACAGCAGGCAAGACCCATTCGAGCTGCGTCGCGATATAGCCCAATACAGAGGCGCCGCACACCCCTTATGCTTCACAGACGAAGTAATGGAACATCAATTCCTAGAAGGTTTCAAACCTGTAAATATTGAATCATACGACGGCACAATAGATCCTGCAGTATGGATTGAGGATTTCCTCCTCCACATCCACATGGCCCGCGGTGATGACTTACACGCCATCAAATACCTCCCACTAAAGCTCAAAGGACCAGCGCGACATTGGCTTAACAGCTTGCCAGCGGACTCCATTAGCTGTTGGGAAGATCTGGAAGCCGCATTCCTCGACAACTTTCAGGGCACTTATGTGCGACCACCAGACGCCGATGACTTGAGCCACATAATTCAGCAGCCAAAAGAGTCGGCCGGGCAATTCTGGACTCGGTTCCTTACAAAGAAAAACCAAATCATCGACTGTCCGGATGCGGAGGCCTTAGCGGCTTTCAAACACAACATCCGAGACGAGTGGCTAGCCCGTCACCTTGGTCAGGAAAAGCCGAAATCTATGGCAGCTCTCACGACGCTCATGACCCGCTTTTCTGCGGGAGACGACAGCTGGCTGGCTCACAGTAATAACATATCAAAGAACCATGGTACCTCAGATACCAAGGACGGCAATAGCAGGTCACGTCGCAACAAACATAAGCGCCACATTAACAGCAAAAATACTGAGGATACGGTAGTCAACGCCGGATTCAAAGGCTCTATCAGCGGAAAAAGCCATTCAAACAAAGTACGCCGGGTCCGTCTAGCTTGGACCGTATACTCGATCGCTTGTGTCAAATACATGGCACCCCAGACAAGCCAGCCAATCACACCAACAGGGATTGTTGGGTGTTCAAGCAGGCCAGCAAGTTAATTGCTGAAAACAAGGACAAGGGGCCGCATAGCGATGACGAGGAGGAATCCCGGCAGCCGCACACTGGAGGACAGAAGAGGTTTCCCCCGCAAGTGCGGACGGTGAAGATGATATACGCAACCCACATCCCCAAGAGAGAGCGGAAGCGTGCGCTCAGGGACGTATATGCGTTGGAGCCAGTAGCCCCAAAATTCAACCCTTGGTCCTCCTGTCCGATCACCTTCGATCATAGGGACCATCCCACTAGTATCCGTCATGGCGGATTCGCCGCACTGGTCCTCGACCGAATCATTGACGGATTTCACCTCACTCGAGTCCTTATGGATGGCGGCAGCAGCCTGAACCTGCTTTATCAGGACACAGTGCGTAAAATGGGTATAGACCCCTCAAGGATCAAACCCACAAAAACGACCTTTAAGGGCGTCATTCCAGGTGTGGAGGCCCATTGCACAGGCTCAATTACACTGGAAGTGGTCTTCGGATCCCCGGATAATTTCCGAAGCAAAGAGTTAATCTTCGATATAGTCCCGTTCCGTAGTGGTTATCATGTGCTGCTCGGGCGAACCGCATTTGCTAGATTCAATGCGGTACCGCATTATGCATACCTCAAGCTCAAGATGCCAGGACCTCGCGGAATTATTACAGTCAATGGAAACATAGAGCGCTCTCTCCGAACAGAGGAGCACACCGCGGCCCTCGCAGCAGAAGCGCAAAGCAGCCTCTCAAGGCAATCAACCAGTTCGGTGCTTCAAAGCCCGGACACCTTCAAGCGCGCTCGGGGAAATCGGCAAATAGACCGCCTGGCGCGATCTGAGGTCGCGTAGAAATACGGTGGCCAGCCCAATCCTAGCCCAATGGCGAAACTCGTGCCACGCGTACATAATTACGCATTAAAAATACCACGGGCACATGTGGGGAGGGGGGTACAACTGCGGCACGCCCCTAGACGCGGCTTAAACCGCACTAGGGGCTTCTCGTTTGGTTATTTTTTTAGGACCTTAATCTCTGGAAACACTGTCCAGCAGCACTATTGCCGAACACATGATGCAGCAACCAACGAGGCAGACAGCTACGTCATACCACAGAATTCCCAGGTTGATTACAGTAACGAGTGAAATATTCAACTTAATATCATTCCTCAGCTTGCCCTTGGAAGGGACATAGTCCTACTCTTTGCTTATCGCACTATCTATATCACTCTGCTTTAACGCATTTTTTTAATAAACAATGCATGACATTATGACTATTTTTGCATTCTTGTTATATATATATATATATATATATATATATATATATATATATATGTGTGTGTGTGTGTGTGTGTGTTCATTAATGACGCCTTGCAACCGTACACCTTGGTACGGCTAATACACCAGGGGCTTACGTACCTCACAATACGGTGTGAAAAGTCCGAACACTTTCACAAGTGCGGCACCCTGAACTTATAGCATTATATGGATCAGCTCTGAATCATGTCTTTGGTTAAATGTTGGGTTTGCCCAGCTCCTATGTTTTGGTACCTTACGTTCCGCTCTATCGGCTAAGGTAGCGCTAGGAGAACTACTGCGATTGTGCCCCGGTTCTGCTGGGTTCAGCACCTCAGTAGAGAAAGCTAAAACTGACTGTCATGATAAGGCGAGAGACTGGTCACTGTTCGGCGAGGTTTTCGAGTCCCTAAAGACTTATGCCGCTTAGAGCGAGGGGCCGGCCCTGTCCGTCTTAAAGGCGTGTATCGCGCCCCAAATTCGGCCTTCCGAATACCAGGGGCTCCGCCGAAATTTAAAATTATAGAATTCTATGGCTAAGTGAGAGTGATAAAGCATTATTAGTCCGGTTGCCTTGTTCGCTGTGCTGAGCACCTCCCTCGAAGGACCCAAACATGGGAACAAGAATGCTCAGGTTTATCCCGAACACCCCAGCACTCGTGGCATGGGGGTAGAAGCCGAGGACTAGCCATCTCTCGGATTGGATAAACAGCCAAACAGAAGGTAATATTTTAAATTCAAACAAGCGTTGCATAGCGAATATGAAACAAGTTTTCATAAATACAGGATAAAACGAGCAAGTCTCACTATGAGACGGGCACCCAGCAGAACACCCTCATAGTACATCTCGGGGTGGCGGTGCTCCTTGCCCTTTGGCGGCCCCTCCTTGATCAGCTTCACGGCATCTAGCTTGACCCACTGCAATTTCACACGGGCAAAAGCCCGGCGTGCACCTTCCATGCAGACAGATCGCTTGACGACCTCCAGCCACGGGCAGGCATCCATAAGCCGCCTCACCAGGCCGAAGAAGCTGTTCGGAAGGGCTTCGCCAGGCCACAGTCGGACTATAAAGCTCCTCATGGCCCGATCGGCCGCCTTATGTAGCTCGACCATCTGCTTCAGCTGGTCGCTCATTGGCACAGGGTGTTCGGCCTCAGCATACTAAGACCAGAACAGCTTCTCCGTTGAGCTTCCATCCTCGGCCTGGTAAAATTGTGCGGCATCGGACACACTGCGGGGCAAATATGCAAATGCTCCTGGAGAGCTCCGAATTCGGGTAAGTAATCGGTAATTTACTTTTACATGCTTGCTTTGCATATAGAAAGCCTTACCCGCCGCTAACTTCTTCATCGCGTCGATCTCTTGGAGGGCATTTTGGGCTTGGCCTTAGCACTTTTTGCACTCTCGAGGGCCGCGGCAAGCTCGGACTCCCGCGTCTTTGAGTCAAGCTCCAACGCCTCGTACCTCGCCATGAGAGCCTGGAGCTCTTGCTGCACCTCACCCACCCGAGCCTCGTCCTTCTCTCGCTCGGTGCGCTCCTTGGCCGCTTTATATTCGGCCTTGGTTAGCGCTTGCTTCAGGGTCGCCACCTCGGTCATAGCCCCTGGCAAACATACGATGATCCTGTCATTTTGCAATCGCGTCCTCTTTTATATATACATATCTATAAACAGGGTATTACTTACCCTTGTTCTCCTCGAGCTGCCTCTTGGCAAGGCCGAGCTCTTTCCTGGACCCCTCGAGGTCCTGCTTTAGTACGACGACCTCCGCAGTCAGTGCAGCGAACGCCAGCAGCGAAGCCTGCATATGCATATTGACATACTTATATTAGACTCCTGCGATATTATTTGATCCTCTGCTCGACTTTTCTTTTTGACCACCGAACAAAGCATCAGGGGCTACTGTCTATGCGATAATATTTCTACTACATTTTAAAACACTTACCTCAAAGCCTGTTAGAAGGCTGGCACAGGCTTCAGTCAATCCGCTCCTGGCAGACTGAACCTTCTGGATCACCGCACTCATGATAGTGCGGTGCTCCTTGTCGATGGAAGCGCTGCGAAGCGCTTCCAGCAGATTGTCCGGCGCCTCTGGACGGACAGAGGTCACCGGCACAGGTGTCTTGCCCCTCTTAGAAGGAGGCCGTCTGCCCGAGCCCGGAACCGCTGGAGGGTCCGGCGCGGTGTTCGGCTGAGGGCCGAGCTCGGAGCTCTTTGGGGCCCCGTCCCCTCGGCTCCCGGAGTCCGGAAGGTCGCCTTGAGGCGCCTCCAGGACTGTCTCCCCTCGACCCGGTGCCTCTTGAGACAGCACCTCGGCGTCATCAACAGGATGAGGGGAGGTGGCGGTCGGGACTGGATCACTATCCTTGTCCGACGAGCCCAGGGAGCCGTCCGATGATACATCGATGCTGGTTCGCGGCGGCCTGCATAATCATGTTCGGCGTTAGGGAAAGCAGTTCGACAAAGGAATGCTACGATTTACTCTGGTATCCGAATACTTATGATCTCCCTAGGGGCTTGGCCCTGGGCAACCACTCGTCTTCGCCTTCGTCGGCGGCGGTGGAACTGTCCGGAAGGAGAGTCCTTACCTTCTTGGACCCTTCGGCCTCCCTAGTTGGGGCGACCTTCCTTTTCTTGACTCCCTGCCTGGAGGGGGAGCATCTTCTTCTTCCTCCTCGTCTTCGGGGGAAGAGTGTGCCGCAGAGTTATTGGACGATGAGTCCGATAACACCTGGCACCGGGAACTCTTTCGGGTTCCCTTGGCCTTCTTGGTCTTCTCCGGCACCTTGTAAGGAGCCGGAGCCAGCATCTCCGTCAGGAGAGCGCCCGCAGTGCCTTCGGGCAAAGGGGCCGGACAGTTAGTCTGCCCCGACATCTCCACCCAGTCCTATCAAAGGCATGGAGATTAGGCCCCGCACATAATTAAGCTAGGGAAAATAAATGCCCTACGTGACGTATTGAACTCACCTAACGCACTAGGCGCTTTGCGCTTAGTCCATGGTCCTCGGCGAGAGAAGGGGGGACCTCGGCGCCCTTGAACAGCACCTTCCAGACGTCCTTGTGCATCGTATCGAAGAGCTCGCTCAGAGTCTAGTGCTGGGCCAGGTTGAACTCCCACAAGGTAAAATCCCGTTGTTGACACGGGAGGATCCGGCGGATGAGCATAACTTGGACTACGTTGATAAGCTTGAGCTTCTTGCTCACCATGCTCCGGATACATTTCTGGAGTCCATCCAGCTCCACCGATGAACCCCACGACAAGCCCTTCTCTTTCCAGGAAGTGATCCGTGTTAGGAATCCGGATCGAAACTCAGGGGCTGCCGCCCATTTGGCGTCGCGCGGCTCGGTGATGTAGAACCACGCCGATTGCCATCCCTTTATTGTCTCCACGAAGGAGCCTTCGAGCCATATGACATTGGGCATCTTGCCCACCATGGCTCCGCCGCATTCTGCTTGTTGGCCTCGTACTACCTTCGGCTTGATATTGAAGGTCTTTAACCACATGCCAAAGTGGGGCTGGATGCGGAGTAAAGCCTCACACACGACGATGAACGCCGAAATGTTGAGGATGAAGTTCGGGGCCAGATCATGAAAGTCCAGCCCGTAGTAGAACATGAGACCACGGATGAACGGATGGAGGGGAAAACCTAGTCCACGAAGGAAGTGGTGAAAGAAAACTACCCTCTCGTGAGGTTCCGGGGTAGGGACGATCTGCCCCGCAGCGGGCAGCCGATGCGCGATGTTCGCAGCTAAGTATCCGGCTCCGCGCAGCTTCTTGATGTCTCCCTCCGTGATGGAGGAGACCATCCACCTGCCTCCCGCTCCGGACATGGTTGGAGAAGGTTGAGGTGAGAAGAGCGGACTTGGGCGCTAGAGTTCGAGTGTGCGAAAACGGATGAGCGAAGGAGGAAGAAGGCGTGGATAGAAAGGTGAATCCTTATCCCTTTATATGGGCGGACGAAGCTAAGCGTCCCCACTTGCCTGGTAAAACTCGCTTATCCCCAAAGCACCGTAATTGATGGTGCGGTTGGGTTACCCACACCCGTATTGATGAGAATCCCGTAATAAGGGGACACGATCTCTGCTTTGACAAGACGTGTCGAAAAACTGCCTCACGTTATGTGCGGGGCTGGTTAAAGGGAACGGTTCGAATAATCACCGGGCCATGACATAACGTCATACTGTCAAGACAAGTTAGCAAATTAGAATTGCGAAAATATTATTCTCTCTACGGTGGTATGTGGAACTTATTTTGCAGGGTCGGACACTATACTCATTTTCAAGTTCTTCTGTGATGTATTCGGAGAAGGAACCCACCTTACAATGCCGAAGACAATACTGCGCGCCGGACTCATCGTCATTGAAGCCTGGTTCAGGGGCTACTGAGGGAGTCCTGGATTAGGGGGTCTCCGGATAGTCGGACTATCTCCATTGGCCGGACTGTTAGAATATGAAGATACAAGATTGAAGACTTCGTCTCGTCTCCGGATGGGACTCTACTTGGCGTGGAAGGCAAGCTAGGCAATACGGAAATGGATATCTCCTCCTTTGTAACCGACCTTGTGTAACCCTAACCCTCTCCGTTGTCTATATAAACCGAAGGGTTTTAGTCCGTAGGACAACAACCACAACATACAATCATACCATAGGCTAGATTCTAGGGTTTAGCCTCTCTGATCTCGTGGTAGATCTAATCTTGTACTACCCATATCATCAATATCAATCAAGCAGGACGTAGGGTTTTACCTCCATCAAGAGGGCCAAACCTGGGTAAAACATTGTGTCCCCTGCCTCCTGTTACCATCCGGCCTAGACGCACAGTTCGGGACCCCCTACCCGAGATCCGCCGGTTTTGACACCGACAGTCATCCTCTTCTTCTTCATTGTCTTCCATCATAACCCCTCTTTCTCCGTACTTGGTCCAAACATTATAGTGGGGCATGAAACCGGACTCAAACAGGTGTACGTGAATGGTTCTTGACGTAGAGTAATTGTGACCATTCTTACAGCTAGCACATGGACAAGGCATAAAACCATCCGCCCGCTTGTTTGCCTCAACCGCAAGCAGAAAAGTATGCACGCCATTAATGAACTCGGGAGAGCATTAGTCATCGTACATCCATTGCCGGCTCATCTTCACTACACAACACCAAAAACACCAAATTAATACAATACATAAAGTTCATACATAAAGTTCATACAACACTTAAATGCAACAAACAAATAACTCTCTAGCTAAAGAATTTAAATGCAACAACAAATGCGATAAAGATCGCAACTAAGGTAACAATTGATCCAACAGCATAATGATACCAAGCCTCACTATGAATGGCATATTTTCTAATCTTTCTAATCTTCAAGCGCATTTTCTCCATCTTAATCTTGTGATCATCGATGATATCGGCAACATGCAACTCCAATTCCATCTTCTCCCCCTCAATTCTTTTCATTTTTTCTTTCAAATCCTCGTTTTCTCTTTCAACTAAATTTAACCTCTCGACAATAGGGTCGGTTGGAATTTCTGGTTCAACTACCTCCTACATACAAATATCTATGTCAGCTTGATGGGAATAATTTGTCATAAACACGAAATGCAGCAAATAGTTTTAAAAGAGAATATACCACATCTGAATCATAACAAGGGCGAGGGCCGACGGGGACGGATATCAAAACCATGGCACTATGTATAACAAACAACATACGGGTAAGATAATTATACGAGTAACTATATATCCAAATCACACAAACATCAATTTTTATATAAAATTTCATGAACAAGAGGCTCACCACAAGGTGGTGCTGGCGACGGGACGGTGCGGGCGATCGACGGTGGTTACGACGGACATTTAGAAGGCACTTAGTAAACCACACCTACATTTGCAAACTAAGTGTTGTTTTGACCTCAATTTGCATATAAATCAAATACTACCACATATAATTCCTCCCAAATTACTAAAACCCACAATTAATCACTATATAAACCAATGCAAGAGCTAATCTAGCAATGAGAGATGAAAGGACAAAGTTGCTAACCTTTGTGATCATTTGAATGGATGGGGGCCTGCAAATCTTGACAAATTTGGGGCAAATTTTGTGATGAACTCGAGAGGAAGAAGGGAAGAATAGAGGAGAGGGAGAGGGGAAAGGGGGAAGAACAGAGTGCTGGTGGACGAAGGGTTTATATAGGACGACCTTTAGTACCGGTTTGTGGCACGAACCGGTACTAAAGGTGCTGGAGGGGCCCCACTCTGACAACATCCTGCCACCACTCTCATTAGTACCGGTTCGTGGCATGAACCGGTGCTAAAGGTTCACCATGAACCGGTACTAATGATGTCCGCCCGCCTAGCCGTTGGAACCAACACTAATGGACACATTAGTGTCGGCTCAAATTCAAACCGGCACTAATGTGCTTCACATTTGACCCTTTTTCTACTAGTGCAATACAATGTTCTCCCCCTCTCTTGTGGAGGTCTATTCGATGTAATCTTCTTTTTGCGGTGTGTTTGTTGAGACCGATGAATTGTGGGTTTATGATCAAGTCTATCTATGAATAATATTTGAATCTTCTCTGAATTCTTTTATGTATGATTCGTTATCTTTGCAAGTCTCTTTGAATTATCAGTTTGGTTTGGCCTACTAGATTGATCTTTCTTGCAATGGGAGAAGTGCTTAGCTTTGGGTTCAATCTTGCGGTGTCCTTTCCCGGTGACAGTAAGGGCAGCAAGGCATGTATTGTATTGTTTCCATCGAGGATAACAAGATGGGGTTTTCTTCATATTGCATGAGTCTATCCCAATACATCATGTCATCTTGCTTAAGGCGTTACTCTGTTTTTAACTTAATACTCTAGATGCATGCTGGATAGCAGTCGATGAGTGGAGTAATAGTAGTAGATGCAGGCAGGAGTCGGTCTACTTGTCTCATACGTGATGCCTATATACATGATCATGCCTAGATATTCTCATAGCTATGCTCAATTCTGTCAATTGCTCAACAGTAATTTGTTCACCCACCGTAGAATACTTATGCTCTTGAGAGAAGCCACTAGTGAAACCTATGCCCCCCAGGTCTATCTTTATCATATTAATATCCTATTACTTAGTTATTTCCTTTACTTTTTACTTTGCCTTTATTTTACTTTGCATCTTTATCACAAAAATACCAAACATATTATCTTATCATATCTATCAGATCTCACTCTCGTAAGTGGCCGTGTAGGGATTGACAACCCCTATTCACGTTGGTTGTGAGGATTTATTTGTTTTGTGCAGGTACGAAGACTCGCGCGTAGCCTCCTACTGGATTGATACATTGGTTCTCAAAAACTGAGGGAAATACTTACGCTACTTTGCTGCATCATTCCTTCCTCTTCGGTGAAAACCAACGCAGTGCTCAAGAGGTAGCAAGAAGGA
Source organism: Triticum dicoccoides (assembly GCF_002162155.2). NCBI lineage: Eukaryota > Viridiplantae > Streptophyta > Magnoliopsida > Poales > Poaceae > Triticum > Triticum dicoccoides. The sequence goes on along the minus strand of NC_041388.1, from coordinate 370,764,417 downwards.
TTTCTGGCGCCGTTGCCGGGGAGGTCTACGCAAAAGTCAACATACCAAGTACCCATCACATACCCTTATCTCCCATATTACATTATTTGCCATTTGCCTCTCGTTTTCCTCTCCCCCACTTCACCCTTGCCGTTTTATTCGCCCTCTCTCTCTCTCTATCCTCCCTCTCTTTCTCTATTTGCCTCTTTTTGCCCGTTTCTTGTTTGCTCGTGTGGTTGGAATAGTTATCTATTTATTACTAAACAGAGAACCTAAGATCTATGGATCCTCATCCGCTTGCTAATCTCTTTAATAGATCCAATTATGTTGAACCAATTGCTAATGAGTTTTGTGCACTAGATTATCTTTAAGAAGTTTTGCTTGAAATTCGTGAATCTGAAAATTGTGATGAAGTATTTTATGAAGTGATTCACGATAGATCTTTGAATAAAAAGCATGATTGCAATGATGTTATTATAAATTCTATTAATTTCAATTGTGCTAATAATATGGAAAACCCTAAGCTTGGGGATGCTAGTTTTGCTATGTCCTCTACTTGTTGTAATGATCATGATTGGGGTGATTCTTCTTTTGATCTTGAAAATTTATTTAAGCCCCATGAGGAATATGAGATTGATTATAATGTTTGCAATAATATTGAAAGTGGGTTTGGAAGAATGTCAACTTTAGATCCCACATATTTGGAGAATGTTCAATCTTATGAAGTTTTTGATAAAAGTGCATTTGGAAAGGTCATGACCTTAGTTAATGTTAATCCCACTATTTCGGAAAAGTGCCAACTTTGCATGCATGTGGATCATGTTGAGAATATTTTATGTGATAGCTATATTGTTGAATTTTCTTATTATCCTACAAGTAATTACTATGAGAGAGGAAAATATAGTTGTAGAAATTTCCATGTTACTAAATTACCTCTCGTTATGTTGAGATTGCTATTGTTTCTTTCCGCTTCCTTGCACATGCTAGTTTTTGCTTGCCTTGATAATTTGTTTGCCTATAAGATGCTTATGCATAGGAAGTATGTTAGACTTAGATGTGATTGTCACGTGTTTTACGATGCTCTCTTTGTGCTTCAATTCTTGTCTTTCTTGTGAGCATCGTTAAAATCGTATGCCTAGCTTTAAGGCTTTAAAGAAAAGCGCTTGTTGGGAGACAACCCAATATATTTCCTTACTGTTATTTAACAAATAATTTATCTAGCCTCAGTTTTGGTTGTGTTTTTTGTGTTTAATTAGTGTTTGTGCCAAGTAGAACCGTTGGAAAGACTTGGGGGAAGTCTTGTTGAACTTGCTGTAAAAAACAGAAACTTTAGCGCTCACGAGAACTGCTGTCGTTTTTATTTGGAGAGTGATATTTAGTTAATTATTTTTGAAGATGATTAATAGATAAATTCCTCACGTCCAGAAATTTATTTTAGAATTTTTGGGGTTACAGATCTTGCGCTAGCTACAGATTACTACAGACTGTTCTGTTTTTGACAGATTCTGTTTTTCGTGTGTTGTTTGCTTATTTTGACGAATCTATGGCTAGTAAAATAGTTTATAAACCATAGAGAAGTTGGAATACAGTAGGTATAACACCAATATAAATAAATAATGAGTTTGTTACAGTACCTTGAAGTGATATTTTGTTTTATTTTGCTAACGGAGCTCACGAGATTTTCTACTTTAAGTTTTGTGTTGTGAAGTTTTCAAGTTTTGGGTAAAGATTTGATGGATTATGGAACAAGGAGTGGCAAGAGCCTAAGCTTGGGGATGCCAATGTCACCCCCAAGATAATCTCAGGACACCTAAAAGCCAAAGCTTGGGGATGCCCCGGAAGGCATCCCCTCTTTCGTCTACTTTTATCGGTAACTTTACTTGGAGCTATATTTTTATTTACCACATGATATGTGTTTTGCTTGGAGCGTCTTGTATGATTTGAGTCTTTTCTTGTTAGTTTACCAAAATCATCCTTGCTGTACACACCTATTTAGAGAGCCATACATGATTTGGAATTTGTTAGAATACTCTATGTGCTTCGCTTATATCTTTTGAGTTATATAATTTTGCTCTAGTACTTCACTTATATCCTTTTAGAGCACGGTGGTGGATTTGTTTTGTAGAAACTATTGATCTATCATGCTTCACTTAGATTATTTTGAGAGTCTTAAATAGCATGTTAATTTTCTTAAAATCCTAATATGCTTCGTGTACAAGATTAATAATAAAAATTTCTTATGAGTGTGTTGAATACTATGATAAGTTTGATACTTGATAATTGTTTTGAGATATAGAGATGGTGATATTAAAGTCATGCTAGTTGAGTAGTTGTGAATTTGAGAAATACTTGTGTTGAAGTTTGTAATTCCCGTAGCATGCATGTATGGTGAACCGTTATGTGATGAAGTCGGAGCATGATTTATTTTTTGATTGCCTTCCTTATGAGTGGCGGTCGGGAACGAGCGATGGTCTTTTCCTACCAATCTATCGCCCTAGGAGCATGCGCGTAATACTTTGCTTTGATAACTTGTAGATTTTTGCATTAAGTATATGAGTTCTTTATGACTAATGTTCAGCCCATGGATTATACGCACTCTCACCCTTCCACCTTTGCTAGCCGCTCTAATATCGCGCACCTTTCGCCGGTATCATACACCCACCATATACCTTCCTCAAAACAGACACCATACCTACCTATTATGGCATTTCCATAGCCATTCCGAGATATATTGCCATGCAACTTTCCACCGTTCCGTTTATTATGACACACTCCATCATTGTCATATTGCTTAGCATGATCATGTAGTTGACATCGTATTTGTGGCAAAGCCACCATTCATAATTCTTTCATACATGTCACTCATGAGTCATTGCATATCCCGGTACACCGCCTGAGGGATTCATATAGAGTCATATTTTGTTCTAAGTATCGAGTTGTAATTGTTGAGTTGCAAGAAAAATAAAAGTGTGATGATCATCATTATTAGAGCATTGTCCCAGTGAGGAAAGGATGATGGAGACTATGATTCCCCCATAAGTCAGGATGAGACTTCGGATGAAAAATAAATAAAAGAGGCCAAAGAAGCCCAAAACAAAGAGGCCATAAAAAGAGAAAAGGCCCAAACAAATAAAAAAATATGAGAGAATAAGAGAGAAGGGACAATGTTACTATCCTTTTACCACACCTGTGCTTCAAAGTAGCACCATGATCTTCATAGTAGAGAGTCTCTCATGTTATCACTTTCATATACTAGTGGGAATCTTTCATTATAGAACTTGGCTTGTATATTCCAATGATGGGCTTCCTCAAATTGCCCTAGGTCTTCATGAGCAAGCAAGTTGGATGCACACCCACTTAGTTTCTTTTTTAGATTTCATATACTTATAGCTCTAGTGCATCCGTTGCATGGCAATCCCTACTCACTCACATTGATATCTATTGATGGGCATCTCCATAGCCCGTTGATACGCCTAGTTGATGTGAGACTATCTTCCCTTTTTTTTTCTTCTCCATGACCACCACTCTATTCCACCTATCATGCTATATCCATGGCTCACGTTCATGTATTGCGTGAAGATTGAAAAAGTTTTGAGAATGTCAAAAGTATGAAACAATTGCTTGGCTTGTCATCAGGGTTGTGCATAATTTAAATATTTTGTGTGGTGAAGGTAGAGCATAGCCAGACTATATGATTTTGTAGGGATAACTTTCTTTAGCCATGTTATTTTGAGAAGACATAATTGCTTTGTTAGTATGCTTGAATTATTATTATTTTTATGTCAATATGAACTTTTGTCTTGAATATTTGGAATCTGAATATTCATACCACAATTAAGAAGAATTACATTAAAATTATGCCAAGTAGCACTCCGCATCAAAAATTCTGTTTTTATCATTTACCTACTCGAGGACGAGCAGGAATTAAGCTTGGGGATGCTTGATACGTCTCCAATGTATCTATAATTTTTGATTGCTCCATGCTATATTATCTACTGTTTTGGACATTATTGTGCTTTATTATCCACTTTTATATTATTTTTTGGACTAACCTATTAACCGGAGGCCCAGCCCAGAATTGCTGTTTTTTGCCTGTTTTAGGGTTCTCGAAGACAAGGAATATCAAACGGAGTCCAAACGGAATGATACCTTTGAGAATGTGATTTTCTCAACGAATAAGACCAGGGAGACTTCGACCCTATGTCAAGAAATAAAATAGGAGGCCACGAGGTAGGGGGCGCGCCCACCCCTACCAGGCGCGCCCTCCACCCTCGTGGGCCCCCTGTTGCTCCACCGAGTACTCCTTCCTCCTATATATATCCACGTACCCCCAAACGATCAGATACGGAGCCAAAAACCTAATTCCACCGCTGCAACTTTCTGTATCCACGAGATCCCATCTTGGGGCATGTTCCGGAGCTCCACCGGAGGGGGCATCGATCACGGAGGGCTTCTACATCAACACCATTGCCCCTCCGATGAACTGTGAGTAGTTTACCTCAAACCTATGGGTCTATAGTTAGTAGCTAGATGGCTTCTTCTCTCTTTTTGGATCTCAATACAATGTTCTCCCCCTCTCCTGTGGAGATCTATTCGATGTAATCTTCTTTTTGCGGTGTGTTTGTTGAGACCGATGAATTGTGGGTTTATGATCAAGTCTATCTATGAATAATATATGAATCTTCTCTGAATTCTTTTATGTATGATTGGTTATCTTTGCAAGTCTCTTCGAATTATTAGTTTGGTTTGGCCTACTAGATTGATCTTTCTTGCAATGGGAGAAGTGCTTAGCTTTGGGTTCAATCTTGTGGTGTCCTTTCCCGGTGACAGTAAGGGTAGCAAGGCACGTATTGTATTGTTGCCATCGAGGATAACAAGATGGGGTTTTCTTCATATTGCATGAGTCTATCCCTCTATATCATGTCATCTTGCTTAAGGCGTTACTCTGTTTTTAACTTAATACTCTAGATGCATGCTGGATAGCGGTCGATGAGTAGAGTAATAGTAGTAGATGCAGGCAGGAGTCGGTCTACTTGTCTCGGATGTGATGCCTATATACATGATCATACCTAGATATTCTCATAACTATGCTCAATTCTGTCAATTGCTCAACAGTAATTCGTTCACCCACCGTAGAATACTTATGCTCTCGAGAGAAGCCACTAGTGAAACCTATGGCCCCCGGGTCTATCTTCATCATATTAATCTCCTACTACTTAGTTATTTCCTTTGCTATTTACTTTTCCTTTATTTTACTTTGCATCTTTATCATAAAAATACCAAAAATATTATCTTATCATATCTACCAGATCTCACTCTCGTAAGTGGCCTTATAAGGATTGGCAACCCCTATTTGCGTTGGTTGCGAGGATTTATTTGTTTTGTGCAGGTGCGAGGGACTCGCGCGTAGCCTCCTACTGGATTGATACCTTGGTTCTCAAAAACTGAGGGAAATACTTATGCTAATTTGCTGCATCATCCCTTCCTCTTCGGGGAAAACCAACGTAATGCTCAAGAGGTAGCAATACGGCAACAAAGTCCGAAGAATCCTTAAAGATAAGTTCGGCACCCTGAATTTAGCATTATATGCATTGGCTCTGAATCATGTCTTTGGGCTCATGTGCTTGCTACCTTACATTCCGCTAAACCGGCTAGGGTAGTAAAGGGAGAACTACTGCGATTGTGCCCTCGCCTTGACCAGATGAGCGCCTCAGTAGAGAAAGCCAAAAACTGACTGTCATGATACGGCGAGAGCCGGTCAGCTGTTCGAGGGTTACAAATCATTGGAGATTTTTTCCTCTTTATGCAAAAGATCGGCACTTCCTGATCAGATGTTGACAGCACCCTGGCTCGAACCAAGGGCTGCACCTACACTTTATTATAAAACTCCTATGGCTAAGTGAGGGCGTTTAAGCCGTACAGTTTGACTGCCTTGTTCGTTGCACTAAACAACTCCTTCAAGGACCATATAATTGGATCAAGATTGTTTAGATTCCATCCCGAACACCTCCGTACTACCTACGTGAGGGCAGAAGCCGACGACTGGCCAACCCTCAGATTACATACAACACGGCCGCACAGGAGGAAACAATTCAAAGCATAACAAAAATACATTACAAAACAGGCTTTGTTCTCATAATACAAGGCAGAGGCACCATGAATACATCTATTCAAATACAATGTCCTGTGAACATTGTGCTACCGCAAGACGAGACCCCTCCAGGACATCCGCAAAATACCGTTCGGGTGTGCGGTGCTCCTTGCCCTCCGGTGACCCTCTGGTCACCTCGACGGCGTCCATCTTTGCCCACCACATCTTGCAACGGGCGAAGGCCATGCGGGCACCTTCAATGCAGGCGGAGCGCTTGACGATGTCCAGCCGAGGACAGGCGTTCACCATCCGCCTCACGAGTCTGAAGTAGCTGCTTGGCATAGCTTTGGCTGGCCATAGCCGGATTATGAAATCCTGCATAGCTAGTTCGGCCACCCTATGCAGCTCCACCAGCTGTTTCAGCTGATCGATGAAGGACACGAGATGCTCTGGCGCTGCATCTGCGACCAGAATAGCTTCTCCGTAGAACCCCCTCCTTCGGCTCGAAAGAACTCCGCGGCGTCTGATACACTGCATGGTAAATCTGCAAAAGCTCTCGGGGAACTCCGAACCCGAGTTAGTAAAAGGTACTGCTTCTCCCTTTTGATATCTATTGATATCTATTGATGGGTATCTCCATAGCAAGTTGATACGCCTAGTTGATGTGAGACTATCTTCTCCCTTTTGTCTTCTCCACAACCACAACTCTATTCCACCTATAGTGCTATATCCATGGCTCACATTGATATCTATTGATGGGCATCTCCATAGCAAGTTGATACGCCTAGTTGATGTGAGACTATCTTCTCCCTTTTGTCTTCTCCACAACCACCACTCTATTCCACCTATAGTGCTATATCCATGGCTCACGCTCATGTATTGCGTGAAGATTGAATTTTTTTTTGAGAATGTCAAAAGTATGAAACAATTACTTGGCTTCTCATCGGGGTTGTGCATGATTTAAATATTTTGTGTGGTGAAGATAGAGCATAGCCAGACTATATGATTTTGTAGGGATAACTTTCTTTAGCCATGTTATTTTGAGAAGACATAATTGCTTTGTTAGTATGCTTGAAGAATTTTTTTTTTATGTCAATATGAACTTTTGTCTTGAATCTTTCGGATCTGAATATTCATACCACAATTAAGAAGAATTACATTAAACTTATGCCAAGTAGCACTCGGCATCAAAAATTCTGTTTTTATCATTTACCTACTCGAGGATGAGCAGGAATTAAGCTTGGGGATGCTTGATACATCTCCAACGTATCTATAATTTTTGATTGCTCCATGCTATATTATCTACTGTTTTGGACATTATTCGGCTTTATTATCCACTTCTATATTATTTTTGGGACTAACCTATTAACCGGAGGCCCAACCCAGAATTGCTGTTTTTTTTTTGCTTATTTTAGGGTTTCGCATAAAAGGAATATCAAATGGAGTCCAAACGGAATGAAACCTTCGGGAACATGATTTTCTCAACGAATAAGACCAGAGAGACTTGGACCCTATGTCAAGAAATAAAACAGGAGGCCACGAGGTAGGGGGCGCGCCTGCCTACCCTAGGCGCGCCCTCCACCCTCGTGGGCCCCTGTTACTCCACTGACGTACTCCTTCCTCCTATATATATCCACGTACACCCAAACGATCAGAAGAGGAGCCAAAACCCTAATTCCACCGCCGTAACTTTCTGTATCCATGAGATCCCATCTTGGGGCCTGTTCTGGAGCTCCGCCGGAGGGGGCATCGATCACGGAGGGCTTCTACATCAGCACCATAGCTTCTCCGATGAAGTGTGAGTAGTTTACCTCAGACCTATGGGTCCATAGTTAGTAGCTAGATGGCTTCTTCTCTCTTTTTGGATCTCAATACAATGGTCTCCCCCTCTCTTGTGGAGATCTATTCGATGTAATCTTCTTTTTGCGGTGTGTTTGTTGAGACCAATGAATTATGGGTTTATGAGCAAGTCTATCTATGAATAATATTTGAATCTCCTCTGAATTCTTTTATGGATGATTGGTTATCTTTGCAAGTCTCTTCGAATTATCAGTTTGGTTTGGCCTACTAGATTGATCTTTCTTGCAATGGGAGAAGTGCTTAGCTTCGGGTTCAATCTTGCGGTGTCCTTTCCCGGTGACAGTAAGGGCAGCAAGGCACGTATTGCATTGTTGCCATCAAGGATAACAAGATGGGGTTTTCTTCATATTTCATGAGTCTATCCCTCTACATCATGTCATCTTGCTTAAGGCGTTACTCTATTTTTAACTTAATACTCTAGATGCATGCTGGATAGTGGTCGATGAGTGGATTAATAGTAGTAGATGCAGGCAGGAGTCGGTCTACTTGTCTCGGACGTGATTCCTATATACATGATTATACCTAGATATTCGCATAACTATGCTAAATTCTGTCAATTGCTCAACATTAATTTATTCACCCACCGTAGAATACTTATGCTCTCGAGAGAAGCCACTAGTGAAACGTAAGGCCCTCGGGTCTATCTTCATCATATTGATCTCCTACTACTTAGTTATTTCCTTTGCTATTTACTTTGCCTTTATTTTACTTTGCATCTTTTATCATAAATATACCAAAAATATTATCTTATCATATCTATCAGATCTCACTCTCGTAAGTGGCCCTATAGGTGTTGACAACCCCTATTTGCGTTGGTTGCAAGGATTTATTTGTTTTCTGCAGGTGCGAGGGACTCACGCGTAGCCTCCTACTGGATTGATACATTGGTTCTCAAAAACTGAGGGAAATACTTACGCTACTTTGCTGCATCATCCCTTCCTCTTCAGGGAAAACCAACACAGTGCTCAAGAGGTAGCACCTAGCAGCCGAGGTACAGAACGTCCTCATCAAGCCGAACATCTCATCGGTCATCAAGACCCATGATACCGCTAAGCGAGTCCGATCCACATTGTAGCACGACAGCTCGGCGTATCCGGAGCTTCCATACTAGTTCAGCCTCCGCCGATCGTCCCATCAGGTTGTAGCATACATACTGTGCGTGCATAATTACGCACTTAAAATACCTTGGGCAACATTGGAGGCATACTGCGGAAAATGTCTATAGTACGGCTTGACCCTATTCGGACCATAACCTCTTTTCTCTCTTTTTTTTCTTTTCACCACAGGTTCATTACAAACCTACCTACTCTACGGTTGTACAGGGGCTCCTTTCCAGGGCCCCCTCTCTTGTAGACGACCACCAACTCCTCTTCTTAGAGGATTTCTAATGAAGGAGAAACGGCACAGACGTGCAACAGGGCACCATTAGGATCTTCAAGGCACTATTTTCTCAAAAATCCATGTATAAACCTTTCCCTTGTATAAACTTTCGGCATGTAAAATGGCCTTGGCCTTCAGGCATTATCTGTAATGACACGTCTCAACGTATTAACAGGGTATAAAGGAAGCAGTTGATCACCACTTTTGTTTGGTACTCATCTATTTTACATTATCATATGTATTCCTTCCCTACATCTGACTGCCATACGTGCTTTAGTCTGATTTTCAACACCGGGGGCTATATCCGGCCCGGCACATTTTCAAGTCCGAACCCCTATGAGGTGCTCTTCGGTGTCCCAGATATTGCATTATATGCATCAGCTCCGAATCATGTCTTTGGTCTACAGTTGGGTTGCCCGGCTCCTGTGCTTACCAACTTATGTTCTGGTCGTTCGGCTAAGGTAGTAAAGGGAGAACTACTGCGTTTGTGTTTCTGGTTCGTCCGATCAAATACCTCAGTAGAGAAAGCCAAAAACTGACTGGCATGATAAAGCGAGAGCTGGTCGGCGATCCGGTGACTTAGTCTTATACTAAAATCGTTCACAATTCACCCTGTGTTATACAAAGGGCTGGTCTTTGCCCAGCCGCGTGGAACTGGCACCATAGTTCGGATAGCCGCACACGCACCAGGGGCTAGTACTTAGCTCCACAGTCAAACTCCTATGGATAAGTGAAAGCAATAAAGTTGCATAGTCCAATTTCCTGGTTCACCTCGCGGACGCCTCCTTTATGGACCAAGACGTTGGATGAAGTGCGATCACGCGTTACACCGAACACCCCCGTAACATCTACGTGGGGGCTGAAGCCGACGGGTGGCATCTTTCATAAATAAACGGTCGCACAGGAGGAAAAATCACTTGAAATAAAAGGTGCAAACATAGATATATTACAACCCTGGGTTCACAAACATAGTTTTTACAACCCGAACACATCTAATCAAATAACACATCCTTAGAACATTGACCCTCTACCATTCGGACCCCTTCTAGCTACGACGTCATTGAAGTACTTCTCCGGCTTCTGATGATCCTTGCCTTCGGGCGGGCCTGCGGTTGCCACTTCGGTGGCCTTCATTTTTGCCCATTGCATCTTGACGCGGGCGAAGGCCATCCGGGCACCTTCTATGTAGGCCGAGCGCTTCACAGCATCAATCTAAAGCCGCGCGTCAACCAGCCACTTTATCATACCAAAGTAGCTGCTAGGGATCGGCTCGGCTGGCCAGAGCTGGACTATTAAGTCCTTCATGGCCAAACCCGCTATACTATGTAGCTTCGTCAGCTGCTTCAGCTGGTAGTTCAGCGGCGTTGGGTGTTGAGGTGCGAGAAACTGCGACCAGAACAACTTCTCGGTTGAGTTCCCTTCCTGTGCTCGGAAGAACTATGTGGCGTTGGCGGCACTCTTCAGAAGATCCGCAAACGGTCTTGGAGAAATCCACACTCGGGTGAGCAACGCATACTTCTCACGTCCAAAGATACTCTGCAAAAGAAAGGCCTTACCAGCCGTTATCTGCTTTGCCTGATGGATCTCTTCGCGAGCACCCCGGGATTCGATCCATGCCTCCTTGGCATCTTGAGAGCCTTGGCGAGGTCGGCTGACTAGGCCGAAGTCTTCTCCTTCAGAGCCTCACATTTGCCGATGGCATCTTTCAGCTCTAGCTCGACTTCGGCCACCCGAGCTTCGTGTTGGCGGCGGGTAGCCTGCTCGGCCTGCAGTTCTGCAGCCGCCTTACTAGCGGCTGCCTTAATCGCCTCCGCCTCTTTTTGGGCCTGGGCGAGGGCGCGTCTGAGGGTCTCGACCTCAGTTGCACTCACTATGATTATAACCAAAAGCATATCATAAGTTAACCTCTACATATGTGCATTACTTCTGATCTAACAATAAATTACTCTTTACACATTATCCGCATACCTTGCGTGTCGTCGAACCGCTTATTGATGCGGTCGATTTCTTCATCAGCCACCCGAAGCTTCCAATTGAGTTCGAAAACTTCTGCGGCCTAGGCGGTCACCCCGAACAGGGAAGCCTGTTGTAACAACAGAGTAATACGCTAAACTCTCCCGAATACTATGTGGATCCTTTGTCCGGTTTCTTTCAAACCAGATAGAGCCTCAAGGGCTACTGTCTACACATAGGTATATTCTTCTATATGAAACAAAAATGTTTAGGACATTACGTCGCATACCTCAAAGCCTGTCAGTAGGCTGGTGAAGGCTTCGTTCAGTCCGCTTTTCACAGACCGAACCTTCTCCACCACCGCACCCATCAAGGTGCGGTGCTCCTCCATGATGGAAGCACGTTGCAGTGCTTCCTCTAGAGCGTTTGGCGCCTGTGAATTAGTGGAGGTCACCAATGGAGCTGATGCTCCTCTTCCCTTCTTCGAAGGGGGCTGCTCACCTGATCCTGGAGCCATGTTGGTCTCCGGAATGGTGTCCGGCTGGGGCCCGGACTGTTGGGGGTTCCCACCATTGGTATGTTGGGGAACGCAGTATTTCAAAAAAATTCCTACGATCACGCAAGATCTATCTAAGAGATGCATAGCAACGAGCGGGGAGAGTGTGTCCACGTACCCTCGTAGACCGAAAGCGGAAGCATTTAGTAACACAGTTGATGTAGTCGAACGTCTTCGCGATCCAACCGATCCAAGCACCGAACATACGACACATCCGCGTTTAACACACGTTCAGTTCGATGACATCCCTCGATCTCTTGATCCAGTTGAGGACGAGGGAGAGTTCCGTCAGCACGACAGTGTGGCGATGATGATGATGAAGTTTCCGGCGCAGGGCTTCGCCTAAGCACTACGGCGATATGACCGAGGTGTGTAACTGTGGAGGGGGGCACCACACACGGTTAAGAGAAGACTTGGTGTATCTTTGGGGTGCCCCGCTCCCACGTATATAAAGGGGGACAGGAGAGGTGGCCGGTCCAAGGGGGGCGCACCATGGTGGAAGTCCTACTTGGACTCCCGATCCAAGTAGGATCCCCCCTTTCCTATTCCCACTAGGAGAAGGAGGGAAAGAGGAGGAGGAGAGAAGGAAAGGGGGTCCGGCCCCCCAACCCTAGTCCAATTCGGTTTGGGCTTGGGGGGCGTGCACCACCACCGGGCCGCTGCCTCCTCTCTCCACTAGGGCCCATGAAGGCCCATTAACTCCCCCGGGGGGTCCGGTAACCCCTGGTACTCCAGAAATGCCCGAACCGTTTTGAAACCATTCCGGTGTCCAAACATAACCTTCCAATATATCAATATTTATGTCTTGACCATTTTGAGATTCCTCGTCATGTCCGTGATCTCATCTGGAACTCCGAACAAACTTCGGTTCATCAAATCACATAACTGATAATACAATATCGTCATCGAACGTTAAGCGTGCGGACCCTACGGGTTCGAGAACTATGTAGACATGACCGAGAGACATCTCCGGTTAATAACCAACAGCGGAACCTGGATGCTCATATTGGCTCCTACATATTCTACGAAGATCTTTATCGGTCAAACCGCATAACAACATATGTTGTTCCCTTTGTCATCGGTATGTTACTTGCCCGAGATTCGATCGTTGGTATCATCATACCTAGTTCAATCTCATTACCGGCAAGTCTCTTTACTCGTTCCGTAATGCATCATCCCGTGGCTAACTCATTAGACACATTGCTTGCAAGGCTCAAAGTGATGTGCATTACCGAGAGGGCCTAGAGATACCTCTTTGATACACGGATTGACAAATCCTAATCTTGATCTATGCCAACTCAACAAACACCATCGGAGATACCTGTAGAGCATCTTTATAATCACCCAATTATGTTGTGATGTTTGATAGCACACAAGGTGTTCCTCCGGTATTTGGGAGTTGCATAATCTCATAGTCAGCGAACATGTATAAGTCATGAATAAAGCATGAATAAAGCAATAGCAATAAAACTAAACGACCATTATGCTAAGCTAATGGATGGGTCTTGTCCATCAAGACATTCTCTAATGATGTGATCCCGTTCATAAAATGACAACACATGTCTAAGGTTAGGAAACTTAACCATCTTTGATTAACGAGCTAGTCTAGTAGAGGCATACTAGGGACACTCTGTTTGTCTATGTATCAACACATGTACTAAGTTTCCGGTTAATACAATTCTATCATGAATAATAAACATTTATCATGATATAAGGAAATATAAATAACAAATTTATTATTGCCTCTAGGGCATATTTCCTTCAGACTCCCACTTGCACTAGAGTGAATAATCTAGATTACATAGTAATGATTCTAACACCCATGGAGTCTTGGTGCTGATCATGTTTTGCTCGTGAGAGAGGCTTAGTCAACGGGTCTACAACATTCAGATCCGTATGTATCTTGCAAATCTCTATGTCTCCCTCCTTGACTTGATCGCGGATGAAAATGAAGCGCCTCTTGATGTGTTTGGTTCTCTTGTAAAATCTGGATTCCTTCGCCAAGGCAATTGCTCCAGTATTGTCACAAAAGATTTTCTTTGGACCCGATGCACTAGGTATGACACCTAGATCAGATATGAACTCCTTCATCCAGACTCTTTCATTTGCTGCATCCGAAGCAGCTATGTACTCCGCTTCACACGTAGATCCCGCCATGATGCTCTGCTTGGAACTGGACCAACTTACAACTCCACCATTCAATATAAATATGTATCCGGTTTGTGACTTAGAGTCATCCGGGTCAATGTCAAAGCTTGCATCGACGTAACCATTTACGACGAGCTCTTTGTCACCTCCATAAATGAGAAACATATACATAGTCCTTTTCAGGTATTTCAGGATGTTCTTGACATCTGTCCAGTGATCCACTCCTGGATTACTTTGGTACCTCCCTGCTAAACTAATAGCAAGGCATGCATCAGGTTTGGTACACAACATTGCATACATGATAGAACCTATGACTGAGGCATAGGGAATGACTTTCATTTTCTCTCTATCTTCTGCAGTGGTCAGGCATTGAGTTTGACTCAACTTCACACCTTGCAACACAGGCAAGAACCCTTTCTTTGACTGGTCCATTTTGAACTTCTTCAAAACTTTATCAAGGTATGTGCTTTCTGAAAGTCCAATTAAGCGTCTTGATCTATCTCTATAGATCTTGGTGACCAATATATAAGCAGCTTCACCGAGGTCTTTCATTGAAAAATTCTTATTCAAGTATCCTTTTATGCTATCCAGAAATTCTGTATTATTTCCAGTCAACAATATGTCATCCACATATAATATTAGAAATGCTACAGAGCTCCCACTCACTTTCTTGTAAATACAGGCTTCTCCAAAAGTCTGTATACAACCATATGCTTTGATCACACTATCAAAGCGTATATTCCAACTCCGAGAGGCTTGCACCAGTCCATAAATGGATCGCTAGAGCTTGCACACTTTGCTAGCACCTTTTGGATCGACAAAACCTTCTGGTTGCATCATAAACAACTCTTCTTTAAGATATCCATTAAGGAATGCAGTTTTGACATCTGTTTGCCAAATTTCATAATCATAAAATGTGGCAATTGCTAACATGATCCGGACAGACTTAAGCATCACTACGGGTGAGAGGTCTCATCGTAGTAAACTCTTTGAACTTGTCAAGAACCTTTCGCGACAAGTCGAGCTTTGTAGACAATAACATTACCGTCAGTGTCATTCTTCTTCTTGAAGATCCATTTATTCTGTATGGCTTGCCGATCATCGGGCAAGTCAACCAAAGTCCATACTTTGTTCTCATGCATGGATCCCATCTCAGATTTCATGGCCTCAAGCCATTTCGCGGAATCTATGCTCATCGTTGCTTCCTCATAGTTCATAGGTTCGTCATGGTCAAGTAACATGACCTCGAGAACAGGATTACCGTACCACTCGGGTGCGGATCTTACTCTGGTTGACATACGAGGTTCATTAGTAACTTGATCAGAAGTTTCATGATCATCATCATTAGCTTCCTTGCTAATTGGTGTAGGAATCACCGGAACTGATTTCTGTCATGGACTACTTTCCAATTCGGGAGAAGGTACAATTACCTCATCAAGTTCTACTATCATGCCACTCACTTCTTTCGAGAGAAACTCATTCTCTAGAAAGGATCCATTCTTAGTAATGAATATCTTGCCTTCAGATCTGTGACAGAAGGTGTACCCATCAGTCTCCTTTGGATATCCTATGTAGACACATTTCTCTGATTTGGGTTCGAGCTTATCAGGTTGACGCTTTTTCACATAAGCATTTCAGACCCAAACTTTAAGAAACGACAACTTGGGTTCTTGCCAAACCGCAGTTCATATGGTGTCGTCTCAACGGATTTAGATGGTGCCCTATTTAATGTGAATGCATCCGTCTCTAAAGCATAACCCCAAAACGATAGCGGTAAATCAGTAAGAGACATCATAAATCGCACCATATCTAATAAAGTGCGGTTACGACATTCGGACACGCCATTACACTGTGGTGTTCCAGGTGGTGTGAGTTGCGAAACTATTCCACATTGTATCAAATGAAGACCAGACTCGTAACTCAAATATTCACCTCCTTGATCAGATCGTAGAAACTTTATTTTCTTGTTATGATGATTTTCCACTTCACTCTGAAATCCTTTGAACTTTTCAAATGTTTCAGACTTATGTTTCATCAAGTAGATATACCAATATCTGCTCAAATCATCTATGAAGGTCAGAAAATAACGATACCCGTCGCGAGCCTCGACACTCATTGGACTGCATACATCAGTATTATTATTTCCAATAAGTCTGTTGCTCGCTCCATTGTTCCGGAGAACGGACTTTTAGTCATCTTGCTCACGAGGCATGGTTTGCAAGCATAAAGTGATTCATAATCAAGTGATTCCAAAAGTCCATCAGCATGGAGTTTCTTCATGCGCTTTACACCAATATGACCTAAACGGCAGTGCCACAATAAGTTGCACTGTCATTATTAAACTTGTATCTTTTGGCTTCAATACTATGAATATGTGTATCACTACTATCGAGATTCAAGAAAATAGACCACTCATCAAGGGTGCATGACCATAAAAGATATTACTCATATAAATAGAACAACCATTATTCTCTGATTTAAATGAATAACCATCTCGCATCAAACAAGATCCAGATATAATGTTCATGCTTAACGCTGGCACCAAATAACAATTATTTAGGTCTAAAACTAATCCTGAAGGTAGATGTAGAGGTAGCGTTCCGACGACGATCACATCGACTTTGGAACCATTTCCCACACGAATCGTCACCTCGTCCTTAGCCAATCTTTGTTTAATCCGTAGCCCCTATTTTGAGTTGCAAATATGAGCAACAAAACCAGTATCAAATACCCAGGCGCTACTATGAGCATTAGTAAGGCACACATCACATCAATAATATGTATATCAAAATTACCTTTCACTTTGCCATCCTTCTTATCTGCCAAATACTTGGGGCAGTTTTGCTTCCAGTGACCAGTCCCTATGCAGTAGAAGTACTCAGTCTCAGGCTTAGGTCCAGACTTGGGCTTCTTCACTTGAGCAGCAACTTGCTTGCCATTTTTCTTGAAGTTCCCCTTCTTCCCTTTGCCCTTCTTCTTGAAACTAGTGCTCTTGTTAACCATCAACACTTGATGCTCATTCTTGATTTCTACCTCCGTAGCCTTTAGCATCGCGAAGAGCTCGGGAATTGTCTTACTCATCCCTTGCATATTATAGTTCATCACGAAGCTTTTGTTGCTTAGTGGCAGTGATTGAAGAACTTTGTCAATGACACTATCATCAGGAAGATTAACTCCCAGTTGAGTCAAGTGGTTGAGGCACCCAGATATTCTGAGTATATGTTCATGACAGAACTATTCTCCTCCATTTTGCAGCTGTAGAACTTATTGGAGACTTCATATCTCTCAATTCGGGAATTTGCTTGAAATATTAACTTCAACTCCTGGAACATCTTGCTCTATGACGTTCAAAACGTCGTTGAAGTCCCAGTTCTAAGCCGTAAAGCATGGCACACTGAACTATCGAGTAGTCATCAGCTTTGCTCTGCCAGACGTTCATAACGTCTGGAGTTGCTCCTGCAACGGGTCTTGCACCTAGCGGTGCTTTCAGGACGTAATTCTTCTGTGCAAAAATGAGGATAATCCTCAAGTTACGGACCTAGTCCGTGTAATTTCTACCATCATCTTTCAACTTAGCTTTCTCTAGGAATGCATTAAAATTCAAAGGAACGGTAGCACGAGCCATTGATCTACAACAACATAGACATGCAAAATACTATCAGGTACTAAGTTTATGATAAATTAAAGTTTAATTAATCATATTACTAAAGAACTCCCACTTAGATAGACAACCCTCTAGTCATCTAAATGATCACGTGATCTATGTCAACTAAAACATGTCCGATCATCACGTGAGATGGAGTAGTTTTCAATGGTGAACATCACTATGTTGATCATATCTACTATATGATTAATGCTTGACCTTTCGGTCTCATTGTTCCGAGGCCATATCTGCATATGCTAGGCTCATCAAGTTTAACCCGAGTATTCTGCGTGTGCAAAACTGGCTTGCACCCGTTGTATGTGAACGTAGAGCTTATCACACCCGATCATCACGTGGTGTCTCGGCACGACGGACTGTAGCAACGGTGCATACTCAGGGAGAACACTTATACATTTAAATTTAGTGAGAGATCATCTTATAATGCTACCGCCGTACTAAGCAAAATTAAGATTCATAAAGGATAAACATCACATGCAATCAAAATAAGTGATATGATATGGCCATCATCATCTTGTGCCTTTGATCTCCATCTCCAAAGCACCGTCATGATCACCATCGTCACCGGCTTGACACCTTGATCTCCATCGTAGCATCGTTATCGTCTCGCTAACTATTGCTTCTACGACTACCGCTACTGCTTAGTGATAAAGTAAAGCAATTACATGGTGATTGCATTTCATACAATAAAGCAACAAACATATGGCTCCTGTCAGTTGCCGATAACTCTTACAAAACATGATCATCTCATACAACAATTTATAGTATCACGTCTTGACCATATCACATCACAAGATGCCCTGCAAAAACAAGTTAGACGTCCTCTACTTTGTTGTTGCAAGTTTTACGTGGCTGCTACGGGCTTCTGGCAAGAACTGTTCTTACCCATGCAGCAAAACCACAATGATTTTTTGTCAAGTGTGCTGTCTTAACCTTCAACAAGGACCGGGCGTAGTCAAACTCGATTCAACTAAAGTTGGAGAAACAGACTCCCGCTAGCCACCTGTGTGTGAAGCACGTCGGTAGAACCAGTCTCATGAACGTTGTCATGTAATGTCGGTCCGGGCCGCTTCATCCAACAATACCGCCAAATCAAAGTCAGACGTTGCTGGTAAGCAGTATGACTATTATCGCCCACAACTCTTTGTTTTCCACTCGTGCATATAACATCTACGCATAGACCGGGCTCGGATGCCACTGTTGGGGAATGTAGTATTTCAAAAAATTCCTACGATCATGCAAGATCTATCTAGGAGATGCATAGCAACGAGCGGGGAGAGTGTGTCCATGTACCCTCATAGACCTAAAGCGGAGGCGTTTAGTAACGCAGTTGATGTAGTCGAACATCTTTGCGATCCAACCGATCCAAGCACCGAATGTACGTCACCTCCGCATTCAGCACAAGTTCAGCTCGATGACATCCCCCGATCTCTTGATCCATTTGAGGACGAGGGAGAGTTCCATCAGCACGATGGCGTGGCGATGGTGATGATGAAGTTACCGATGTAGGGCTTCGCCTAAGCACTATGACAATATGACCGAGGTGTGTAACTGTGGAGGGGGGCACCACACACGGCTAAGAGAAGACTTGGTGTATCTTTGGGGTGCCACCCTCCCACATATATAAAGGGGGAGGAGAGCTGGCCGGCCCAAGGGGGGGGGCGCCATGGGGGAGTCCTACTTGGACTCCCGGTCCAAGTAGGATTCGCCCCCCAAAGAGAAGGAGGAGAGAAGGAAAGGGGGGCGCCCCCCAACCCTAGTCCAATTCGGTTTGGGCTTGGGGGGCGCCACCACCTGGCCACTGATATGTCTCCAACGTATCTATAATTTTTGATTGCTCCATGCTATATTATCTACTGTTTTGGACATTATTGGGCTTTATTATCCACTTTTATATTATTTTTGGGACTAACCTATTAACCGGAGGCCCAGCCCAGAATTGCTGTTTTTTGCCTGTTTTAGGGTTTCGAAGAAAAGGAATATCAAATGGAGTCCAAATGGAATGAAACCTTCGGGAACGTGATTTTCTCAACGAACAAGACCCAGGAGACTTGGACCCTATGTCAAGACACAAAATAGGAGGCCATCAGGTAGGGGGTGTGCCTACCCCCTCCCCCAGGCGCGCCCTCCACCCTCGTAGGCCCCCTGTTGCTCCACCGACGTACTCCTTCCTCCTATATATACCTACGTACCCCCAAACGATCAGATACGGAGCCAAAAACCTAATTCCACTGCCGCAACTTTCTGTATCCATGAGATCCCATCTTGGGGCCTATTCCAGAGCTCCGCCGGAGGGGGTATCGATCACGGAGGGCTTCTACATCATCACCATAGCCCCTCCGATGAAGTGTGAGTAGTTTACCTCAGAACTATGGGTCCACAGTTATTAGCTAGATGGCTTCTTCTCTATTTTTGGATCTCAATACAATGTTCTCCCCCTCTCTTGTGGAGAACTATTCGATGTAATCTTGTTTTTGCGGTGTGTTTGTTGAGATCAATGAATTGTGGGTTTATGATCAAGTCTATCTATGAACAATATTTGAATCTTCTCTGAATTCTTTTATGTATCATTGGTTATCTTTGCAAGTCTCTTCGAATTATCAGTTTGGTTTGGCCTACTAGATTGATCTTTCTTGCAATAGGAGAAGTGCTTAGCTTTGGGTTCAATCTTGTGGTGTCCTTTCCCAGTGATAGTAGGGGCAGCAAGGCACATATTGTATTGTTGCCATCGAGGATAACAAGATGGGATTTTCATCATATTGCATGAGTCTATCCCTCTACATCATGTCATCTTGCTTAAGGTGTTACTTTGTTTTTAACTTAATACTCTAGATGCATCCTCAATAGCGGTCGATGAGTGGAGTAATAGTAGTAGATGCAGGCATGAGTTGGTCTACTTGTCTCGGACATGATGCCTATATACATGATCATGCCTAGATATTCTCATAACTATGCTCAATTATGTCAATTGCTCAACAGTAATTTGTTCACCCACCATAGAATACTTATGCTCTTGAGAGAAGCCACTAGTGAAACCTACGGCCCCCGGGTATATATTTATCACATTAATCTCCTATTACTTAGTTATTTCCTTTGCTTTTTACTTTGCCTTTATTTTACTTTGCATCTTTATCACAAAAATACCAAAAATATTATCTTATCATATCTATCAGATCTCACTCTCGTAAGTGGCCGTGTAGGGATTGACAACCCCTGTTCGCGTTGGTTGCGAGGATTTATTTGTTTTGTGCAGGTACGAGGGACTCACGCGTAGCCTCCTACTGGATTGATACCTTGGTTCTCAAAAACTGAGGGAAATACTTACGCTACTTTGCTGCATCATTCCTTCCTCTTCGGGAAAACCAACGCAGTGCTCAAGAGGTAGCAAGAAGGATTTTTGGCACCGTTGCCGGGGAGGTCTACGCAAAATTCAAGATACCAAGTACCCATCACATACCCTTATCTCCCGCATTACATTATTTGCCATTTGCCTCTCGTTTTCCTCTCCCCCACTTCACCATTGTCGTTTTATTCGCCCTCTCCCTGTCCATCCTCCCTCTCTTTCCCTATTTGCCTTCTTCTCGTATGTATCCTTGTTTGTGTTTCCATGTGCCTTCTATTTGCTTGCATCTTTGCTTGCTAAAAATCTATTGATATGGATCCACTTAAAGTGTTCTACTTAGATCAGATTCGATCCTTATGTGCTCGTGCTGAAACCCCAACTAGCCTAGTTGATGGGAAATCTTTAGATGAGCATGCTCATTTTGTGCATCACCGTTTGTCTGAAAAAGGGAAACTCTTATGGAATCAAATAAACAAATTGTTGTGTTATGCCTGGAATCTTTGTGAAATTCATGATTTTACTTGTTGCTCTAAGAACCCTAAAAAACACCTCCCCTACCTATGTGAGTTTAATGATAATGAAATCTTATCTTCTTATGCAAAGGGTGTATATAGTTACTATGATATCGAACAAATTGAAGAATTTGTTGCTTTTAAGGGTGCTTATGAAGTTGCTTCTTTGATTGAAAAGTATGCTACTACTCTCTATGAATCTGAAAAATTTGACATACTTAAATATTGCTATGAAAACTATGCTCATAATGTCTATGTCAAAGAACTTATTGAGATAATGACCATTGCTTTGGAAGAAGATAATGATATGCATGAATCTATAGATAATGATGATTCCGATGATTTGATTGAAATATCCCTTGATGAACATGATGCTTGCTATTCTTGTGGCCATGATGCCAATATTAATGAAGATGAATTTGCTATAGTTCCTTATGTTAAACATGATATTGTTGCTATTGCACCCATACTTGGTAGTTCCTTCGATGAAAAGCGTGATTGCAATGATGTTATGATAAATTCTATTGATGTCAATTGTGCTAATAATATGCAAAACCCTAAGCTTGGGGATGCTAGTTTTGCTATGTCTACTACTTGTTGCAATGATAATGATTGGGGTGATTCTTCTTATGATCTTGAAAATTTATTTAAGCCCCATGATGAATATGAGATTGATAATAGTGTTTGCTATAACATTGAAAGTGGGTTTGGAGAGGTCATGACTTTAGTTAATGTTAATCCCACTATTTTGGAAGAGTGTCAACTTTGCATGCATATGGATCGTGTTGAAAATATTTTATGTGATAGCTATTTTGTTGAATTTGATTATGATCATACATGTAATTATTATGAGAGAGGAAAATATGGTGGTAGAAATTTTCATGTTACTAAATTACCTCTCGTTATGTTGAGATTGCTATTGTTTCTTTCCGCTTCCTTGCATATGCTAGTTTTTGCTTGCCTTGCTAATTTGTTTGCCTATAAGATGCCTATGCATAGGAATTATGTTATACTTAGATGCGTTTGTCACATATTTTATGATGCTCTCTTCGTTCTTCAATTCTTGTCTTTCATGTGAGCATCATTGAAATTATCAATGCCTAGCTACGGGATTTAAATGATAGCGC
Source organism: Triticum dicoccoides (assembly GCF_002162155.2). NCBI lineage: Eukaryota > Viridiplantae > Streptophyta > Magnoliopsida > Poales > Poaceae > Triticum > Triticum dicoccoides. Next base: position 370,741,807 of record NC_041388.1, on the reverse strand, counting down.
TTGTTGGGAGGCAACCCAATTTAATTTTTATTCCTTGCTTTTTGCTCCTGATTAGTAATAAATAAATTATTTAGCCTCTTTTTTGGTTGTGTTTTTTGTGTTTAATTAGTGTTTGTGCCAAGTAGAACCATTGGGAAGACTTGGGAAAACTCTTGTTGAACTTGCTGTAAAAAAAGAAACTTTAGCGCTCACGAGAACTGCTGCCATTTTTATTTGGAGAGTGATATTTAGCTAATTATTTTTGTAGATGATTAATAGATAAATTCCTCACATCCAGCAATTTATTTTATAATTTTTGGGATTCCAGATCTTGCGCTAGCTACAGATTACTACAGACTGTTCTGTTTTTGACAGATTCTGTTTTGCGTGTGTTGTTTGCTAATTTTGATGAATCTATGGCTAGTAAAATAGTTTGTGAACCATAGAGAAGTTGGAATACAGTAGGTATAACACCCATATAAATAAAGAATGAGTTAATTACAGTACCTTGAAGTGGTCTTTTGTTTTATTTCGCTAACGGAGCTCACGAGTTTTCTACTTTAAGTTTTGTGTTGTGAAGTTTTCAAGTATTGGGTAAAGATTTGATGGATTATGGAACAAGGAGTGGCAAGAGCCTAAGCTTGGGGATGCCCATGGCACCCCCAAGATAATATAGGGACACCTAAAAGCCAAAGCTTGGGGATGCCCCGGAAGGCATCCCCTCTTTTGTCTACTTCTATCGGTAACTTTACTTGGAGCTATATTTTTATTCGCCACGTGATATGTGTTTTGCTTGGAGCATCTTGTATGATTTGAGTCTTTACTTTTTAGTTTACCACAATCATACTTTCTGTACACACCTTCTGAGAGAGCCATACATGATTTGGAATTTGCTAGAATACTCTATGTGCTCCGCTTATATATTTTGAATTATATAGTTTTGCTCTAGTACTTCACTTATATCTTTTAGAGCACGGTGGTGGATTTGTTTTATAGAAACTAATGATCTCTCATGCTTCACTTAGATTATTTTGAGAGTCTTAAATAGCATGGTAATTTGCTTAAAATCCTAATATGCTAGGTATTCAAGATTAGTAAATTTTTCTTATGAGTGTTTGGAATACTAAGAAAAGTTTGATGCTTGATGATTGTTTTGTGATATGGAGGTAATAATATCAAAGTCGTGATAGTTGAGTAGTTGTGAAATTGAGAAATGCTTGTGTTGAAGTTTGCAAGTCCCGTAGCATGCACGTATGGTAAACATTATGTAACAAATTTGAAACATGAGGTGTTATATGATTGTCCTCCTTATGAGTGGCGGTCGGGGATGAGCGATGGTCTTTTCCTACCAATCTATCCCCCTAGGAGCATGCGCGTAGTGCCGAGGTTTTAGATGACTTGTAGATTTTTGCAATAAGTATGTGAGTTCTTTATGACTAATGTTGAGTCCATGGATTATACGCACTCTCAACCTTCCATCCTTGCTAGCCTCTTCGGTACCGTGCATTGCCCTTTCTCACATTGAGAGTTGGAGCAAACTTCGCCGGTGCATCCAAACCCCATGATCTGATATGCTCTTTCACACATAAACCTCCTTATATCTTCCTCAAAACAGCCACCATACCTACCTATTATGGCATTTCCATAGCCATTCCGAGATATATTGCCATGCAACTTTCCACCGTTCCATTTATCATGACACATTCATTATTGTCATATTGCTTAGCATGATCATGTAGTTGACATAGTATTTGTGTCAAAGCCACCGTTCATAATTCTTTCATACATGTCACTCTTGGTCCATTGCATATCCCGGTACACCGCCGGGGGCATTCATATAGAGTCATCTTTTATTCTATTATCAAGTTGTAATCATTGAGTTGTAAATAAATAGAAGTGTGATGATCATCATTTTCTAGAGCATTGTCCCAAGTGAGGAATAAAAAAAGAGAAAGTCCATAAAAAAGAGAAGGCCCCAAAAAATGAGAGAAAAAGAGAGAAGGGACAATGTTACTATCCTTTACCACACTTGTGCTTCAAAGTAGCACCATAATCTTCATGATAGAGAGTCTCTTGTTTTGTCACTTTCATATACTAGTGGGAATTTTCATTATAGAACTTGGCTTGTATATTCCAACAATGGGCCTCCTCAAGTGCCCTAGGTCTTCGTGAGCAAGCAAGTTGGATGCACACCCACTTAGTTTCTTTTGTTGAGCTTTTATACATTTATAGCTCTAGTGCATCCGTTGCATGGCGATCCCTACTCCTTGCATCAACATCAATCGGTGGGCATCTCCATAGCCCATTGATTAGCCTCGTTGATGTGAGACTTTCTCCTTTTTGTCTTCTCCACATAACCCCCCTCATTATATTCTATTCCACCCATAGTGCTATGTCCATGGCTCGCGCTCATATATTGCGTGAAACTTTATAGGTTTGAGATTAGTAAAGTATGAAACAATTGCTTGGCTTGTCATCGGGGTTGTGCATGATGAGAGCATTCTTGTGTGACAAAAATGGAGCATGACTAAACTATATGATTTTGTAGGGATGAACTTTCTTTGGCCATGTTATTTTGAGAAGGCATAATTGCTTAGTTAGTATGCTTGAAGTATTATTATTTTTATGTCAATATGAACTTTCGTCTTGAATCTTTCGGATCTGAATATTCATACCACAATTAAGAAGAATTACATTAAAATTATGCCAAGTAGCACTCCGCATCAAAAATTCTGTTTTTATCATTTACCTACAAGAGGACGAGCAGGAATTAAGCTTGGGGATGTTTGATACGTCTCCAACGTATCTATAATTTTTGATTGCTCCATGATATATTATCTACTGTTTTGGACATTATTAGGATTTATTATCCACTTTTATATTATTTTTGGGACTAACCTATTAACCGGAGGCCCAGCCCAGAATTGTTGTTTTTTGCCTGTTTTAGGGTTTCGAAGAAAAGGAATTTCAAACGGAGTCCAAACGGAATGAAACCTTCGGGAATGTGATTTTCTCAACGAACAAGACCCAGGAGACTTGGACCCTACGTTAAGACACAAAAGAGGAGGCCACAAGGTAGGGGGCACGCCTACCCCCCCCCCCAGGCGCACCCTCCACCCTCGTGGGCCCCCTGTTGCTCCATCGACGTACTCCTTCCTTCTATATATACCCACGTACCCCCAAACGATCAGATACGGAGCCAAAAACCTAATTCCACCGCCGCAACTTTTTGTATCCATGAGATCCTATCTTGGGGCCTGTTCCGGAGCTCCGCCGGAGGGGGCATCGATAACAGAGGGCTTCTACATCATCACCATAGCCCCTTCGATGAAGTGTAAGTAGTTTACCTCATACCTACGGGTCCAAAGTTATTAGCTAGATGGCTTCTTCTCTCTTTTTGGATCTCAATACAATGTTCTCCCCCTATCTTGTGGAGAACTATTCGATGTAATCTTCTTTTTGCGGTGTGTTTGTTGAGACAGATGAATTGTGGGTTTATGATCAAGTCTATTTATGAACAATATTTGAATCTTCTCTGAATTCTTTTATGTATGATTGGTTATCTTTGTAAGTCTCTTCGAATTATCAGTTTGGTTTGGCCTACTAGATTGATCTTTCTTGCAATGGGAGAAGTGCTTAGCTTTGGGTTCAATCTTGCGTGTCCTTTCCCAGTGACAGTAGGGGCAACAAGGCACGTATTGTATTGTTGCCATCGAGGATAACAAGATGGAGTTTTCATCATATTGCATGAGTTTATCCCACTACATCATGTCATCTTGCTTAAGGCGTTACTCTATTTTTAACTTAATACTCTAGATGCATACTGGATAGCGGTCGATGAGTGGAGTAATAGTAGTAGATGCAGGCAGGAGTTGGTATACTTGTCTCGGATGTGATGCCTATATACATGATCATGCCTAGATATTCTCATAACTATGCTCAATTCTGTCAATTACTCAATAGTAATTTGTTCACCCACCGTAGAATACTTATGCTATCGAGAGAAGCCACTAGAGAAACCTATGGCCCCTGGGTCTATCTTTATCATATTAATATCCTATTACTTAGTTATTTCCTTTGCTTTTTTACTTTGCCTTTATTTTACTTTGCATCTTTATCACAAAAATACCAAAAATATTATCTTATCATATCTATCAGTATTCCGGAGTTGCATAATCTCATAGTCAGAGGAACATGTATAAGTCATGAAGAAAGCAATAGAAATAAAACTAAATGATCATTATGCTAAGCTAATGGATGGGTCTTGTCCATCACATCATTCTCTAGTGATGTGATCCTGCTCATCAAATGACAACGCATGTCTATGGTGAGGAAACTTAACCATCTTTGATTAATGAGCTAGTCTAGTGGAGGCATACTAGGGATACTCTGTTTGTCTATGTATCCACACATGTACTAAGTTTCCAATTAATACAATTCTAGCATGAATAATAAACATTCATCATGATATAAGGAAATATAAATAACAAATTTATTATTGCCTCTAGGGCATATTTCCTTCACGGTAGTCATAGGGTCGCCTCCCCTATGCCTTCGGCGACCGGGGTATTAACCTCGGGCGCCTTCTCTATAGCCTCGTCCGCTCCTCTCGGCCAGGAGAGGTCCCTAATAGGCGAGGGGGGTCATGGCGGCGTCTCACTCTCTTCCATCTCGGGTGGCAAAGAGTTCCCCTCCGACAAAGGAGTTTGCGGGACCTCACGGGGAGGGTTGAAAGGAACATAGAAAAAAAAACTTACATAATGGAAAGAGGAAGGGCAAAGATAAGTAGTGAGTATCTGGATACTTACGATTCGGCCAGGGGCATCACCCTGGGAGGCTTTTTGGGGACCAGTTAGGCATCTGAGTCTGAACTGTCCTGGAGGATCACCTTCCCTCTTTTGGGCGCCTCCCCCTTCGGGTCTTCAGAGGCCGCCCTCTTCTTCTTCCTCCCGTTACAAGGGGACTCGCTTTCCACCACCTCCTCCTCTTGTTCTTCCTCGTCTCCCTCATGGGAGGAGAGGGATTCGGTCTCTCTGGACACTTTGTCTGAAGGACCCTTGTGGCGGGGGCCGTCCTTGGCCTCCTTGCCCTTCTTCTTCTTGGCCTTCTTCTCTGGCGCTTCATACGGCGCCGGAAGCATCATCTCCGTTAGCTGGGGGTGATCGGGTTCTTTGGTAGTGGCACCGAAGAATTGATCCGCTTCACCTTCGCGTCCAGCCCTATACGGAAAAAGGATAATATAATCTTCATCACATTCAAAGTGTTAACAAAATAAGTCTTCGGAAGAGTTATGCTTACCGCTGAGGCCAGGTCTCGCTGTCGAGCTCGATGTCCTCGGGCTTCATCGGCCAACTCTTTTGGGCCTTGAAAAGCTGATTCCATATGTCTTCATGCGTGGTGCCGAAGAAGCACTTCAAGGTCCGTGGTTCTTCCGGATTAAACTCCCACATGGGGGAGGCCCGGAGTTGGCAGGGAAGGACACGACAGAAGAGCATCACCTGGATCACGTTTGTGAGACCAGTGTTTTTGCCCAACATGTTGGAGATGCGCTTCTGCAGCATCATCACCTCCGGTTAGGACCCCCAATCAAGGCCCTTGGCGGTCCATGAGGTGAGTCTCGTGGGAGGTCTGGATGTAAAGTCAGGTGTGGCCGCCCACTTGGTGTCGCGGGGTTCGGTGATGTAGAACCACTCCTTCTGCCACACCTTGACTGTCTCCACAAAAGCCCCCTTGGGCCAGACAGCGTTGGGAAGCTTGTTCACCATAGCCCTATCGTAGTTCGCATGTTGTCCATCGACCACCTTCGGCTTCAGATTGAAGACCTTGATCCATAGGCCGAAGTGTGGGGGATGCGGATTAGAGCCTTCATGCGGCTTGAAGCTACGTCGGTATTTCCCCAAAGAGGAAGGGATGATGCAGCACAATGAAAGTAGGTATTTCCCTCAGTGATGAAACCAAGGTTATCAAATCAGTAGGAGAACCAAGCATAAACACGTAAACGCCACCTGCACACAAATAACAAATACTCGCAACCCGACATATTAAAGGGGTTGTCAATCCCTTTCGGGTAACGGCGCCAGAGATTGGCAAACAAACGTGAATAAATTGTAGTTGATTGATAGGTCGAACGCCAAATAAAATAAATAAGAATAAATTGCAGCAAGGTATTTTTGGTTTAATAAATCTGAAAATAAAAGGCACATAAAATAGATCGCAAAGGCAAATAATATGAGAAAGAGACATGGGGGTCATAGGTTTCACTAGTGGCTTCTCTCGAGAAAAATAGCAAACGGTGGGTGAACAAATTACTGTTGGGAAATTCATAAAACTTCAAATAATCATTACGATATCTAGGCAATGATCATTATATAGGCATCACGTCCAAGATTAGTAGACCGACTCCTACCTGCATCTACTACTATTACTCCACACATCAACCGCTATCCAGGCATCTAGTGTATTAAGTTCATGGAAAACAGAGTAATGCAATAAGAACGATGACATGATGTAGACAAGATCTATTTATGTAGAAATATACCCCCATTGTTTTATCTTAGTAGCAATGATACATACGTGTCGGTTCCCCTTCTGTCACTGGATCCAGCACCGTAAGATCGAACCCACTACAAAGCACCTCTTCCCATTGCAAGATAAATTGATCAAGTTGGCCAACAAAACCCAAATATTAGAGAAGAAATACGAGGCTATAAGCAATCATGCATATAAGAGATCAAAGAAACTCAAATCACTTTCATGGATAAAAGGAGATGGATCTTATCATAAACTCAAAGTTCATCGGATCCCAACAAACACACTACAAAAGAGTTACATCATAGGGATCTCCAAGAGACCATTGTATTGAGAATCAAATGAGAGAGAGGAAGCCATCTAGCTACTAACTGCGGTCCCGAAGGTCTACAAAGAACTACTCACCCATCATCGGAGAGGCACCAATGGAAGTGGTGAACCCCTCCGTGATGGTGTCTAGATTGGATCTGGTGGTTCTGGACTCTGCGGCGGCTGGAATTGTTTTTGTCGACTCTCCTAGGGTTTCTGGAATATTGGGGTATTTATAGGGTAAAGAGGTGGTCCGGGGGGCACCCGAGGTGGGCACAACCCACCAGGGCATGCCTGGGCCTCCAGGCATGCCCTGGTGGGTTGTGCTCCCCTCGAAACAGTCCCCAGGCGCTTCTTCGGCCCATTGGTTGTCTTCTGGTCCAAAAAAATCAACAAAAAGTTTCACTGTGTTTGGACTCTGTTTGACATTGATTACATGCGATGTAAAAAAACATGCAAAAACAGCACTTGCCACTATGTCAATAGGTTAGTACCAAAAAATGATATAAAATTATTATAAAACATCCAGGATTGATAATATAACAGCATGGAACAATCAAAAATTATAGATACGTCAGAGACGTATCAAGCCTCACACACGATGATGAACGCCGATATGTGGAGAAAGGAATTCGGGGCTAGATCATGGAAATCTAGCCCGTAATAGAACACGAGGCCTCGGACGAAGGGATGGATGGGAAACACTAGCCCTCGGAGGAAGTGAGGAATGAATACGACCCTCTCGTTGGGCTCCGAAGCGGTGATGACCTGATCTTTGTCAGGGAGCCTGTGCACTATATCTACGGACAGAGCTCGCGCTCCGAAGCTCCTTGATGTCCTTCTCGGTGACGGAGGAGGTCTTCCACTTGCCCTTGGAACTAGATCCAGCCATGGCTAGGTAGGTTGTGGTGGTGGGAAAGATTGAAGTTTTGGGCGTTGGAGCTCAAGGATGGGAAGGCAGGAGCTAGGAGAAGGCGCGGGTAAGAAAGAAGGGATTTTTTTACCCTCTTATAGGCGGTTAAATACCAACCCCCCCCCCACTCAAGCCTTAAAACTTGCATGTTCCCAAAGAGATCGTGTGAAAGGCACAGTTGGATTACCCCAAACCGTATTGATGAGAATCCCGCAATGGGCGGGCACGATCTCTGTTTTGACAAGACGTGCCAATGGAGGCTATGCCTCGAAATGCGAAATGAGAGGTGTGAAAATGGTTCAAAATGTTAAAGAGACAAATGTGACGCTTCACCAAAAAAGTTGTCAGTAAAAGACACTATTTTATTTTGACATCCTGCCTTCATGGGTAAGGGTTGTATTAATAATTATACAAAGCCGAATACAGTTCCTTTGTGTGGGGAACTATCTTAAAAATGTTCAGGAGAAGGAACCCGCCTTGCGACACCAAAGACAATCCGCATGACGAACACATCATCATAGAATACTGGTTCAGGGGCTACTGAGGGAATCCTGGATTAGGGGGTCCTCGGGTGTTTGGACTACTTGATATGGGCCAGACTGATGGGCCGTGAATATAAAGGCAGAAGATTTTCCCTCGTGTCCGGGTAGGACTCCTATATGCGCGGAAGGCAAGTTTGGTGCCCGGATATGTTATTTCCTTCCTTTACAAACCGACTCTGTACAACCCTAGGCCTCTCCGGTGTGTATATAAACCGGAGAGGTTAGTCCGTAGATATCATCATAATTCTCATAGGCTAGACAACTAGGGTTTAGCCATTACGATCTCGAGGTAGATCAACTCTTGTAACCCCTATACTAATTGAATACAATCAAGTAGGACGTAGGGTTTTACCTCCTTTAAGAGGGCCAGAACCTAGGTAAACACTGTGTCCCAATCATCCCTTGTTACCATTGATCCTCAGACGCACAGTTCGGGACCCCATACCCGAGATCTTCCGGTTTTGACGCCGACACCTAGGGGTGCTCCGAGGGGAGCACTACCCACCAGGGCAGACCTGGAGGCCCAGGCGTGCCCTGATGGGTTGTGCCCACCTCGGTTGCTTCCCGAACTACCTCTTTACCCTACAAATACCCCGATATTCCATAAACCTTAGGGGAGTCGATGAAACTCAATTCCAGCCACCGCAAGATCCAGAACCACCAGATCCAATCTAGACACCATCATAGAGTGGTTCATCATGTCCATTGGTGCCTCTTTGATGATGCGTGAGTAGTTCTTTGTAGACCTACGTGTCCGTAGTTAGTAGCTAGATGGCTTCCTCTCTCTCTCTCTCTCTCTCTCTCTCTCTCTCTCTCTTGCTTCTCAATACAATGGTCTCTTGGAGATCCATATGATGTAACTCTTTTTGCAGTGTGTTTATTGGGATTCGATGAACATTGAGTTTATGATCAGATCTATCTTTTTTATCCATGAAAGTTATTTGAGTATTCTTTGATCTCTTATATGCATGATTGCTTATAGCCTCATATTTCTTCTCCGATATTTGGGTTTTGTTTGGCCAACTTGATCTATTTATCTTGCAATGGGAGAGGTGCTTTGTGATGGGTTCGATCTTACGATGCTTGATCCCAGTGACAGAAGGGGAACCGACACGTATGTATCGTTGCTATTAAGGATAACAAGATGGAGTCTATTTCTACATAAATAGATCTTGTCTACATCATGTCATCGTTCTTATTGCATTTCTCCGTTTCTGCATGAACTTAATACACTAGATGCATGCTGGATAGTGGTCGACGTGTGGAGTAATAGTAGTAGATGCAGGCAGGAGTCGGTCTACTAATCTTGGACGTGATGCCTATATAATGATCATTGCCTGGACATCGTCATGATTATTTGAAGTTCTATCAATTGCCCAACAGTAATTCATTTACCCACCGTTTGCTATTTTTCTCCAGAGAAGGCACTAGTGAAAACTACGGCCCCAGGGTCTCTTCTTTATTATATTTGCCTTTGCGATCTATTTTATTTGCTTTTATTTCAGATCTATTAAACAAAAAATTCAAAAATACCTTGCTGCACTTTATTTTATTTGGTGTTCGATGTATCAACTTATTACAACTTTCTCACGTCCGTTTGCCAATTTCTGGCGCCATTACCCGAAAGGGATTGACAACCCCTTTAATACGTTGGGTTGCGAGTATTTGTTATCTGTGTGCAGGTGCTGTTTGCGTAGTGTTGCTTGGTTCTCCTACTGGTTCGATAACCTTGGTACATCAATGAGGGAAATACCTATTGTCGCTATGCTGCATCATCCCTTCCTCTTTGGGGAAATATTGACGTAGTCTAGCAGACATCAGAGTATATAGTATAAGGATGGATGACCCGGTGGGAAGTTGCATATCTCAAGCTTCATTTAAATGCTATGACACGGTCAGTATAGAGATAAAGAGATAAATATCTCTATAGTGACTTGTCATGGCGATTATATAAACCCTAGGATCCTTGTTTTGCTAATTTGTAGACTATGTTTTCATTGATTATTTTTTGCTCTAAAAAATAAAGAATGATTGACTCTATAGTGATCTGTCATGACGGTTATATAAAAAAATCAGGTCGCATGCATGGTATAGGAGGGAGGGTATCCTGATCGAGCATTCCTCCCTTGTGCGGTTTATAGACGCTGCACATATCTGTGGGCTCCCTGAGGTATATATATTATCCTTTACCGACAATGAGGGGGCCCACACAATCTATCCCTTTGACCCAACAACAAGAAGGGTTTGACCATGATGGTTTCCTATTGCTATGTGTGCCATGTTATACCAAATAAAGTTTGAGT
>NC_041388.1:370699113-370730890 GCF_002162155.2 Triticum dicoccoides | reverse complement strand
CCACCTTGAAGTTGGGAAACGGCATCGTACTTATTGAACCAGGCTTGTGGTCGGGCACGGTGTTCGGTTTATAATGTAGTTGGTGGCCCATCGAAATTGGGCACTCGAGATTAAATACATCACACACCACCGTACCCATACATATTTTCGGCCCGCATGTAGTGTATACGGGGTCTTCTGGTCGACCATGTCTCCCTTGTGCGGTTGTTTGTGACGACACACATATCTGTGGGCTCCCTGAGTGTGTATATATCATCCCTTTGACCGATACGTGGGGTATGTGTTGGCCATGAATGGATTCCTCCTAGTTCGTGTTAGGGACGGTCGTCGTCACACGTTGTTCAACCAAAGATCAAGCTCATGCATTGTCAGGATTCCCTCCCACATGCTCGGATTGCTGGGTTCGACCTACACCGTACCCTACGTATGTTGTCCTTAACTACCTGGCCTTCATGGTTGTTGCCTGTATCGAGAGGTAGGCACCACATCTAAATTGTACATTATTCTATATTGAAAACATACATCACCCCTTCCAACGTACATTATTTTGGGCTGCATGCAAGAGGTGCTGGTTTTGTGGTCCCTCTCGTGCGATTTTTATGAAGGTTCAATCTATTGGCCCAAGCGGTTTATCGACAACAACAATTGTCGTTTGACCAAACAATAGATTCACTGGTCTGTCTTATGGTTGGTCATGGCGACATGCATGTATGATGAAAGTATCATTACGTGCATCTGCCCCGCTAACACGAAGTGGAGGTGGTGGGTCAAGCACCCTAGCTAGCTACGACATTATGTCATTATAGATATATTAAAGGGTGCTTTTGGGTTTGTGAGGCAGGTGCCACCAAAGTTGTGCATTGTGTATTTAAAGTTTAAACATCACACCCAATATTCCTACATATATTTGGCCACTTCCAGGTGGTTCTTGACGGCTGGCCCCTCTCATCGATCTTCGATGACGCGCCCAACCATGGGCCCACACGGTCAAAGATGTGCATTGGAATTTTGAACTTCACAAACCACCCTTTTCACTCATATATATTTGGGCCACATGCTGGTGTGGCTTTCTTCTGACCCTCTCTAACGATTTTTTGCTCCAAAGGCTCCGATGACGCTCAACGGACATGGTTATAATTTCTTAACTGTGTGCGATGCAAGTGCGATGTTAATCACCATGACTACGCAAGTGTGAGCAAAGGTGGAGGTACTGGCTCAGCCGTGTGGCAAGTGCGATGTAAAATCACTGCGACTGCGCAAGCGCGAGCAAAGGGTGGAGGTACTGGCTTAACCGTGTGCGATGCAAGTGCGCTGTAAAATCAACACCTATGCAAGCTAAAGGCGGGTAGTTTATTTAGAAATTAGGACGAACCGTGTGTGATAGACTAGCTAGCTAGAAATCTAAAAACAAACTACCCGCCTTGAGCGTTGCAAAAATCGGCAGTTTCGCCACTTTTCCTTATTATCATACACGCATATTCTTATTGGACCATGCACGATCTTGGGTACTCCCGCCCCGCATCAATTCCTTTACCCAAATTTTAGTACTCGCCATACTTCAACCGTCGCCCACACTCTTCCAGCACCGACCTTATAGTAAAATTGCAGTAGCCGAGGTATTTGAACCGTCGCCCTCCCTCGTCCACCACCATCTCCAGCTACCATTACTAAAATTTTCAGTAGCCGCGGCGTATCCTCAAACACCACCCCCTCCATAGTCCCCCCACCCGGCCTCTCCCCCTCGAACCCTAGCTCGCCACCACCGGCGACAACTTCTATCGGTCTGCCCGTTCCTCCTAGCTTAGATAATAAAGTTCAGGCTACCATGCGATTCCCATACCATCGCCCCACTCCCCTGAATTTTTAGATGAGGCATGCGGTGTCTCTTCCCGCCAGATCCACATCTCCTGCTCTGATGACCCACAAGTATAGAGGATCAATTGTAGCTCTTTTCGATAAGTAAGAGTGTCAAACCCAACAAGGAGCAGAAGGAAATGAGAAGTGGATTTCAGCAAGGTGATGTCTGCAAGTGCTGAAATTGTAAGTAACAAAGTAGTTTGATAGCAAGATAATTTGTAACGAGCAAGTAATGATACTAGTAAAAAATGTGCGGCAAGGTAGCCCAATCCTTTTGAGGCAAAGGACAGGTCAAAGCGGTCTCTTATCATAAGCAAAGCGTTTCTTGAGGGTACACGGGATTCTCATCTAGTCACTTTCATCATGTTGGCTTAATTCGTGTTTGGTACTTTGATAATTTGATATGTGGGTGGACCGGTGCTTACGTATTGTTTTTACTTGAACAACCCTCCTACTTATGATTAACCCTCCCGCAAGCATCCTTAACTACAAGAAAAGTATTAAGAATAAATTCTAACCATAGCATTAAACTTTTGGATTCAATCGGTCCCTTACGAAATAGCGCATAAACTGGGGTTTAAGCTTCTGTCACTCTCACAACCCATCATCTAATTGCTACTCAACAATGCATTCCCTTAGGCCCAAATATGGTGAAGTGTCATGTAGTCGACGTTCACATGACACCACTAAGGGAATCACTACATACACACTATCAAAATATCAAACACATATCAAGTTCACATGATTACTTGCAACATGATTTCTCCCATGACCTCAAGAACAAAAGTAACTACTTACAAATGATAACCATGCTCTATATTAAATAGCATATTGGATCTGAACATATAATCATCCACCCAATAAACCATATAGTAATCAACTACAAGATGTAATCAACACTACTAGTCACTCACAAGCACCAATCTATAGTTCCCGTAACAAGATTGAACACAAGAGATGAACTAGGGTTTGAGAGGATATGGCGATGTTGAAGATGTTGATGGAGATTGCCCTCCCCAAGACGGGAGAGTTGTTGGTGATGATGACGACGATGATTTCCCCCTTTGGGAGGGAAGTTCCCCCGGCAGAATCGCTCCACCGGAGGGCAAAAGTGCTCCTGCCCAAGTTCCGTGTCAAGACGGCAGCGCTCCTCCCGAAAGTCCTCTCCTTATTTTTTCTAGGTCAAAATGACTTATATACCAGAAGATGGGCACCAGAGGTGGGCCTGGGTGAGCACAACCCACCAGGGCACACTTGGGCTCCCTGGCACGCCCAGCTGGGTTGTGCCCACCTGGTGAGCCCCCTCTGGTAGTTATTTGCTCCAATATTCCTCAAATAATCCATAAACAATCTCCGTGAAGTTTCATCTTGTTTGGAGTTGTGCAGAATAGGTGCCTGACGTAGCTTTTCCAGGTCCAGATTTCCAGCTGCCGGAATTCTCCCTCTTTGTGTATACCTTTGCATATTATGAGAGAAAAGGCATTAGAATTACTCCAAAAAGCATTTTTATGGATAGAAACATTATAAATAACAGTAACACAACATGATGCAAAATGGACGTATCAACTCCCCCAAGCTTAGACCTCGCTTGTCCTCAAGCGAAAACCGTAATCGAAAAACATGTCCACATGCTTTGAGAGAGAGGTGTCGATAAAAACAAAATACACACATAGAAGCATCATGTAGATTGTTATAACAACAACAAAATTGAACATAAGACTTTTATCATATACTTCTCATGAATAAGTAACAATTCATCACACAAATGAAGTATAAAGCAAAAACTCTATTAAAAACCAACAAACTATATTCTCAGTCAACTTTGCAGCTACAATTCATCATATTTTTAGGAAGGGTCACGTATCGGAGCTTTTAGGAAAGTCCACATACTCTACCATCATATAGTCTTTTATGATTGCTAACACTCACCGCGTACACACGAGCAAAACGTTTCAACCGGACACATAGAAAGATAGGGGCTTACGGTTTCACCTCCCATCGTATTCACCTCAAAGGTGATGTCAACAATAGTGACTCATGCTATCTATATTCAAAAGATCTTTCGTCACCACATGATGCTTGCCAAAGGAGAAAATAAAAAGGAGTAGAAGGAAAACTTTGACTCTTTGCATAAAAATAAATAGATAAAAATAAAATATAGGCCCTTCGCAGAGGGAAGCAGAGGTTGCCATGTGCTTATTTGTTTATATGCTCAACCCCTTAGTGCAAAAGAACGTCACTTTGCATTGCCCCTTGTGATAGTGACCTTTATTACGCAATATGTCGCTTTTATTCTTCACCATCACAAGGTCGTGCAACGCTCAATTTTCTCTTACACTAAATGATCTCACACTTTTAGAAGCAATTTTTATTGACTTTTTGCATCGATGACAACTTACTTGAGGGACATTTCTCAATCCCTAGGTAGGTATTGTGGACACTTGAAAATAAGATTCGGGTTTTAAGGTTTTTTTAATGCAAAAGTAGTATCTCTACTTAGTGCGTAATTTTTGGCTAGCAAAGATAAGGGGCAAGCACCACACACTGGTATGCTCGGTGCTATATAAACGGTTTTAACCCCTTTCCAAGGCGACATTTGGAACCGTCGCCTAGTGAGTGATGGCGATAGGGGGGTCCTTTCGACACGACCCAAAAACCGTCAGGGATATGCCCTCCTGGCACACACACTCAGCAAAATGAGGTCGTGTGCGACCGGCGAGTGCTTAAATACGGTAATACATACAATAGAGCTAAAAACAATTATACAAGCGAAATTATTTCCGGTTGCAAGTAGATCCCACACAGTCAGTCCCCGCTAAATGTTTCCGTTCGTATGTACATCCCACACAGTCGCTCCAAGAAAAATGTTTCCTTTCACAGGTAGATCACACACAATTTTCCCCGTTAAATCATCTGTGATAGCGTTGCCATTGCACACGATATTAACAATTTTATTGTTTGCGTTATTGAATGCATCACACACGGTGCGTACAAGAAACTGTGTGGCAAAGACTGCCATCACACACAATTTTAATGTGGTAAACATTTCCGCAAGGTGGCCTAACGCAAACAGTTTTCAAGAGAAGGTCGTGTGTGATTGTTCATTGATCCAACTAAGTTTATTCCTAGAAACTGTGTGCGTTGCCTGAGGTCATCGCCCATGGTATTTTCTGAGTAACCATTTGCAATAGAAAAACCCAATAAGCAGGCTAATTTGCCATTAGCAGGCTAATTGCCCTATTATTAATAATCCATTTATTAATCTAATTGACATTCATATGAAGCACATAATATATTTCATTTCCATATTGAGGAAGCATGACTTCATAATTGAAATACATCAGAATACAACATGCGATAACTTCAGCACTCAGCTACCCCATTACACAACTGCACCGGCACCAAGTTTCACATGCAACATGTAGAACCTTTCGAAATTAGCATCATAGACGGTATATAGACAGATGCATCTCATCTGGAAAACTGCCGAAGTAGAAGGCGAATATTGATCCTTCATTCATGTTGAAGGTCTTTGTAACTTTAGACCAGTGCCTGTGGATGATGGACCGTCCGTCCTTCGCCCTCTTCAGAAACACTTCAATGTTGAACCGTGGGTGTTGTATAAAAACCTTCCTCACCTCCTGACCATAGAGGTGGCTTCAGAGGTAATCATCAGTGAACTTCTTTGGAAAGGCCTGGAAACATGGATGTGCATAAATATCTACTCTGTATTGGAAATGGGGCAAAGGAATAAAAAAGGCAAGGTATAATAGTTTGTACCATCTTGTAGTGAACTGATGTCTTCTTCATTGTGCAGACAAAGATCTTGTTGTTTTTGGTCTCTAATTTCTTTATACTAACAATCTTTCTGAGTTTCTTGACTTGATTGATATTCATGGACAACTCATTTCCCCATATGCAAAAAGGGTCGAACAGTGGGTCAAAACCTCTGATAGCAGGACCTACATGTGCAAGACCAAATTGTTAAAAACCTAAATATTAGAATGGTTCCTGCAATTGCACAATAATGTGCTATTAGACAATGGACCATGCACGTGCAGTTAACTAAACACCACAACAAATGAACCAAATGTTAACTGAGCACCACATTGCACAATATAACATACTCCTAATAGAAGATCAGACAATTAACCAAACCAAGCATGCTTAACATTTTGGAAATATAGCAATTGTATTTCTTTCTCATGTATATAGTACAACCACATTCGATTTATTTCTCCCATGGTATATAGTAACAGAATGCACCCACAACAATTGAACATCGCATTGCAGAATTGAACCAAGCAGTTAACTAAACCCCACAAAAAGTGAACCAAATGTTTATTGAGCACCACATTGCACAATATAACATACTCCTAATAGAAGGTCAGACAGTTAACCAAACCAAGCATGCTTAACAACTTGGAAATATATCAATTGTATATGTTTCTCATGTATTTAGTACAGCCAAATTTGATTTATTTCTCACATGGTATACAATAACAGAATGCACCCACAACAATTGAACATCGCATTGCAGAATTGAACCAAACAGTTAACTAAACACCACAACAAATAAACCAAATGTTAACTGAGCACCACATTGCACAATATAACATACTCCTAATAGAAGATCAGACAGTTAACCAAACCAAGCATGCTTAACAACTTGGAAAATTGCACCCTGAAGAATTGAACATCACATTTGCGGAATTGAATCAAATAGTTAACTGAACACCATATTGCACGACATATAGAACATATACACTAGAGTAGAAGATTTCATGATAAAAGTAGATAGCACAATTCACTGGAATTTGTTTATGAAAGGCAGTAGCTAGCAAACTGGACATGGGTCCTTATAGTGAGGTAATAAGACAAGCTACTCCTCATTGTCGGAGATATCGATGACGATTGGATCCTTGGACATGGAAGAGCGAGAGGCCTCCGCATCTTGGGTGCCCTCGTCATAGTGGTGAGTTGCTTGAGCCGCTCCGGGCACCAACCTGCTGGCTCTTGAGATGGGGTAAGCACGTGCACGCTGAGAAAACACATCGTAGTATTTGTCGAACGCATCGATGGTGGCCTCGAGAAAACGCCATGGACTGTCATTTAAAGCAGCCAACTGCATCACGGTGTCGGTGCGCGAGTCGTCGACGGTGGCCTTGATGGCGAGGTGCTCCTCCAAGATCTGGGGGTCAGCACGAATGGCAGCCATCGCGACCTCATCCGCGCGTGCGAACGCGATTTGCTTCTTCGCTGCCAAATGCTCCTTGAGATCCTGGCTATATGTAACATCCCCAATATCACACTACAGTAATCTCCCCTTAATGAAGGTCATGTCATCATGATCATCATGCCAAAATGCCACTTGTCCAAAATCTGCTTCAAATTTAAATTATAATTGCATGTCAAATATTTGCTTCTTCTTTCATGCAAATAAAATAGTTCACTATATGGCAAATATTCTCTAAGTATTTGTCATGATGAAACCTACCTCTGTTGGATTCCAAAAATGCTCCTGGAAATTATTTGAGTGGTCCAACAACAATTAAATTGGCCTTTTCAATTTCTAAAAGTTCTTAAACATTTCCAAATGCTCAAAGCAATTTTTGTGCAACTTCACAATATTGCGAAGTATTTGTTGTGGCATGTGGCACATTTTTCAAGAGTCATATGGTGCTTGGAATAATTGCAAAATAGTACGCTATCCTTCTAAAAAAATAAGAATAAAACAGAAAATAAAAATAAGAGAAACAACCCTCCCGGTCAACTAGGCCAAACGGCCCAGCCAACCGGCCCAGTCGGCCTCCTCACAGGCCGGCCCACCCCTCCACCTACTTACCCCTCTCACCAGGAACCCAAGCCCACTACCCCTGCCGCACCCACTCCCCCACGATCCTCTCTCTCTCCCACGTCTTCCCCTTCCCCACCCGATCTGGATCGGTGGTTTGCGGGAGCAACCCGGTCGATCCCCTCCTTCCCTCTCCTCGCCCGACCCGACCTGGGCGCCGTGCCATCCCTCGTCACCGCTTGAAGACATCGTCGCCGCCGCCTGGAGACCTTTCTCCCTCGCCGGACCTCGCTGGATGCCCCCGTCACCGGACCTCCTCACACTCTCCCTCGTCGGACCTCCCCAAGCCTCGCCGATGAACCCCTGCATCAGGGGTGAGCAACACCTCCCTCTGTCTCTCTCCTCACGTCGTCTTCCGCGTCGTGCACTTGCCCCGCCCATGCTGCTTGCCTCCCCCTGCCATGCTTCCTGCCCCGGTCCGCCTCCGCCGATGTCCCGCAGCGCCTATGCCTGCCACTGCCTTTTGCTCCGCCCCCGGCCGGCCTCACCGCCCCGCGCGACGCTCGCTGCGAGCCGCGGCCGTGCGCCCGCCGTAGCTCCCACCGCTCTTCGCACCGGCCTCCGGTCGCTGCCCGCATAGCCCCTGACCGCGCCCCCTGCTATGCTGCTCCCGCCAGCTGATGTACGCTGCGTTGCCGCCGCTGCTCGCTGTTGTTTCCAGCACACACCCGCCGCCCCAAGCCTCCACCGCAGCCCTGCTGGCCGACGACGCCGAGCCGGGCTCCGCCCTGCCATGGCCCCGAGCAGACCTCTGGCCGCCGAAGCCTTGTGCGTTCGTGCGTGCCCTGCCTGCGAGGCCGGTTGTGCCTCTGCTAATGGGCCAACCCAACTAGATTAGGGGGCCTAATTAACTCATTTAACTTAATCTTTTTACTAACCCATCACTTACATGTGGGTCATCCTGCTAATAAAACGTGGCTAAATAAGTTTACTAAAACTGGGTCAATGACATGTGGTACCCGGGTTAATATAAAAGGTTTAATTTAACTCTAGATAAAACCTGGCTCTATGACATGTAGGCCCCACAAAACTGTTCACCTTTGACCAGTCAAATGTTGACTGCTCAGTCAACAGTTGACCGGGCCCCACCTATCATACTCTAAGGCTAGCTACTGTTGTGTATAAAAGGGTTTTGCACTGTTTTCGATAATTCAAATTAGATAATTCCAAAAATTCTAGAAAATTAATAAAAACTTTAGAAAATCATATTAAATAAACCGTAGCTCGGATCGAAAAACTTTATACATGAAAGTTGCTCAGAACGACAAGATAAACCCGAATACGCTACCCACATACATATCAAATGCCTCTAACTATCTGAACATGGAACTTTTCCCCTCCGGTCATCTGTCTGACACAGGTTCGGAACCGGGAAAACATTCCCGGTTGAATTCCCCCTTCACCTATATCGTGTAGCCATATGTTAGTTCACACCCGGCACATCTTATTGCCAGGTTATGCCTTGTGATGCATTGTTTGCTCTGTATTTACTGTTTCTTCCCCCTCTTCTCTCCTGTAGACCCCTGATACGTCTCCGTCGTATCAACTTTTCCAAACACTTTTGCCCTTGTTTTGGACTCTAACTTGTATGATTTGAATGGAACTAACCCGGACTGACGCTATTTTCAGCAGAATTACCATGGTGTTGTTTTATGTGTAGAAAACAAATATTTTCGGAATGACCTGAAACTCCATGGAACATCTTAAAAAAACAATAAAAAATCCTCGCCAAAGATGAAGACCGAGGGGCCCACACCCTTCTCACGAGGGTGAGGGGCGCGCCCCCCTACCTC
Organism: Triticum dicoccoides; assembly: GCF_002162155.2. Classification (NCBI taxonomy): domain Eukaryota; kingdom Viridiplantae; phylum Streptophyta; class Magnoliopsida; order Poales; family Poaceae; genus Triticum; species Triticum dicoccoides. Next base: position 370,721,386 of record NC_041388.1, on the reverse strand, counting down.
GTGGGCCCCCTGTTGCGTCTCCGACTCCAACTCCACCTCCATATATTGAGTTTTGATGAGAAAAAAAATCAAGGAGAAGAAATCATCGCATTTTACGATACGGAGCCGCCGCCAAGCCCTAAAACCTCTCAGGAGGGCTGATCTGGAGTCCGTTCGGGGCTCCGGAGAGGGGGATTCGTCGTCATCGTCATCATCAACCATCCTCCATCACCAATTTCATGATGCTCACCACCGTGTGTGAGTAATTGCATCGTAGGCTTGCTGGACGGTGATGGGTTGGATGAGATTTATCATGTAATCAAGTTAGTTTTGTTATGGTTTGATCCCTAGTATCCATTATGTTCTGAGATTGATGTTGCTATGACTTTGCTATGCTTAATGCTTGTCACTAGGGCCTGAGTGCCATGATTTTAGATCTGAACCTACTATTTTTTCATGAATATATGTGAGTTCTTGATCCTATCTTGCAAGTCTATAGTCACCTACTATGTGTTATGATCCGGCAACCCCGAAGTGACAATAATCGGGACCACTCCCGGTGATGACCCTAGTTTGAGGACTTCATGTATTCACTATGTGCTAATGCTTTGTTCCGGTTCTCTATTAAAAGGAGGCCTTAATATCCCTTAGTTTCCAATAGGACCCCGCTGTCACGGGAGGGTAGGACAAAAGATGTAATGCAAGTTCTTTTCCATAAGCACGTATGACTATATACGGAATACATGCCTACATTACATTGATGAACTGGAGCTAGTTCTGTGTCACCCTATGTTATGACTGTTACATGATGAACCGCATCCGGCATAATTATCCATCACTGATCCGGTGCCTACGAGTTTTCCATATACTGGTTTACGCTTATTTACTTTCCTGCTGCTACTGTTACAATCACTACAAAATACCAAAAATATTACTTTTGCTGTCTTTACTTTTGTTGCCGCTACCACCACTATCATATTACTTTGCTACCAAACACTTTGCTGCAGATACTAAGTTTCCAGGTGTGGTTGAATTGACAACTCAGCTGCTAATACTTGAGAATATTCTTTGGCTCCCCTTGTGTCCAATCAATAAATTTGGGTTGAATACTCTACCCTCGAAAGCTGTTACGATCCCCTATACTTGTGGGTTATCAAGACAAATTTCTGGCTCCGTTGCCGGGGAGCATAGCTCTATTCTTTGAGTCACTTGGGATTTATATTTGCCAGACACTATGAAGAACTTCAGAGATCCAAAAACCAAGATCTATCCCTCAACTACGAGGGGAGGTAAGGAACTGCCATCTAGCTCTGCACTTGATTCACCTTCTGTTATGAGTAAGTTTGCGACACCTACATCTGCTTCTGCTATTCATTCTGATATGTCGCATGTTATTGATGATGCCACTTCTGCTATGCATGATACTTATGATGAAACTGCTTCTATGCCTAATACTACTATGCCCGTTAGTGAATTTCTTGATGAACAAATTGCTAGGGCTAGAGAAAAAATATTATTGAATCTGAATACGATGATGATAGTGATGATGAAAATATGCCTGTTATTCCTGAGGGTTATCTTTTTGATATGGAATCTTCCGCCGCTATTTTTGCTTGCAAAGATAGATATGAGCTTAAGAGGTTATTAATTAAATGGAACAAAGAATCACTTAGAGATAGAATGAAACCTGACCCTGCTTTTTCTACTTCACCTATATGTGTTCCTAATAAAGATTATGAATTCTCTGTTGATCCTGATATAATTACTTTGGTTGAATATGATCAGTTTTATGGCTATGAATCTGAAACTGTTGTGGCACATCTTACTAAGTTAAATGATATAGCTGCCTTGTTTACTAATGATGAGAGATCGCGTTACCTTTATATACTCAAAATATTTCCGTTCTCATTCAAGGGTGATGCTAAGATATGGTTTAATTCTCTTGAACTTGGTTGTGTGCCTAGTCCCCAGGATATGATTTATTACTTCTCTGCTAAATATTTCCCTGCTCATAAGAAACAAGCTGCTTTGAGGAAAATATACAACTTTGTGCAAATTAAAGAAGAGAGTCTCCCACAAGCTTGGGGGAGGCTTCTCAAGTTACTTAATGCTTTGCCTGATCATCCTCTTAAGAAATCTGAAATACTTGATATCTTTTATAATGGACTAACCGATGCTTCCAGAGATTACCTGGATAGTTGTGTTGGTTCTCTTTTCAGGGAAAGAACACCGGATGAAGCTGAAATTCTATTGAATAATATGTCGACAAATGAAAATAATTGGGCACCTCCCGAGCCAGCTCCCGAGCCATCTCCTGCTCCAATTACTGAGCCTATTCTTAAACCAACTCCGAAGAAGAGAGGTGTTCTATTTCTCAGTCCTGAAGATATGCAAGAGGCAAAGAAATCTATGAAAGAAAAAGGTATTAAAGCTGAAGACGTTAAGAATTTACCTCCTATTGAAGAAATACATGGTCTTAATATACCACCGGTTGAAGAAACATATGATCTCAATTATTTATTCACTGAAGAACCTCTTGATCCCGATATCCCGACACGGGTAGTATAGGTAAATTCTCTCTATAGATATGATAAAGCTGAAGTCCCTCCTACTAAAATTGCTAATCAATGCTTGGATGAGTTTGATAACTTTATGTATAAGCAAGATGACTTCAATGCTTATTTTGGTAGGCAATTAAAAGAAAATGCTTATATGATTAGACACTTGGGTGATTATATGGCTGGTATTAAAGGTGAACTTAAACTTGTTAGCAAACATGCTTCTATGGTTACCACTCAAGTAGAACTAGTACTTAAGGCTCAAAAAGAAGTGCTTGATGAAATAAATAGTAAGAAAAATGATTATGCTGTTAGAGTGGCTACTAGAACTGGTAGAATGAGTCAGGAACCTTTGTATCCTGAAGGCCACCCTAAGAGAATTGAGCAAGATTCTCAAAGAAATAATATTGATGTTCCTAGTTCTTCTAAAAAGAAGAAGAAGAAAAATGATAGAACAGTGCAAACTTCTAGTGAACCTATTGCTGAACCACCTGATAATCCAAATGATACTTCTATGTCTGATGCTGAAACACAATCTGGTAATGAACATGAACCTAGTAAAAATATTAATGATGATGTTCATGATGATGCTCAACCTAGTAACGATAATGATGTAGAATTTGAACCTGTTGTTGATCTTGAGAGCCCACAATCAAAGGATCAACGTTATCATAAAAGAGACTTTGTTGCTAGGAAACATGGTAAAGAAAGGGAACCTTGGGTCCAGAAACCCATGCATTTTCCTCCGAAACCATCCAAGAAAAAGGATGACGAGGATTTTGAGCGCTTTGCTGAAATGATTAGGCCTATCTTTTTGTGTATGAGATTAATTGATGTGCTCAAAACGAATCCTTATGCTAAATATATGAAGGATATCATTACTAATAAAAGAAAGATACCGGAAGCTGAAATTTCCACCATGCTTGCTAATTATACTTTTAAGGGTGGAATACCAAAGAAACTTGGAGACCCCGGAGTACCTACTATACCTTGCTCCATTAAAGGAAATTATCTTAAAACTGCTTTATGTGATCTTGGAGCCAGTGTTAGTGTCATGCCTCTCTCTTTATATCGTAGACTTGACTTGAATAAGCTGACACCTACTGAAATATCTTTTCAAATGGCTGATAAATCAACTGCTATATCTGTCGGTATCTGTGAGGATGTGCCTGTTGTGGTTGCAAACGTTACTATTTTAACGGACTTTGTTATACTTGACATCCCCGAGGATGATAGTATGTCTATTATTCTTGGAACACCTTTTCTTAATACTGCAGGGGTTGTTATTGATTGCAACAAAGGCAATGTCACTTTTCATGTTAATGGTAATGATCATATGGTACACTTTCCGAGGAAACAACCTCAAGTTCATAGTATCAACTCTATTGGAAAAATTCCATCGATTATATTTGGAGGTTTTGAATTTCCTCTTCCTACTGTCAAGAAGAAATATGATATTCTTATTATTGGGGATGTGCATATCCCTGTTGAGGTAACTTAGTGTTATTCGAAATTTCTCCGGTTTCATGATTATCGGAATGAGTTTGTTAACAAGACTTGATCAACCTTGTTAATGGATTCTTTTTGATGAGCATGAGATGGATGAAACTAGAAGCACAGCCTTCTGTACCCCACTTTTACTTTCTGCTATTTATATTAAATAAAGTAAAAATAGTATTTTTCTGTCTGTTTCCTGACTTATCTGTGCGATATAAAAATATCCCGAAAATAGAAGTCCTCAGAATGCCATGCCAATTTAATATGATTTTTTCGGGAATATTTGAGGATTTACTGTGCAAAAATTACCGCGGGAGGAGCTGTCACCTGGCCACGAGGGTGGTGGGCGTGCCCCCCTATAAGGTGTGCCCCCCTGCCTCGTGGGCCCACTGTGGCCCTCCTCCACTTATCCCAGCACCCATCTTCTTCCTCTATCTCACACAAACCCGAAAAACCAACTCAACCATGAGTTCTAGCCACTTTTTCTGTGATTTTCGATCTCCTTGCTCAAAGCACCTCTCTCAAAACTGCTTGGGGAGATTGTTCCTTGGTATGTGACTCCTCCATTGGTCCAATTAATTTTTGTTCTAGTGCTTTATTCTTTGTAAATTTGTGCTGCATAGGTGACCATGTTCTTGAGCTTGCATGTCAAATTTATATGGTTCCAAGTAGTTCTAATGCTTGATATAGGCTCTAGGCACTTGTAGGAGTAGTTGCTATCAGTTTTATTGAGTTTGGTTTACTTTTATTTTGAAGTTACTAAAAATTTCAGAATTTTTTAGAAAATGATGAAGAGATTATTGAGGGGATCAACGAGCCAAAGCTCGAAGGAAAAGGCACCGAAGCCTAGGTATAATTTGCCACGCACCGCGGAGATTCGGGCGTGTGAATGGCCTTCTGATGATTTCTTGAGAGCAGCCGGTATCTATGAAGATTTTCATGAATTGGCTCACAATGCAGGCCTCACTGCTTTCCTCCATGACCAATGCGATTAGTATCTCTTACTCACAAATACCTTTGTGCAAAACTTTCATTTTCATTCTAGGGACTCACCACCTACGGTGGAGTTTCATTTATATGATGAGCATAAGGAAATGTCACTTTATGATTTCTGTCGGATTTTTTAGTCCCTTTTGAGGGCAAGACAGAAGAACCACATCATGACGATGTGGCTGGGTTTATTGATAATATCACCGTAGGAGAAACCAGGAAGGTTTCCGATGCATGAATCACTAGCATATATTTTCCTGTTTTGCGTTACTTTGCATTATTTGCTAGTCGTTGTTTAATTGGACGCAGAAATTCTGGAAACCTGAGTATCCCTGATTTAGTTATTCTGCTCCAAGGTTTATACAGTGATAACACTTTTAGTTTGGGCGGTATTATTGCTAGACGGTTAAATATGAACCGTATTAAGGGCCCCATCTTTGGAGGCATCTGTGCCACACGCCTAGCCGCACATTTTAACATACCTATTAGGCATGCTGAGAAGGAAGAAAAGGTGCTGCCCCGTATTTATCTAGATCATAAAAGCATGGTGGCACATGATTTTATTGTTAAGAATAGGGCGGGAGAGCTTAAGTATCAATTGTTCTTTAATAAACATCATCCTGAGACTATTACCTTGCCTGCTCCTTCTTTGTTTGATTTGACTATAGGCACGTACCTTGTTCCATTGACGGCTATTCACGCCTACTGGAACCCTGCACCAGTCGAGCAGCCAGAACAGGAACCACAAGATGAGCCTCCACGACAATCTGTTTATTCTTGGGATCCAGAGATGACTGTCAGCCAGTGGCAGTCAGAGTCTTCCTCCTCATCACAGTACGACCCCAACAACTATTATTATGGATATCCGCCAGGCCAGCCGTGGCCATAGACCAACTTAGGCCAAAAGCCTAAGCTTGGGGGAGTACGTATTTCTCACCGACATTACATTTATGTTCACACACACTCATTGCTAGATGTCGGTGCCCATACTTTTTCACTGTAATATCCATGCTAGTTCATTTTCCTTTTCCTGCTTTCTTCTTGTGTGTTTGTTAAACCTTAAGAAAAACCAAAAAAATTAGTAGTAGTTTATTTTTCTGCTATAGTAGTAATAATTAAAAAGAAAAACCCAAAAATATTTCCCGTTCTTCTTTTGCTTGCTGGGAGCTTTCCCGTGTAAATAGTTTTAATTATTTTCTTTGGGGGTCAGTAGGAGAAGACCATAATTAAATTGTTGAAGTGGCTCTTATATGCATTATTGTTGATTTAACCAAGCGCCCATATTGCCTTGTCTTCTCCTGTTTATTGAATGCCCGCAGATTCCAGCTTAGTCCAATGCACGTGCACTCTTATTATTATTCACACCGTTCGGTCGTGCAAGTGAAAGGCAATTATGATGCTATATGATGGACTGACTAAGATGAGAAAAGCTGGTATGAACTCGACCTCTTTTGTTTTTGTAAATATGATGAGCCCGTCGTTCTTGATTCAGCTTATTATGAATAAACATGTTTGCAATAACAATTAGAGATCAGAGTTGCTTGTGCCATGCTTGATTAGCTATGAGTTATAATGATTTACCTTGTATGCCGACATGCTATTGAGATGATTATGATGTGGTATGATGAGGTGGTATCTTCTTTTGAATGATTTAAGTGACTTGACTTGGCACATGTTCACGCACGTAGTTGAAACAAAATCAACATAGCCTTCATGATATTTATGTTCATGGTGAATTATATCCTACTCATGCTTGCATCTAATGTTTATTAATTTTAATGCTGGTACATGGCTGTTGTCGCTCTCTAGTTGGTCGCTTACCAGTCTTTTGCTAGCCTTCACCTGTACTAAGCAGGAATACTGCTTGTGCATCCAATCCCTTAAACCCCAAAGTTATGCCAAATGAGTCCACCATACCTTCCTATATGCGGTATCTACCTGCCGTTCAAAGTAAATTTGTATGTGCCAAACTCTAAACCTTCAAATAAACATTCTGTTTTGTATGCTCGAATAGCTCATGTATCAACAAAGGTTGTCCTTATCTTCCGTGTTAGGCGGGTTATTCTCAAGAGGAGTGGACTCCGCTCCTCACTCGCGAGAAAATGGCTGGTCACCGGGATGCCCAGTCCCATGCTTTATGCAAACTAAATCAAAATTAATTGCAAACAAAACTCCCCATGGGACCTGATGTATGTTGGAGGCACTCGTTGTTTCGAGCAAGACATGGATTGATGCTTGTTGGTGGAGGGGGGGGTATAAACTTTACCATTCTGTTTGGGAACCGCCTATAATGTGTTTAGCATGGAAGATATCGCCATCTATTAGTTGTTATGTTGACAATGAAAGTATACCGCTCAAAATACAATTTATCTCTATTTCAAAACCGAGCTCTGGCACCTCTACAAATCCCTGCTTCCCTCTGCGAAGGGCCTATCCATTTACTTTTATGTTGAGTCATCACCCTCTTATTAAAAAGCACTAGATGGAGAGCACAGCCGTCATTTGCATTCATCACTGTTAATTTACACTGGGTGTGACTATGATTGAATCTCTTTTAGCATGAATTACAATGTCTAGTCAGTCCTTGATCTTTAAAGGTGCTCTACATTTATGTTTTGCGGTCTCAGAAAGGGCTAGCGAGATACCATCTTGTTATATCATATTATGATTGTTTTGAGAAAGTGTTGTCATCCGAGATTTATTATTATGACTTGCTAGTTGATTATGCTATTGATATGAGTGATGATGAGACCTGAGAATTATTGCAAATGTGGTTAGTTATGATCTATGCTGAAAACATGAATGCTGGCTTGACATAGTTACGACAACAAGAGCAAACAGAGTTTGTAAAAGTTTTTCTTTCTTTCAGTTTGTCAACTGAATTTCTTGAGGACAAGCAAGGGTTTAAGCTTGGGGGAGTTGATACGTCTCCATCGTATCTACTTTTCCAAACACTTTTGCCCTTGTTTTGGACTCTAACTTGTATGATTTGAATGGAACTAACCCGGACTGGCGCTGTTTTCAGCAGAATTCCATGGTGTTGTTTTATGTGCAGAAACCAAATATTTTCGGAATGACCTGAAACTCCACGGAACATCTTAGAAAAAACAATAAAAAATCCTCGCCAAAGATGCAGACCGGGGGCCCACAACCTTCTCACGAGGGTGGGGGGCGCCCCCCCTAAGGCGCGCCCCCCTACCTCGTGGCCCCCTGTTGCGTCTCCGACTCCAACTCCACCTCCATATATTGAGTTTTGATGAGAGAAAAAATCAGGGAGAAGAAATCATCGTGTTTTATGATACGGAGCCGCTGCCAAGCCCTAAAACCTCTCAGGAGGCATGATCTGGAGTCTGTTCGGGGCTCCGGAGAGGGGGATTCGTCGCCGTCGTCATCATCAACCATCCTCCATCACCAATTTCATGATGCTCACCGCTGTGCGTGAGTAATTGCATCGTAGGCTTGCTGGATGGTGATGGGTTGGATGAGATTTATCATGTAATCGACTTAGTTTTGTTAGGATTTGATCCCTAGTATCCATTATGTTCTGAGATTGATGTTGCTATGACTTTGCTATGCTTAATGCTTGTCACTAGGACCCGAGTGCCATGATTTCAGATCTGAACCTATTATGTTTTCATGAATATATGTGAGTTCTTGATCCTATCTTGCAAGTATATAGTCACCTACTATGTGTTATGATCCGGCAACCCCGAAGTGACAATAATCCGGACCACTCCCGGTGATGACCCTAGTTTGAGGAGTTCATGTATTCACTATGTGCTAATGCTTTGTTCCGGTTCTCTATTAAAAGGAGGCCTTAATATCCCTTAGTTTCCAATAGGACCCCACTGCCACGGGAGGGTAGGACAAAAGATGTCATGCAAGTTCTTTTCCATAAGCACGTATGACTATATACGGAATACATGCCTACATTACATTGATGAATTGGAGCTAGTTCTGTGTCACCCTATGTTATGACTGTTACATGATGAACCGCATCCGGCATAATTATCCATCACTGATCCGGTGCCTACGAGTTCTCCATATACTGGTTTACGCTTATTTACTTTCCTGCTACTACTGTTACAATCACTACAAAATACCAAAAATATTACTTTTGTTGTCTTTACTTTTGTTGCCGCTACCACCACTATCTTATTACTTTGCTACTAAACACTTTGCTGCAGATACTAAGTTTCTAGGTGTGGTTGAATTGATAACTCAGCTGCTAATACTTGAGAATATTCTTTGGCTCCCCTTGTGTCGAATCAATAAATTTGGGTTGAATACTCTACCCTCGAAAGTTGTTGCGATCCCCTATACTTGTGGGTTATCAACCCCGAGACCGATGCAGCCCCTGTGATCGACTACGTCGACGACGACCCCTCCTTGCCAGAGCAACCAGGCAAGCAAACTCCCCCTTGAGCATTCCGATATCGCCCATTTCTTTCCCTCTCATGCTTGCATTAGAACTGCTACTGCTTTATGTATGATCCTACTCTGATGCATAGCCTGTTTTTGTTACCTGCTTTCATACCTTACCTGCTTATCCTAAACTTCTTAGTATAGGTTGGTTAGAGATCCATGAGTGACCCCCACCTTGCCCCAGTTGCCTTGCTTTATGTTCGATGACTCGACCAACGTGATCGACGTCCAGGCCCCGACACCGCACATCACCCCCCTAGTTGTATGACTCTGCAGAGTTACCATCGAGTGTTGAGGGTGGAACCTATTACATCACTCCTGATGAGATCTTTGTAGTGTAGATATATGGTCGAGGTCATCGAGGGTGATTTCCTCCTTAACCACTTCCGATACGGCTCTGTCGTGCAACCCATCAAATGTGAACCTCGAGGGTGGATCCTCTTACGTTCACCTTGATGACAACATCGAGTGGAATTCACCAGGGGTGATTCCTCGGGTTTTCCCCTTGGTGTTAGACACATAGTTACTATGGTTACTATGACTTTTGCACTGAGCCATGTTACTAAAGACGGGTCGGCCCTGAGGGGTACTCGCGCGAGCTTAATAGCGAGTGATGTGGAGTCGGGTTGACCTAGAAGGTGCCCGCAAGATACTTACGAGGCGTGGCCGGGCATTCTTAGCCCTTGTCGCAAGTACTCGAGACGGGGCGACGGGGTCACATCGATCACGAGTCTGTGCTCGTTACCGCGTGCTCCTAATCCACTACGATTTGGATATTTGATTCGAGGGGCCTCTGGCCTGATAGCACTAACCATCACGTGGGCATAGTATGGGCGTTCTGCGTCGTATACATCAGCCGAAGCTTAATAGACATCAGCGACTGAGCGGCGCGCGCCGGGTTGGACTGGTAAGCACCTACCTTGTTGAAGGAGGTAGCTAGGTCTTCTCACCGGCTGCGTACGCAACGTGCAGGAGTTCTCGGGGAGATGGCCCATGACCCCTGGGGGCATAGGTTTAGTCCGGCATGCTGGCCTCTCTATTAAGCCTAGGTCGGGTTGTGGCGTATTGTTTGGCCGAGGCCGGGCATGACCCAGGAAAGTGTGTCCGGTCGGAGTTAATCGAGCGTGGTGGGTAAGTTGGTGCACCCCTGCAGGGAAGAAAACATCTATCGATAGCCTGTCCTACAGTAACGTACACTTGGAGTTGTATCCCGATCGATACAACTAGAACTGGATACTTGTGATGAGAATTGGATGGTGATGAGACTTGGATATGAGATGATAACTGGATAGTATGGCTCTGGGATTTCTTTCTCGCAGGGAGTCGAGAAAGGATCTCTGGCCGAGGTTGATAACACTACTACTACTACTTTACTTTATGCTACTCTACTCCCTCCTGTTGCTGCAAGATGGTGGTTTCCAGAAGATGCTAGTCTTCGATAGGACTAGGTCTTCACTCTATTCTGGCATTTTTGCAGCCTAGTCCACATATACAACCCATTCCTCTGATACAGATGCATCCTTAGTTTAGATCTGATGTAAGTCTTGTGAGTACTTTGGATGAGTACTCACGGTTGCTTTGCTACTTCTTTTCCCCCATACCCGATTGTTGCGACCAGATGACGGATCCCAGGAGCCAGACGACGCCACTGATGACTACTACTACCCGGAGGATGCCTACTACTAAGTGAAGACCGTAGACGACAAGGAGTAGTTAGGAGGCTCCCAGGCAGGAGGCCTTGCCTTTTCGATCGTTATTGCTTTGGTGCTAGCCTTCTTAAGGCAAACTTGTCTAACTTATGTCTGTACTCAGATATTGTTGCTTCCGCTGACTCTTGTGTATTTTGAGCTTATGTATTCGAGCCCTCGAGGCCCTTGGCTTGTAATATAAAGCTTGTATTATTTTAATTTGTGTCTAGAGTTGTGTTGTGATATCTTCCCGTGAGTCCTTGATCTTGATCGTACACATTTGCGTGTATGATTAGTGTACGGTCAAATCAGGGGCGTCACACTATACTACGTACACCATGGCTTAGGGCGGCGCTTATTTGGTCGAGGGGTCGGTGATTTGGGTGGAAGGTGTTGCGCTCGTGCCGGCGGTCGGGGCATGTGGGATGTGGAAGGAGGAGGAGGATGGGGGTCGGGTGTGGATTACCTGCCTGGATAGGCGAAGCCGAGTAGCGTGAAGGAGGGTCGCCGGCGAGGAGGCGGTGCTGCAAGCAAGGAGTGAAGGTTTCAACTTGGAAAGGAAGGCGGAAACAGGGGAAATGTGACTTTTGATAAGGGGAGGGGTCGGGGAGGTAGATATTTCTGCGGAAGCCGAAAATTTGGAATCACTTCAGCGAAAAAACTCGCACGCAAAGTGTCATCAGACACTGTCCCTTATTCAGAGTGGGCTGTGGACTGTAGCCGTCGCACCTTTTCGCGTAAGCTGTATGTGTACTATAATCCGACGGTGCTCCAAGATATTTTGTGCTGCATCTCACACGGTTGATGATAATGAACTGTGTGAGATCTACTTGATTTTTCGTCTTGATTTGAATTACATAATTGGGTCACAACATGTCGTGGTAATTTTTTGTCCCATTTGGGGCAAGTTTGGGGATATGCTTCTCACAAACTAGAGCTTCTCACAACAAGCCTAATGGTTTCGGTAGGGAACGTCCCACCTTTGGGGACGATACAATATCCATTGCCTCTTATTGCTTTTAAAAAATTTCTCGTGCCAACATAGAACAACAGGAGTGTTGTGTCAATTTTTGGGATTTTTCGAGGTTCGTTTGGACATTTTTATGCATTAATTGAGTTTTCAATGCATTTATATGCATAATTCAAATTTGAACTACATGCACATGTGAGGGAGTCCTGGATTAAGGGGTCTTCGGGCGTCCGGCCTGTGTGACATGGGCCGGACTGTTGGGCCATGAAGATACAAGATAGAAGTCTTCCTCCTGTGTCCGGGTGGGACTCTCCTTTGCGTGGATGGCAAGCATGGCGTCCGGATGTATTATTTCCTTTCTTTGTAACTGACTTTGTGTAACCCTAGTCCCCTCCGGTGTCTATATAAGCCGGAGGGGTTTAGTCCTTAGGAGAATCACAATCATACATGCTAGACTTCAAGGGTTTAGCCACATCGATCTCGTGGTAGATCAACTCTTGTAATCCTCATACTCATCAAGATCAATCAAGCAGGACGTAGTGTATTACCTCCATCAAGAGGGCCTGAACCTGGGTAAACATCATGTCTCCTGTCTCCTATTACCATCAACCTTAGACGCACAGTTCGGGACCCCCTACCCGAGATCCGTCGGTTTTGACACCGACATTGGTGCTTTCATTGAGAGTTTCACTATGTCGCTGCCAGAAGGTTAGATGGCTCCATCAATCATCCACAACGATGCTTCCCTGGGGGAGGATTTTCTCCCCGACCAGAATTTCGTATTCAGCGGCTTCGCACCGCGTGCCAACTCGCTTGGCCATCTAGAGCAGATCGACAACTACGCCACAGGTCACCAGATTAGTTTTGGAAACTTGGATTGTGTCGCTCACATCTGAGGAGACTTAATCTTCCAAGGATTCAGGACCCCAATCTCCGCTCTGGCCTTACAGCCGGAGCGCGTTGCCAGGACGGAAGACGGGATTTGTAAACCCACCGGACTATCTACGGCCACTAGGCCCAGTACCGGAGAGTCGGAGGAAGCAGTGTCCCTGGCAACCATCACAAAGCCGGACTCTTCTCCGGACACTGGCTCTGAACCCTCAAAGATAGCATCGTGTGAGCTTGGCCATGGAGTCCCCTTCCCGCCGTACTCCACGAATTATTTCCCCCCTAGACAAACCTCGCCTTTAAGCGAGGCTCTGGACTTGATGCAATCCCTCGTTATTACAGAGGAGCAACGTCCGAACTATGTCCAGCCAGGACTAGGGGCTGAGAGCAGGGAATTTTATGTCCCACCCACCACCCACTTCATCGCCACCGTCAAGGACTTGACCGACATGCTCGATTTTGGCTCCAAAGACATCGACAGTATGGGCGACGATGTCGGAGAAGAACATGCCCAAAACCCGCCGTTTACCGGACGCTGGACGGCCCCTTCTTCATATGACGTGTACATGGTGGATACACCCAAAGAGGGTGACAACGATAATGAGAAAAATCCAGTTGAGGATAAACCTCCTGAGATATAGTCAAAGCATCGACGTCAGCGGCACCGCTCTAAATCACACCATGGAAAAGACAGCAATACCGGCACGAGGGACAACAACACTCCGGACGAGGCCGAAGACCAAGAAAACCCCGTCGAACCAACCCCCGAACAGGACAATCGGGAAGATGGGCAAGTTAGCCTTGATGAACATGCCATAAACAAAGACTCGGAGGACAGTAATTATCTTCCACTCTCCGAGGAGGAGGCGAGCCTCGGCGATGAATACTTTATCGTGCTCGAGGAACCTCTCGAGCAGGAGCGCTTTAAGCGCCGGCTAATAGCCACTGCGAGGAGCCTGAAAAATAAATAGCAGCAGCTTCAAGCTGATCAAGATCTACTCAATGACAGTTGGACTAATGTCCTGGCAGCTGAGGAGTACGGCCTCGAGCGCCCAACTAAAAGTTACCCGAAGCATAAACTGCTACCTCAATTTGACGACGAGGCACTTGAGCCCGTACCGTCGGCACGTAATGCGGCTGATCGGCCACCACATGGCCGGGACAAAACAGCAACTCAAGCCGAACAACAGCCCATACTATCTCACTGTAAAGGTCGAGACACAACAGCTCGGGGCCATACATATGACCTACGGTACGTAGGACCTGCAAAATAGAGCAGGTCCAACCAGATTGATCTACGGATCGAGGGGGCATGCCCCAACGTGCGACAACGGCTATCTAGCCGGACATGCCAAGCATAATCACGCCCGGGCCGAAAACTGCAGACGGACTCCATCCAAACTACGTCGCGACTTGGCCCGACATAGAGGCACCGCACACCCCCTCTGCTTCACTAAGGAAGTAATGGAACATGAATTCCCAAAAGGGTTTAAAGCCGTGAATATCGAATCATATGATGGAACAATAGATCCCGCAATATGGACTAAGGACTTTCTTCTCCATATTCACATGGCTCGCGGTGATGATCTTCATGCCATCAAATACCTCCCTCTTAAACTCAAGGGACCAGCTCGGCACTGGTTGAACAACCTGCCTGAAAACTCTATTAGCAGCTGGGAGGACCTGGAAGACGCCTTCCACGACAACTTCCAAGGCACATACATCAGACCTCCGGATGTTGATGACTTAAGTCACATAGTTCAACAGCCCGGAGAATCAGCCAGGAAACTCTGGACTAGGTTCCTAATTAAAAAGAACCAAATTGTCGACTGTTCGGATGTCGAAGCACTCGCAGTCTTTAAACATAGCGTCCGCGACGAATGGCTCACCCGCCATCTCGGCCAAGAAAAGCCAAAGCCCATGACATCTAAGAGCCGTATATGAAAATTTCATCTCGTATGGCTCAAGAAGAAACACAAAAAATTTCAACGAATATTAAAGAAAAGGTTTAAAACATAGTCACCTTATCACACACGCTTCGCAATTATGGACTGTTTGTGATGTTGTGTGCATCGCAAACGTTTGGTCATAGAAGAACGCGTGCGATAGGTCGATCATACGACGTGGGTATGACGAATGAATCGTGTGGGATGTATTCAAGCTTCGCATACAGTTTTATAGCGAAAACTGTGTGCGCTCTTACATATAATCGCAAATAGTTAAGGAAAAGTAAATGAGTGTGATTGTCTACTTCTATAATCATGAACTATTTGTGATGGGTCGCGTATCGTAAACGTAGACCACAGAATACCGAGTACGATGGCTATGCAAGCATAAACCAGTAGGGAGTACTGTATATGCATCGAGGCTCTCTATCCCCGACGGTTTCTGGGTCATGTGGGAAGGACTCCCCTATCGCAGTCACTCACTTGGCAACGGTTCCGAACGCCGTCGCGGAATGGGGTTAAAAACCATTTGTATAGCACCTGGATGTACCAGTGTCTTGTGAATTATAGAACCCTTCTGGAGATCAAACACTATTACCCCATATATCAATCTTTACCTCCGGACTATTCCGGAGCTCCTCGTCATGTTTGTGATCTCATGCAGGACTCTGAACAACATTCGGTCACCAACATACATAACTCATATAATACTATATCGTCAACGAACTTTAAGCGTCCAGACCCTACGGGTTCAAGAATGATATAGACATGATCGAGATGCTTCTCTGGTCAATAACGAATAGCGGGACTTGGATGCCCATATTGGCTCCTACATATTCTACGAAGATCTTTATCGGTCGAACCTTTATGACAACATACATAGTTCCCTTTGTCTGTCGGTATATTACTTGCCCGAGATTCGATCGTCGGTATCTCCGTACCTAGTTCAATCTTGTTACCGGTAAGTCTCTTTACTCGTTCCGTAATACATCATCTTGTAACTAACTCCTTAGTCACTTTGCTTGCAAGCTTCTTGTGATGCTGTATTACCGAGAGGGCCTAGAGATACCTCTCCATCATACAGAATGACAAATTCCAATCTTGATCCATGTCAACTCAATAGACACCTTCGGAGATACCTGTAGAGCACCTTTATGATCACCCAGTTATGTTATGAAGTTTGATAGCACACAAGGTATTCCTCCGGTATCCGGGTGTTGCATGATCTCATGGTCGAAGGAATATGTATTTGACATTAAGAAAGCAGTAGTAATAAACTGAATGATCATATGCTAAGCTAACGGATGGGTCTTGTCCATCACATCATTCTCCTAATGATGTGATCTCGTTATCAAATGACAACTCATGTCTATGGTTAGGAAACTTTAACCATATTTGATCAATGACCTAGACTAGTAGAGGCTCACTAGGGGCACGATATTTGTTTATGTATCCACACATGTATTTAAGTTTCTGGTCAATACAATTCTAGCATGAATAATAAACCTTTATTGTGATTAAGGAAATATAATAATAACCATTTTATTATTGCCTCTATTGCATATTTCCATCAAGTTCACCCATTTTACATGTCAGTGTTTCCTGGTATAAGTGTTGTTTATATGCAGCCTTCGCAAAAAGCATCAGCTCACTTTTATGAAAGTTTGCTTTTAGCCCTGACATTTGTTCAAAAGCTCCCAAAACGATTTTTCAATTTTCAACACTATCAATATCATCTTGCAACAAGAAGATTGTGTCATCTGCATATTGAAGCATGTTCACCCCCTTATTACTATCACTACCCAGGACCCCTTTCACCAAGTCATGTTCAAGTGCATTGCTCATCAACACAACCAATGCATCAGCAACCAAATCAAACAACAAAGGTGACATAACATCACCTTGTTTGAGTACCTTATATGTTCTGAAGTAAGGCTCAATTTCATCATTGACCCTTATGCCCATATGTCCTCTCATAGTTTCCATAACCCAATCACACCACTTGTCAGGGAATCATGCAAGATTCAACATTTGGATCACAAATGGCCACTTGATTTTATCATATGCCTTTTCAAAATCTACTTTAAAAGTCAGTGCATCCTATTTTTTGGTGTGAAATGTATTCAGGGCCTCATGCAAAATCACCACACCTTACATGACGTATCTCCCTTTAATAAAAGCAGTTTGTGTTCTAGATATCACAGGGGAAACACATCTGGTTAGCCTATTAATCAACACCTTTGTTATTATTTTAAAACTAACATTCAGCAAACATATTGGTCTAAACTTCTGAATTTGTTTAGCATCAGCTTTTTTGGTACTAAAGTAATGATTCCATAATTCAATCTAGATATGTCTATATTTCCCTTAGCTAGTTCTTCCACCAAGGCTTTTAAATCCTATTTAACAAGATCCCAAAATTCCTGATAGAAAGCAGTAGGGAACCCATCAGGGTGAGGGCTTTTATTTTTCTTCATCCCAAATACCACCTCATGTATTTCTTGGAGAGAAATGGGCGCAATCAATCTCTCTCTTTCATCCTCCTTAATATTTTTTAGATCTTGCACTCTCAAAGAAATCTAATTTTCTTATGGATGCTCAAATAGTTCTTTATAGAAATTAGTTATATAGTTCATTAAGTTTTCTTCCCCTTCTACCAGTCCATCATCTTGTTCTTGTGAAATTATTCTATTTTCTTCTTATTCTCCCATCCACTTTAGCCTGGTATTTCCATCTCCATCTATGACTTATTTATTTTTATATCTTTGTAACCATTTTATTCTTCTTATTTCATCACACTTCTTAATTGATCTCTCAGATCTTTTTGTTCTGCTCTATCTACAACAGTTAGCCCCATTATCTCAACATTTGTATCAATCTCATTCAATCTTTTCATGATACTAATTTTGATCTTTCTATACCATGTATCAACATTCCTATTCCATCCTTTGGGTTTTTTCCTGAGGTTTCTCAACCTAAGTTGCTATCTCCCTAAAATATTTCCTTTATATGTTTCATTCCAAGTTTTATATACTAATTCTTTAAACCCTTATCTCAAAGCCCAAGAGTTCTCAAATCTAAAAATAGGCTTACCTATCTATTTTCCCTAATGTCCATAAAAATGGTGTATGGTCAGAGATTTATCTAGCAAAAGCTTGCAAAATAGTCAAGGGGTATTTTTCCTCCCAAGGTGGACACATTAATATCTTGTCTAACTTCTCATAAGTAGGATGATGTTAGGACGAGAGCCCCGTGGCGCATGCATATATCATGATTCCGCAGAATCCTCCATCACTCTTAATTGAATCTCACACACTACGCGATGCATGCATGGTTTCTTCCTTCCAGAGTTTTTTTGAGGGGTTCTTCCTTCCGGAGTACGTGTGTTACTTCACGATCCCACCTTTCTAACCCAATAATTATAGGCTCAAGGAATCTATAAATCCACGTTCTTTATTTCAATAGGGCATTCATTTGTGTTGCCACTTATCCTTCTTTTCAACAATGGCCTCAGTGCTCACACAATCACAAAAGCATTTGAATATGGTCAATCGTAAGACATCTCTCTCTCGGCATAAGATGATAATCTGCATTTCAATTTCCCTGTGCGAAGTTTTACCGAGGCGTGCATGCATGCCAATTTTTTCTAGTAATACTCATCTCACTTGCGAACAATGAACAATTGTTGGATCAAAATTCTAGAGTGTAAATGAAAGAAACATTGAGCATCCCTTTTAACTAGGCCATTCACAACATCTTGAACAATCCTTGCGAAAATCAAAAACAGACTTTTGTCACACCGTTTTGCATCCCTATATTTATCTAACCCCTGTTGTCACTATCAAGAAGAAAGATGGGCGTAAGCCACATGAGACCTTTCCAAAAATACAAAAGAAGAAAAGAAACACAATCCACAAATCTGAAACAAACTGAAGTGACATTGTATCACATCTCTATACTATGTGCACACCATATTGTCCTACACACTTCCCTACCTTAGTCTTGTACCCCTCTCTCCCGGTGGTAGCTCGATGACCTTTGTTCCCGCCGCTGCGCACCAGTGTACCCGGTAATGAACCCATCGCGGCGGCGGAGCACAATGCCGGCATGGATTGCTGAGTCAGGGTACTTCTGCCGGTGCCTGTCTTGATGGTTCTGGCAATGGTGTTAGTGCTTCTCCTCGACCTCCACCTTCATGTCCACGACCTTGTCCTCCTCCACAATGACTGTGAACACAAATGGGCCCACAGGAAAGAAGTCTTGCATGCTGAGGATGGGATCGAGGGCCTTGACCACCTCCCTCATGGTGGGCCTAGACTTTGGGTTCTGGCTAAGACACTTGTATGCCACCAGTGCTGCCACCTCGGCACCTTTGCATGAGTATTGGCACTCGAGAGCTGGGTCCATGACTTTGTACAATCTGTCAGAGTGCTTGAGGTATGGTCTAGCCCAATCCACCAGGTTCTGCTCCCTTAGCCGTCGTGAACGATCCACTGATCGTAGCCCGGAGAGAAGCTCCAGGAGCACTACGCCAAAGCTATATACATCACTCTTGACGGTCAAGTGGCCCGTCATAATGTATTCTGGCGCTGCATAACCATGAGTCCCCAGGACACGTGTTGTCACATGTGTCTCATCGCCCTGGGGCCCATCTTGGGCCAGCCCAAAGTCGGACAACTTGGTGTTGTAATCCTGAAATAGCAAGCGTAGGAACTTTGTCAAGGAAAATAGCATGAAGTGACATACAAAGACATAGGTGAAAATTTTCTCCAACTAGATATAATATATAAAATATTAGTACAATTGCACTACAGTTTGTGAATTACTACTCCGTGGGTATTACTGTGAGCTTGACTTATGTGGTGAAGCTAGGACATAGCATAAGATTTCTCAAGTTTGTCATGCACCCAAGAATCTTCAAAGTATCAGTCAGGTCACAACAAAGTTCATGGCATCTTGGATAGTTCAACTGGTCAAAAGTTAAAGGTTCAAAATCTAGATTCGACATCAAATTATTTTTTGCTTGTCAGTCAGTTTCGTAGTAGTTCCAATGTATAAGAGGTGTGAAGCTTTTTCGACCACATTTGTTAGTAACCACCACTACAGTTCCCAAATGAATGAGACATTTTCAAAACCGCTTCTTTTCTTTGCAAAAAGTCTAAAGCTACGGGAGGCTTACCGAGTCGAGCAATATGTTGGAGGCCTTGAAGTCGCGGTAGATCACGGGCAGGTCTGCGTCGTGGAGAAAGGCAAGGCCCTTGGCCGCGCCGACAGCGATCTTCATCCTTGTCATCCACGGGAGAGAGCCATTTATGCCTGAAAGGGGATAGAACGATTCAGGTCAGTCTCCTCCACGTTGACCAAGAGTTGTAACTTTCAAGCACTAGGAAGTTGGTAGGAAAAATAATTCTTTAACCCAAATATCCAAATATCTACAGTTCCTCTGTATTAAAAAGAGCAAGTGTTGTTCTTTTGGAAGGCAGAGTGTAGCTCAGCTATCCTCTTGACTTACAGAAAAGAAACTTCAGGGGACAAAGAACAGCTCATCGCTGATGAACCAGATGGCAGAAAACAGTGAAGAACTCACTCTTGAAGAGGTGCTTCTCCAGGCTCTCGCCGCTCATGAACTCGTAGACTAGCATCCGGTGCTCGTCCTCGTAGCAGTAGCCGATCAGTTTCACCAGGTTCTTGTGCCTCAGTTGCCCAAGAAAGAAAACCTCTGCCTACAAAGAACAACCCACATAATAAGCTAGCTGTTCAGCGATCGTGCGCGTGCATTTCACTCTGTTTGGCACTCACCAGCCACTCCTTGTGTCCCTGCGTGCCGCAGTCCAGGTCGAGGTACTTGACGGCGACGGGCTGCGCGGCCAGCCCGGGGCGGAGCTTGTCGTCGACGGCGCCCTTGTAAACTGGGCCGAAGCCACCACAGCCGAGGTAGTTGGCGCGGGAGAAGCTTCCGGTCGCGGCGCGGAGCTCGGCGTAGGTGAAGGCGTACAGGTTGGAGCCGGACAGCGTGATGGACAGGTCCTCCGGCGACAGCGTCCCCGACGAGCTGAAGCTCTTGAAGGACATCCTCGACGACGACCTTGGGCAGCCTTTCCCCCTCCGCCCGATCCGCCGCTTGCAATGATCGTCGTTGTCAGCTACTCTGGCGCCGCCGACGCAGCACGAGAACGGGTTCCAAGATTTCGCGGCCATGGCAAGAAATGATAGGTTTTGTATGTAACAATATTGAAGGATCAAGAAAGTTTGCCGCCTCCCGGGAGCTCTCGGGTGAGGGAAAAGGTGAGCTCTGCTTGGGTGGATGCTATGCTGGAGCGGCTAGCCGGGCCTTTATATAAGTGTCGAGTGCGGGTGGCCTAGAGCCCTAGACACTCTGCCGTAGGACAAAACTGCCGATGATGTGATGGCTGGCAAAACAGGGCAAGGGAATGGTGGTGGTTGGTGGCGCACCCCTCCCTCCAACCAGGGTTTCTACCGGCGAGACGGACGTCTAGGTTGCTTATGTTTCATGGAGTTGACTCAAACCTACGTTGTGGGAACGAACATGGGTGGATGCAAGTGACACACCGCGGTTTCATATACCAGATCAGATCAGCCGCGGGTTCGTTTTTATGGTGAAAAGTTGTCCGGGGTGGACCATCATCGGACGTAGGCTAGGACGATTAAATTGACCCCCTAAGCTCCACAAGTTCATTAGGTTTAGTAGACGTGGTTTTCTGGTACTGTCGCCGTCGGTTTCATCGGGTGTGCTACAGCTGCCTTTAGCCTTTGTAGTTAATCCATCCATTTCCTGCAGAAAAGGAAAATCCGTTCACCTTGGGAGATTCTAGTTTGGGCGTGATGTTGTGCAAAGCTTTTTTGGTGGAAAGTTGTATGGAATGATCCAAGGACTGGAAGTTTCCAAATTCAATCAGAAGAAGTGGAAGGACTGGTAAGATTCTTCGGCAGATTTTTCTCATATACGCTAAAGTTGTTACTACCTAAATCTTAAAAAAACAGGTGATTACAGGGTCAAAAAAATTTGTTGCACCGTTTTACCGAATAAACATATTATATTAGTCCAAAGCAAAAAAAAGAATTTCGCTTACTTTTGTTGAATCTATTTCCCTTATTACTTTTGTATGCAGTACAGATTATGTAGATCGGCATAAGGACACTTAGTGGCTGAGATCAAGGCTCTGATGTAGAACCGGGAGTTTATTCCTCATCAAATTAGACGTGAACAGAATAGGTTAGCAGATCGACTGACTCTTTACAATCATACAGAACAGGCCATTGTTGTTTGGCTTAATCGAGGTCCTGCGTGTATTGAGGAATTATTGCCTCTTG